>NW_005871246.1:1971271-1992216 GCF_000147115.1 Myotis lucifugus
ACACACACCTATCTAGGACATGTTGGTTGGGGGCTGGGGACTCTAGGAGAGTGTCTCACAGGCTTGAGCGGATTCAGTGAGGGCCTCCTGGAGTAAAGGACACCTACGCTGAGATTTGAACAGAAGAAGAGTCCAATGATAGAGTTTGTCCCCCCCTCCCCCCGCTTATGGGCTGCGACAGAGGGACAGTATATATATATATATATGGTGTGTGTGTGTGTGTGTGTGTGTGTGTGTGTGGTGTCTGCTTGTGTATTTCCTATAGGGAGGGGATGTGACCCCAAGAAAGGCTGCAGAACACCCCTGGATATTTAAAACATGGTATGTTCATGTACACAGTATCTCTAGGAGGAAACAGAAACTGCACCTGGGAAGAAGGGGAGCAAGACTTCCTTGTCTCTGCATTCCCTTCTGTAACAGACCATCCCCCCCCTCCCCATTTAAACCATGGACTTGATTGATTGATTGATCTTTTAATTCTCACGTGAGGATATTTTTTTCCCATTGCTTCCTAGAGAGAGTGAAAAGGGGGGGTGGGGAAGAGAAGAGAAAGAAACATCGATGCGACAGACACATTGCCTCCCTCACAATCCCCGACTAGGGCCAGGGGATCAAACCTGCAACCCAGGTACATGCCCTTGACTGGGAATAAAATCTGCGACCCTTTGGTGCAAGGGCTGACGCCCTAATCACTGAACACACCAGCCAGGGTCCTTGCTTTATTTTTTAATTGCTTGCTGCCCACCAGCTCTGTGCCCCGCCCCACCCAAGAAGTAAACAGTCACAATAAGTAACAGATAGATAATTACAAACTGTCATATAAGTTAATAAACATACATTGTATAGTTTATTTATTTTAAAAAAGGAATTGATGAAATCTAAGGAACTCATGGGGCCATGGATGTGCCTCTGGGTCTGCCCTCTGAGCTCAGAGCTGGATACAGCGGAAAGTCCTACGGACAGCTGCAGGCACACCCTGGGCTGGGGCTCGAGTGTCAAAGCTTCTACGAAGAGGTGATGCTGCAGCTGGGTCCTGAAGGCTATAAAACTGGCACCCCTGAGGAAAGGCTGAGGGGAAGGCGTCCCCAGCAGAGGGCATCGCTCCGTCAAAGGCAGGGCAGTTGGAGTACAGGAACAGACTGAAATTCTGCCACAGGTGAGGTGGGGAGTGGGCAGGAAGGCCGGTGGAAGGGCCAGCCAGGCTGTGGAGGGTCTGGAAAACCAGGCCCAGTAGTGAGGATTTCCCTCTGCCGGCAACGAGGCGCCACGAAGGCTTAACCAATTCCCAACATGTTTTCATTGTTTAAAAAACGTGCAAATTGGCTGCATATCACCTTGAACTCTCCAGAGAAATGCTGCCAAATTTTAAAATAATGCTGCTCATATGAATGCTAAGTAATAATTAGGGGCTGGCGGTTTATCCTGCACGTGTTTCTCCTGAGTGCCAGGTGATTCTCCCGCCAGCCCCCGAACAGCCACTCAGCTACATGACCTGTGAGGACCCAGGTCACCTGTGATGTGTACACGGCGCCACAAACACCGATGAGGCTTATGTCAGCCCCTGAAGGGTGGGGACACCATCCCCCTGCTGACGGGGCCTGAGGGACTGCAGGCTGTGATGTATGCGAGAGCCCTCAAATACAAGGGGCTGAAATGGGATTTTAGAAATAACCGCCTGGGAGAGACGGGGACATGAAAAGGCAGTTTGGGCTGGTTTTGCTCCCAGGGTCGTCCCTAACCTTTTATCTCCCCACTTTCATAAAGATGACCCTTGAGCTGGTGTGACTGAGCTGAGGCAAGAGGAAGCCTCATGTGGCAGCACCTTGATACCCCCCACAGGGAGCACCCTGCAGATCGAGGACCTGGGGCTCCCTTTCACCCCCACCCAGAGGCGCACACATACCCTACTGTCCCTGTGTCCTCTCAGCTCCTGGCACATTGAAGGCACCAGCCAGGCCCACCCTGACACCACCACCGGGGACAAAGGCAGACCCGTGAGAAGACCCCACCACGTCGGGGCCCTCGGCCCTTCTGCCTCTGTGGGCACAGGGTGTCCTCCTGCCCAGCCTTCATGGGGGGTGCTGGGGACTCTCGCTTCCTCTTGCAGAATAGGCAAAGGCAGGAGGGCAAGCCCCATGCCGGGGGCTTTTCAGCTAACTCATTATTGAGGTCAAAGCTCACAACACAGGGAGGCCATGATGGCCCTCACTTCCCAGATGCCCAGAGAGGCCCTAATCCTCACCTAAGTCACACAGAACCGGTACAGGGCTTGCGCTCCCAAGGACACCACAGGCACCGTGGCCCCAGCATGCTGCTCGCCTCTTCAGATATCCACGGCTGCGGTGATTTTATGATTTTACTCCAGCAGAACCGGAGAGGCCTGGAGTCAGGGTAGCCTCATACCACCTCCAGGAGGGAGGGACTGAGCCCCAGCAGCCTCGGTGTGACTGCTGATGACACACTTTGGGCATTCTGAGCTGGAAGCTTTGGGGCTCTGACTTTCCAGGGCTTTTCTCCCCAGTGGATTCCAGAATGTTCCATGTTCTTGCCCCAGGGGCCATCAAAATGTCCCAGAAATTCCAACTGTATGTCACCCAAAGGGCATAGGCCAGGGTCCCCCTCTGCAGGTGGTGCCAAGAGCCTTAGGAGCACCCACGTCCCCAGCTTTTGGGGCAGAGCTTTTGTGCATTTGCTGTGAACCGGGGGCCAAGTTTTTCACCTGCATCACCTCTCACAAGAACCCCACTATTTACCCTACGTTCAGAGGAGTTGGCAACGTGTCCTTGGTGACCTGGCAGCCTGGCCCTGGCCAGGACTGTCACTGTCACACAGGAAAACCCAGTCTTGGCAATGCTCCCCCAGCAGAGGGGGGGGCAAGGAAAAGGGTCCCTGCTCCTCCAGTCCCTGGACCCGGAGTCACCTCTGCTGACAGTTCTTGTGGATCCGTCCAGATATCTCTGTGTAAATACAATCCTGGGCATGTTTACCCTTTAAGAGAAGGCAAACAAAGATGCCTACAGGTCAGACGCTTCTGTTATCAGTGCCCCCCCCCCGCCCCCCCCCGGCTTGATGATGTGTCTTTTCCAGTGACAACCTGGAGGCTGCGCTCGGGGTCCTCACTTGTACAATGGGAATAATTATCTCTTCCCTTGAGTGTTAACAGGAGAATCAAAGTAATACCGCACGCCCGCAAAGCTTACCGCTGCAGCCAGGCATACAGCAAGGGCCACCTTAGTGCCAATCTACAAAGAGGCAACTCCCTGAGCACTTGCTTCCTCGAGGGCCCTTTCGTGAGCTCTCCATGCAGATGGGCTCACCTGGCCTGTCCCTGAACCCAGGTGCTGAAAGGTTTGGACCCACAAAGACAGGTAGGTCAGGCCCCAGGCCCACTGTGCGTGCCCAGCACAGACACATGATATGCCTCCTTGGTCACAAGAAGCTCTGACACGCTATCAACTGACAATGTCTGTCGCTGGATGTGTGGTTAGCAGTTAGATAGACATGAGCAGAGCAAGGACGACGGGCCAGGTACAGAAGGGCACCAGGGTGGAAAGCCCCGGTGCCTAGCAACAGGCAGAACAAGGACCCCACCCCCCAGGGTAACCTTTCCTCCCCTAGCATATGGCTGGTAATGAGGTTCAGACCCCCGGATCTTTCATATCGCTGGTCATGTGAGTCGGACCCTTCCCTGACCTTTGCTCCCCTGGCATGTTGCTAGTCATTCAGGTGAGACCCCGTAAAGGGGGAATGGACAAGGGGGCTGGAGAAGAGCCCTTAAGCATTCAGCCCCCAGGACAATGAGGTTCTGACCCGAATGGAATACATCTAGGCCTCAGTTGTGTTTCAGCTCCAGGCCCAGAAAAGCAGCAAAACCAGACAAGCGATGCCATGGCTGACATTAGGACCTGCTGCATTGACTAATGACCCCCTGCCCTGGGGCCCACCAATCAGTAGAGACCTGACCCCGAAAGGACACACCTGGAACACACCTGGAACGCTGGTGAGTATTTTATTGGGATCCTCCCCTGAGACCTCACGGTGAGGACGGCACTGCTCCTCTCTCCCAAGCTCCCAGGCCCTTCTTTCCCTCTGTAACTTGCTTCCTGAGCCCATTTCTTCTACGGCTCACTTCTACCTCTGTGACTTTCTAAATAAACTTTCCCTCATAGTTTGAGTCTTGGCTCTGAATTCTTTCTTAGCCAGAACTCAAGTACTGAACTGAGGTTGCTGAACTGAGGTCCAGCCCGGCTCCACTGTAAATGGTGCCGTTCTTGTTGCCAGCAGATGTTCTAGGCCTGCACTCTGCATCACGGTCACGGTGAGCAAGGTGGCCGAGTGTGTTATGGGGAACCACGGTGAGTATCTGCAGGTGTGGTCCGACTGTGCAACACCAAGCCTCCAAAAATGTAGGGGAAAGGTACGCCTTCCCAGGCAGACAGCAACGCCCCACCCAGAAGGGCACCAAACTTGGCAGGACAGGGGCCCCTACCCTTTCCCAGCCCTGCTGGCGTCCCCGCAACCTGGGAACAACACCTCCTTTCTCTGGATTTAAGGAAAACAGCCTCCTCTGGAAGCAAAGCTTTTAAACAGATGTTTCCTCTTGGCCTGAACCTCCCACACCTCCCCCAGCCGGGCCTCCCCTCCAGGCGGGGCCTGCTCAGCTCTCATAGTAGGCAAGGCGCAGGGGAGACCAAGTGACTTCAATTCTTTTTCAGAAGGGGGAGGAAAATATTAAAAAAATGTGTTTTACAAGCCTGCCTTTGCCATTGTTTATGTAAACAGGTAAATTGTTTCCTGCCTCAATTAAAAACATCTGCCACATAAATGAATACCAATTAACTCATCCTGTTTTTAATTACTCTGTTAATTACACGCAGGCAGCAGAAAGGATGGCTGGAGTAGAGAAGCCGAGTGCCATCCCTCCCCCCAGCTTGGCAAGGATCCTGAATGTGTCTGGCTCCTGGAGGATGAGGGTGGCAGGGAGGTGGTGGCACAGAGCCAGCTGGGATTCCCTGAATTGGGACTGCCCAGTGGGCACCTCCTGCTAGGGTCCTCCTGCATAGGGGCCAGTGGTCAAGGGTGTCCTGTTCTGGTGCACACCAGGGAGGGTGAAGCCCCCCTCCTGCATGCCCTTTCTGCCCCACCTCTTTCTGCCCTTCAGCCTCCTCCAGCCCCAGGACTCCACCTTTGGGCCCTGTTGTCACCGAGAAGGGACCTTAAGGGTGCCCCACTTATGTCCTGGCCATATTTTGTTGGGGCAGGGAGGCAGCCAGAGGGATGGAGGCCTGGGTCTCATCCAGGAGGCCTGCCTTAGGGGGCAGGGATCAGAGTCCCCACTACAGGGCACCACTGCTCACTGAGCACCTGCTGAGTGCTCACAGTGCTGTACATGGCTGGAGGCTCCCGGGGAGTGTCCTCACCCACCCACCCCGCACCAGCGTTTCATTTGGCTTGTCCTCCCCTTCAGCCTTCATTGGGTTTGTAATGACACAGCCTCCTCTGCCTGCTTCACTGTCACCCAGCCCTGGGCATGCAGGAGGCGCTCAGCACATGCTCACCCAATGAACCAGGCAACCTCATCCATGAACATTCCTACTTACAGCAAGAGGCCCGGAGGGCAACAACCTGTCCAGGGTCACACCACCTGTGCCCGCCAGAGCAGGATTCGAACCCAGGACTCCAACCCAGGGCTTGTGGTGTATACATCACCTATAACACAGTGGACCAAGCTCACATGCCAATGCTATTCCAGGGAGTTAGGTGTGGGGTGGACCCTCGAGTCTGCAAGTCTGACAGGTCCTGGGAACCACACTTTGGGCAGCTGGGTTCCACCTCCATGCCCCAGGTCTCTCCTTCCAGGGACACCTCCCAGTCCTTCCTCGGCCCAGGACAGCACACTCTGCCTCCCACAGACGTGTGTGGTTGTCAGACACGCTCCTCATCTTTACCTCAGCTAATGGATGCTGAAATGATCAGAGCTGGCTGCCCTCAGAGCCCATCCAACTAGAGTCACTAGTAGGTTTCCGCTAGAATGCAAGTACAAGCAGATGGGGCACCAGAGCTGCTCCAGAAGGATGCTGCCTCGGGCAGGTTCAATGCGAAAGGAGTGCTGTGACCAACTAGTGATGCCTGCCACCACCATGAGCATGGGTAGAGATCGACTAGCAATGTCTGCCTTGGGCATCAGATTAACAGTGTGCAAAGGTACCCCACATACTGGTGCATTCGGATTCACTCAACCCCTCACTTTGCAGATGAGAAACTTGGGGCCCACAATGTTCTACAACAGTCTGCTTCTCCAGCTACTGCTGGTGTCTGCTCAGGAGGCTGTCTGCACCAGGGGCTTTCTCTGAGGGATGGGTCAACAATACACAAATGGACAGGCCAGAGTCCATCCCACACTGGTCCCCAGGGGCAAATCCCTTCCACCGACTGCTTACATCCCTTAGACATGAGCTGCACGTCTCCGCCTGAAATCCTGTCCCAACATTGGCGAGAGGAGAGGCAAACAGCCAGTGCGGTGGCCAACAAAATATTAACTCATTTAATCTTCTCAGCAGCCCTGTGAGGTCATTCCATTACGACAGATGAAAAAGTAAAACATATTACCCTCCAATCTTATACATGGGACAACCAAGGCACAGAGAGGTTAAGTAACTGCCCAAAGCACACAGCCAGGAAGGGCAGAGCTCGGGTTCCGACCCAGTTAGCGCAGCTCTGCAGGGGCCCCAGCCGGCGCTCACACACTGCCTGGATCCACTGTGGCGTCTCCAAATATCCAATCTGGAGACCCAGAGGAGCCCTGGCCCGGTGAGGGCTGGTTACAGGCTGGTGAGGGGCAGGCACAGCTTCTGAGTGTGAACTCAGGTGTCCATCCACTGTCTGGCCATGGGCTGTGAGTGGGCCCCTGGGCCTGAGTGCTCCTCGTGAAGTGGGGGACCTCACCTCTGTCTTGAAGCATGGATGTGAAGATTCCAGGGCTTTCCTGCAGGCCTCTCTGCCCTCTGTTCCCTGCCTGCCTCCCCTTCCAGGCAGCCACCAAGCTGAATTCCTGCATGTTGCCTGGTGGTTTCCTGAGCTGCTGTGGGCCCACCCTCCTTGTGGCTGCAGGACTTGCACCCTGAGACCTGGCTGGGGCGGGAGCCTCTTTCAGATCTTCTGCAATGCACATTTCCTTTCAACACCCACTAGCCATCATAAGGGCTGGGGCGCTTTCTGGGGCCTTTTAACCAAATTGAGCAATAAAACAACCTAATAGCAGTCAAGTCATTAGAGGGCTGGGGCTCCCCCATAGCACACTGGGCCCTGGGCCTGTCAGAGAAGGAGTCCTGGGCCAGCTCACCCCAACAAAGCCAGAGCCATGTCCACGCCAAAGAGGCTCTGTGAGGAGCAGCCAGGAAGCAGAATCTACCCCAAGGCCTGCCCTTTGGGTGAGAGACACTCCACTGGCAGTCCCACAGCCCTGGGTGGTCCAGACATCAAGGGAGGAGCCTGGAGAACTCACTGGCTGGGACTTCAAATCAGAGATGGCTGCAGGGAAAAGACTGTAGGGATCTCAGATCCAGCAGCACCCCCTGGGATGAGTACTGAGGGGTGAAGGGCCAGGCAGGGGCTCATGAGGGTGGGTGTGGCGAGCCGGCACGGCCATGGCATACTCAGCCCCACGTTGGGCGCCATCTGTCCCAAGCCAGCTCAGCCAGGTTCGGTGAGCCTGAGAGGGGGCGGTGAAGGATTCAGAAAAGACAGACAGGAGAAGAAAGCTGGGTCTGGGTGGGATGCTGTCCTCTCTGATGGAGAGCTAGTGACAGCGCCACAGCCTGAAAGCCGTGTCTTTATTTTATAGCCAGATTCCATGAGGCAAAGTAAGGGCATGGTTACAACCTTCTCATGGGTTTCGAATCTACTCAATTACATGCGCCTGAACTCTATCAAGCCCACATCACTCAGCCACGTGGGACCACAGGTTCGGACCATAGGGTCAAGCTTACAACTATAGTCTTTGGCTATAATGGTGCTGGTAGGGCTTTGCCCTCCAAGCTAGGACTTACACGTGGCTTTGTCAAGAGAGGACCGTGCCTTCTCATTAGTCTGAGGCTTGAACCTATCCAAACACTGGGGCCTCTCTCCACAGGTGGGCCCAGAGTCAAGGGCTGGTGCCCCACACTCAAGAGGTTACGTCTTCTGTGGACCACATTACCAGGTTTAAACCCCAGTGATCCTGGGCAAGGACTTAACCTCTCTGAATGAACCAGCACAGGGAATCCCCTGCTGGATGAATGAATCAGGAGTGGTGGACCTCACCGAAACCCGAAGGTGGGGCCTCCTCCCACCTATCTAAATATTTCTCATTCAAAGTCACAGATGATGTTCTCCATCCCCTCATGGGTGACACAGGCAGTGGGGCCGACAGTTATAACAGAAGGACAGTCTTGGGAGAAACTAGAAGTCACTGGTCAGTGAGTGCTCACTGTGGCCAAGCCCAGGGCTCATTCAGAGTGTACCAGCCCCCAGGTAGAATCTCAGTGCTGATTCCAAGCGGCACAGAGAGGGCAGGAGCCCGCCTTAGGGCACACAGTGTGGCCTCATCCATGAGCCCATACCTCCCTGGCCCCAGAATGAATGGGCCATTTCTGCAATGGCAGAGGGTCTGCTTCCAGCTCTGCCTGGGCCCTCTCCCCGCAGACTTGGGAAGGTGCCAGGCAGGCAGATGGGCCTGACGCTGGTGCAGCCGTGGTGGCAGCTGCTCTGGGGGAGAAGAGTGAGGAGCCAGGTTCCATTGCCTTCCTCCTGCGTGTGGGAACCTTCTGGATGTTTTGATTCTTTCCACCAAATGGTCCCAGAACCTCCAGGAGATCTGGGTGTGGCCCTGCTGAGTCAAACAGCCCTCGGGGGGTTTTCTGTGGGGTGTGAGAGTACCTTCCTCATGCTAAGGTGTTGGACTTGGAGGCCGGTGGAGCATGCCACTCCCATTTTACAGCAGGGAAAACTGAGCCTTTGAGAGGTCAGGGACATGAAACGCCGGCTCCAGGGTTTCCTCCAGAGCTGCATCAGCCTCTCGGGGCCACTGCACCCTCATCTCCAGTGTGTCCCCCGGGATGGTCTTCCTGAGGCTGGGAGGTAGGAAGACCCTGCCTGCTGTCAAGGCCATGGGGTGCACACCCTCCCCACCTGGACAGTGTGAACATTTTCATATGCCTGTTTTTACAAGAGAGGCTGAGTGGGCAAAGACCAGGCTCCCGTCCATTTCCAGAGCGTCCTCACACCTGCTGCCCCTGCCAGCAGTCCCCAAGGCCGGCGGGAGCAGGGTCCCTGGCTGCAGGGCGGCCTCTGCGTGCTCCAGGCGTGTTTGTAGGACTCACTTCCCCTTACCTCAGACCTGACTCACCCACCAGAGTGAGCTGGAGCGAGTGGGTTTGATCGGGGAGTAACACTCCCGATGCTGAGAAGTGAGGAGCAAATCAGGGTTATTCTGGCTCCTAAAAGGGATAGAGAATTCCTCCCCCGATATCCAGCTGGACAAGCCTCTCCCTGCAGCACCAAACTCCACCAGACTGCCAGCAGGCCCTGCCTGCCTGGTCTCCAGAACGTCCATCTCTGACCGTCCCTGTGGAGAGCAGGTTTCAGGAGATAAGCAGCCATCCCTCCTCCTCCTCCCATTTGGCAGGGGTGGCCAGGCCAAACCGTGGGACATGTTTTGACACGGAGGTTCGCCACGTGGCACATCAACACAGGTGACCTGTGGTCAGCCAAGAGCTTTGTTTAGGAAGGACGTGGGTGAGCCCCGAACCTGCCAGCTGTGGGGCTACGATGAACCAGCGGGACTGTTCCAGGTGTCCTTGGGCCTCAGCGTGGGCTCCCGCACAGAGGGATGCGGTTAACCTGAGGGATCCCACGGGGCCTGCGAGCTGGGGATGCCATCCGGAGGCCTGCAGGCCCAGCTCTGAGCAGGAATCTGGCTCAGGGACAAACTGGTCGCTGCTGTGTAGTTATCAGGGTGGCGAGTCAGACAGACCCCTCCGGATGATAGGACAAAGCCGGCACGCAAGACACTCACTGCCTTTCATGCGTTAGTATTCACACCAGCACCTCTGCCTACACAAAGCCCGCAGCGCCTACAGCGCGGCTCCCATGCCGGCCTTTTGTCACCTCCTGCCCTCGTCCCTGCACCTTCCCACCCACAAGGCCCCCTTGCTGGTCCTCAGATGGACCTCCTGGCCCCTGCGCTGCTGTCACCTGTGCCAGAGAGGCTGTGCCCTGATGGCCACCTGGTTCCCTCCCCTTCCAGGCCTCAGCTCACTGTCACTTTATCAGACAGGCCTGACCTGACAGGACCGTGACCTCCCACCCAGCCCATGACCCTCCCTGGGGCCCTTGGTGGAGAAAATATCACGTGTCTCATTCATTTATTGTCTGTCTCTCTCCTAACAGAGTAGCAGCACCCCGAGGGCAACGGTCTGATGCTGGATTCTGGAACAGAGCCATGAGCAGCAGGTGCTCAATGGTTATTTGTGAAAGGAATAAGCATGCACCCAAACCAGTTACATTCTGATGGGAGACATGTCTCAACTAAATGTCTCAACTGCGTCTCACAGGCCGGGCAGCAGTGACCCCCGACCCGGGGTCAGCCTCTTGGTGAGACAACAGCTGGAAACTAAGGTCACTATGGTCCACAGTCCGGACCCCACCAGGTGTGGTGAGAGGAAGAGGGAGGGACCGAATTTCTGCTGCACATGGAGGGCTCCGCTGTTTTCTGACGCGGAGAGAAATGAAAAACAACTATCCCATGCACTCCAGCCAGGATATGGTTGTTCCGATTCTCCCCTGTGTCCAGACAGACTGGGGGAGGGGAGAGTCTATCCATCCCTCTCCAGGGATCTCCTCAGGTCTCCTGCCCTGTGTGGGGTCAACCTGGGTGTCCAGGGGGACAGCAGCTGCATCAGCTGATGGGGCCACACTGCCAGGGTCCTGTCCTGATTTCACATCTGACAGCTTCCATACTCCCCTCCCTCCTCCTCTGACCACACCTCACAGTGACCTCCCTGCAGGAGGTGAGCTCGGTTCCCTCCCACCCACGGCACAGAGGCTCCTTATTTACCAGGAGTTCCCTCCTCGGTGGTGGGGGAGGGGCCACATGGAGATGCTCTGTCAACAGCCAGCATACACTGGCCAGGACACCCTGCAGGGCCGGGCCTTCTGTGCCAGCAGCCCCAACAGCCAAGGCCACTAGCCAAGGCTCCAGACACCCCGAGGCAGAGACACAGCGTCCCCGACAGGCCTCGTCCAACTCCTGACCCAAGCACCCGGAGCACGGTGTGTTCATGGCTGTTCACACCGCCGTGCTCGGGGTGGGCTGTTTGGCAGCAGCTGGAACTGGTGACCTCTGTGAGCGAGCACCAGGGCCTGCTCTAGTGAGTGTTTCTGGATCACTTGGATGTGCCCTCTCCTGCCTCTGAGCGAGAACTGACCTCTTGAGAAACATCTGTTTGGGGGTGAACAATGTCAGGTGCGCAGACTGCCCAGGATGACCCTAAGCTGCCTCCCTCCGTGGCCCCTGTGCAGGCAAGTCTCAGCGACTCGGGCGCTGGGAAGCAGACTTGGCGATGAGATAACTGTTGGTGGAATCAAATACAGCGACAGCTTGCAGGCAGACGAGCTGCTGTTCAAACAAGCCTCTCCAAGCACACAGCGAAGGCGTCCCCACCAGCCGGGGACCCTAGGCATCGGCGCCTGGGAGATGTAGTGGGGGCTCCCAGGTGGGACATGTTCCTGTTCCTCAGGACCTCCTGTAGGAGGGGCCTGTCTGGGCTCTGGGGGGTGGTAGGGAACATACAGATAAAAGTGCTGCCCTCACAGAACCGACCTCCTAGGAGGGAGCCGAGCAGCGACACACAGAAGAAAAGGCACAGCACAGGGAGAGCGGGGGGGCCTTGGAGGAACAGCAGGGGCAGGCCACTCACTGAAAGGAGACCCCCGAGCGAGACCCGATGAAGGACGGGTGGGAGCCATGCAAGTGTCAGGGAGAGAGCACTGCAGGCAGAGGGACTGCCAGTGCAAAGGCCCTGGGGTGGGAACATGCCTATGTGTTTGGGAACAGCCAAGAAAGGGATTTCAGTGAACAACTGGGGGTGGGGGCGTGTGGCCTCAAAGCCGCTGCAACAATTTGGTCTGTCCCTAGAGCTGCCTCATCTGCCTGTCTTTGAAGGGGACCCCTCATGCGAGGACCCCAATCTACCTCCCAAATGAGGGACAAGGATAGAAGCTGGGAGACCAGATGCGAAATCTTGTTCATGCCATGAAGGTTAGACGCAGGTGCTGGGGAGATTCAGTAACTGTTTGTGGAACCAAATACAGTGACAGCTTGCAGGCAGACGAGCTGCTGCTGTTCAAACAATCCTCTCCAAGCACCCGGCAAGGGCGTCCCCACCAGCTGGTGACCCTGGGCAACTGTGTTCACCACCCCAGGCCACAATGTGGTCACCTGTGAAAAGAGGACGGCGGTGGCCACCCTCACAGGTGTGTGGGAGGACCCAGTGACATTCAGGGAAGCCTGGGCAACCAGGGCAGGCAGCTCTTCTTAATTCATCCCTTGAAACCCAGTGGACAACGAGTTGAACTTAGAGTGACCACATGACCCAGCAATTGCTCTCGGTGTTAGACCTAAGAGAATGGAAAACATGTCCACATAAAATCTTGCACATAAATGTTCACAACAGATTATTCACAACTGCCAAAAGGTCGAAACAACCCAGATGTCCATCAACTGATGATGGATGCACAAAATGTGTCTACCCTGCAATCAAACATCAGTCATTAAAAAGGAGTGAGGTCCTGACACAGGACAACATGGACAAACCTCAAAAACATCATGCTAAGGGAAGGAAGTCAGCACAGAAGGCCACATGTTGTATGACTCTATTTATATGAAATGTCCAGAACAGGCAAATCCATAGAGACAGAAAGACAACTAGTGGCTGCCAGGGGCTGGAGGGAGGGGAGTGGGGAGTGAACACAAATGGGTATGAGGTCTCTTTTGGGGGTGATGAAAACTTGGGGGAACTAGATGGTGGTGATGGTTGCATAACATGGTAAATGTGCTAAATGCCACTGAATTGCACACCTAAAAACGGTTAAAATGGTGGAATGGAGGTTCCTCAAAAAATTCAAAATAGAACTACCATATGACCCAGCAATTCCACTTCTGAGGACATACCCAAAAGAATCAAAAGCAGGATTTTAAAGAGATATTTTACATCCACATTCACAGCAGCATAACTCACAAGAGCCAAAAGGTGGAGCAACTCAAGTGTCCATCGATGGAAGAAGGGATCTACAACATGGATGAATGTTGGGGACATTATACTAAGTGAAATAAGCCAGTCACAAAAAGACAAATACGACATGATTCCACTCATATGCGGTCCCCAGGAGTCAAATTCACAGAGACAGGAAATGGTGGGTGCCAGGGGCTGGGGGAGGGGAAATGGAGGGTCAGTGTTTAATGGGACAGAGTTTCAGCTTGGGAAGATGAGAAGCTGTGTGAATGGATCGTGTTGATGGTTGCACAACAATGTGAATGTATTTAATACCACCGAACTGTGTACTTAAAGTGATTAAGATGGTAAGTTTTGTGTTCTGTGGATTTTAGCACAATTAAAACACCCCACTGGGGAGACTGAGGTAGGGCACCCCCTCCATGCAGCAGCCTGTCTGTGTTACTAACAGCACAGGATTGGGGATCCCAAGCTCAGTGTGAGGGCCACGGGGGTATGAGGGGCCAGGCTGACCTTCCTCCCTTGGCGGCTGGGGCCCATCCTATGGTGGCGCTAATGTGGGAAGGCCACAGCCCCCCTCTTTCCAGGCTCTGTGCTCTTTCCCACCTGAGGGACTGAGCAAGTGGGCAGGCAGTACTGGGAATGAGGGCAGGCCCCAGCGGGCTGGTGATGTGGAGATCTTACTATCTCTACCTCAAAACACCCCCCATATCTGTAGGCATGTCCTTCGGGGGCCAGGAGGGACCCTATGGAAAGGTCTGCCCAAATAATCTCCTAAACCAGGAGGTCTAACTGGGATGAAGGCCATTGTGATGTGAGGAAGACCACACAGGAAAGGGGTCCAGGGTACCCGGAGGGGGTCTCAGGCTCTGTGAGAATCAGATAAAAGGCCTCCGTACACATGACATTAAGATAAATTAAGTCCAGGATTTCACAGTGATTGCCTCAACCTAGAAGCCCCCAGGGTCAGTATGGAAATTGAGTCTGTGCCAGGTGCTGTGGTGGGTCCCGCTACCAGATATGTAGCAACCATGGTTGCTGAAATTCCAAAAGGAGGTTTCACGTGGACCAAGAAGCCATAAAAATGCCAGAGTGAAGGGCTAGCACATGGGCTGGCTTAGAATTTAGGCATCTGACTCCCAAAACTAGGCTCTCCTATGACAAACCCACATAGATGTAGAGTGAGAGGCGTCCTGGGACCGTGATGTAGATATATAGTGACAGGCATCCTGCGCAGTCCATGTAGGTGTGTGGTGACAGGCGTCCTGGGACAGCCTATGGAGGTGTGTAGTGACAAGTGTCCTAGAGAGTCCATGTAGATGTATAGTGATGGGTATCCTGGGGGACAGTCCATGTCGATGTGTACTGACAGTCATCCTATGACAGTCCATGTAGATGTGCAGTGACAGGTGTCTTGCAACAGCCCATGTAGGTGTGTACTGACAGGTATCCTGGAACAGACCATGTAATAGGGTAGTGACAGGCATCGTGCGACAGCCAATGTAGCTCTGTAATGACAGGCATCAGTCCATGTAGATGGTAGTGAGGGACGTCCTGGGGCAGCCCATGCGGGTGTGTAGTGACAGCCGTCCAGGGATAAAGTTCTATCTCTGAGGCCTTTGCTGGTCCCTTCAGTGAACGCTGACTTCAGTCTCCAGGGTGCGGGGCCCTGGCTGGGGCAAGTCTGTTCTGACTTCTGTGCTGGTTCCCACCTGAGCTTCGGTTACACTTAGACAAAGTTCCCACGTTGTCACAGTGCAGTTGGGCCGGGAAGAGCAGGTGGAGATTAAGACCTGGCAGGTACTCTTCCACTGTTATCAGTTCTGGCCATCTAGATGGGCATGGGCTCTCCTATAAATGCCCCAAGGCGGTCAGGTGGAGGTCACACTTCCTTCTTCTGCCTGGTTTTCACACTTGCACACACACATGTTATAGGCTCACACTCACACTAACATCCGTGTGTGCAGTTACACACATAAGGGCTCCCGAGGCCAGATGACAGTCCAAGCAAGAGGCCAGGGCTTGGAACCCCAAGGCCTGGTGAGACGCACCACCAGCTATTTGGAGACGTGGTGTGGCAAAAACACAGAGGCTCTCGAGTTAGATAACTGGTCCCTGAGTGGAAATCCCACCTCTGCCACCAAGGAGCTACGGAAAGTGATGACCCCAGCCTCAGTTTCCTCTCTGTGAAATGGGAGGGCAATGCAGCTGGGGAATGAAGCTTGTGTCCCCAGGTGGCACAGAGCACAGAGAGCTTGGCTCTGAGCGTGCTGTGTCGTCATGTGTGGGGAGGTGGGTCAGCAGGTGCGGGGGCCCGGGCTGCACAGGAGGACATGGTGTAGGGAGAGTAGGCCCCCGACCCAGTGCTGTATGGGAGGGAGAAACGGGGTTTGAGTGCAGAACTGTCTGATACCCCACCCACCAGTGAATCCCAGAACAGCACTGGTGTCTGCCTAGAGCGGGGATGTGACAGCCACGTCCCCAAGCCAGTAACCACACGCCAGATCACATGGATCTTTCATACCTATCACAACCTGAGGAGACAGGAGCCCTGTGACTGTATTTTGCTTTTGAAACCAAAGACACAGAGAGGGTGAGCGATTTGCTGATGACCACACAATCAGTGGGAGAGAAATCATGGTTCAAATCTAGCCAGTGGGACTCAGAGAAGCCAGCATGCTGTCCCTCCCCCTCCCCACTGCCTCAGAGAATGGGGCAGGAGCTCGGCAAAGAGCTGTAGTCCCCTTGCCTCTCAACACCTCCCCTCCCTTCCTGTAAGAGGGGCTCTCGGCAGCTGGGGAACTTCCCTTTCCTGGCTGCTCCCAGGTCAGGACCACTGGGCGAGAGCTTCCTTGTGAGTCCCACATGTCACCCAGGGCCATCGGAACACGAGGAGTTCTCCCCACCTGCCCCTGACAGGTCTAGGAGCGTCTCATCTTGCCATTTGCCTCCTGCCCTGCCCCGACTGTGGACTTTTCTCTGCTCAAGTAAACAGAAAAATGTCCCAGTGCCCAGTGCCCGGACATCCTCCCCAAACCTCCTTCTGCCACGTCCACCACATTCCCTGCCTCAGGGGCCGCCTGGGTGGCTCTGAGTCTGGCTCTGGGAGGCTGACAGTGTGTGTGCACAGGGAACAGGACGGATGTAGGCGGCTGAGAGTGTGTGGCTGAGCAGCAGAGGGGGCGCTGGCGCCTTGGCGAAGAGACATCTTCCTTATTACGCATCTTTGTTTTCCTTCCAGTGACATCTGGCTCACCGTGAGGTCCCACGAATTACGAAAAGCAGAAGTCTTAACTTCTGTTTTATTGCTGCAGGAAACCGTGCTGCAAAGAGCGCGGCGGGAAGCACGTTCTCACACGTCTGAGGCTTCAGCCCAACCCTGCACCCTGCACCCTGGGTCTGGCTGTGAACTCAGAAGTGGGAACCAGGCACCAATTATTTATCACTTTCATCATCATAAGTTTCCATCCTGAACGCCAGGGCTCTGCCTGGGTCTTTCCACTGATGCTGCAAGGGCGGCTTCCACTCCAGGAATTCGCTTCCAGACAGCAGAGCCTGCCTGCATTAGCGTTCTTGGCTAAAGGCGGCCCTCAGAGGCACTCGGGGGCTGGGCCTCTCCTGCAGCCCCTGCCCTCCATGTGGCCTTATCTGGGCCTCATGTAAGGGGGGTGGGGTGGGAGTAGCGGGGGGAGCAATCCCAGACTCAGGGAACCATAGAAGTAGAAACAGGCCTGTTCTTTTTACCCAAAAGCCTGAGGACATGACCTCAGGAAAAGATGTAGAGGTGTGGTTCCCTGTCCCAAACAGTCCTGAGGAGACCGAGAGCCACAAGCAAAAGCCAGAATAAGCCAGGGAGCGACTGGCTTCTTGTAATACACAGCATGGTGCCTGTCCGCCTGGCCAGGACCTGGGAGACCCAATCGCCCAGAAGCTGTGCCACAGTCCAGAAAAGAGCCTGTCAACCCCTCTGAACTGCCCCCGGTGAGCCTCGACCCTCAAGGGCCGCACCCACCAATCACGAGTTTCCAGCCTCCTCCTGTCCCTCCCTCAGACGACACAGTGGCTCCAGGCATGGGTGCACATTGTATCTCCAGGGGCTCTGAGGAAGCAGGTGCCTGTGGGCCCAACACTGGCCCTCAGGATTCTGAACTTGGAGGTTGCTCCAGGGGCCTGGCCACCTCCACACGGGAGCAGCAGTGTGGCGCCTGCCCACCTGCCTCTGGTGAACCTCTCTGGGCCTTCACATCCCCATCTGAAAAATGGGACAGCAAGGGTGCCCACCTTCAGGCTTGTTAAATGTAAGGAAGCGTGCCAGCACACAGCCTAGCACAGTGTGAGTTTTTGTTGGTGCTGCATTATGACCACGCTACCCCCTGCCTGGCATGACACAGGTGTTCATTCACTGTCTGCTCAGTGACTGGGCAGTGGGTGGCAGACACTTCCCGGGGCATTTCTTTGCAGTAAGTGCAATCATGGCCATACTCTCGCACTTACAAATGACAGAGTTCAGGTCACCTCTCTCCTCCCAGGCCTGAGAGGTGATACCAGCTGCCCAGACATGGATTCCTATCAACATGATGCTATGTTTGGATGCCCTGTTATAACAGCCAGACAATGTCCAGTGGCTTCTAGAAGGTCTTGAACACAACGATCCCCTCCCAGCTCTGGTGCGAACTGGGAACAGCTGGGATGGGGCTGGCCTTAGGCACTGTGACCCAGACAAGGCCGAGGTGTTCTTCCTGATGTCAGTTACAGCTGTGCTTCATGTGCCTGAGGCGAGTCCAGGTGAAAGTTCGGACATCTGAGGCATTAACCCCAGTCAGCACCAAGCAGCCAACCACCTGTCCCCACAGGTGTAGAAGGAATGCTGACAGGAAGGCCAGGATGAGGGCAGGAGGGCCTTGGGCAAAGGGAGGCCGATGCCAGGCAGCCGCTTTCATGCAGTGTGGGGGATGGGGGGGCAGCAGAACCCAGACTCCCTCCTGAGCCTGATGGGCCCGCACCATGCTGGGTATTTGTGGAAAAAGGGAAGGTCCCATCAGCCTTGCAGGTGTCACGCAGACTCAGTGAGTATGAGCAGGGCTGCTGTTACTGGGAACAGATGAGGCATGGGTCAGAGCAGTGCAGGGGGCAGATGAGTGCAGGACACAATAAGCAGGACGGAGGTGCCCCACAGAAATGCCAGTTCCCTCCCTGAGAGCTCCATTAATTAAGCACCTACTGTGTGCAGCTTTTCACCATACTCCAGGGAAATGGGTCACAGAGCCTCTTCCCTGTTTTGGAGTCCTAACACACACGCACACACCGACTGGGGAAGGAATTCAGATCATTTGAATTCAACCACCATCCTGAGGATCCTGGTGCCATGGGAGGCTGAGGATGAATCAGATGACCCCAAACACAACCCACTCACAGAGCCACAGGGGATGGGAGGTCAGCCAGCAGCCTCAGAACGGTTTCAGGCAGCGGGAATGCCTTGCCTATACCCCTCATTCCTGCCCCCCCCCCTCTCTGCGGCTGGCTGGTCCTCTGAGAGGTGGCAGCCCTGCTGGCTTGAATCTTTCAGATTAGTGACCCAGCCTTCCGGTGTCTCCAGATCCTTGCGTAGGAAGGAAAATTAATTTCTTCCAGTCATGCAGAAATGAAAATATGTGGAGCCAAATCAGAGAGATTTCCTGGAGGTGGTAACTCAATTATGCGGATAACCGGGTGACAGAGGAAGAGCGTGTGGACCCAAAAGGGCTGGTGGCTGGCCCGAGGCAGCCCCAGGGGTCCTGGAGGGAGACATCTTGCTGAAATCCTTCAGCCCAGCAGCCCAAGCTGGGCTTGTGTGTAAACGAGTACCACGCACGTGACTGTCCCTTCCTCCCATCACACACAGATCAAGAGAGAGCTGGATTCCCCCAGAAAATTGGTCCTATGTGATGTTCTCCCGCCCTGTGTCTGACTAGCTCTTGGGGAGCACGTATGCCACATCTGTCCCCACCGCTCAAGCTTGTCTCCTTTCTCTCCTTTTCCCTTTCAACATACAAGTGGTCTGGCAGCATAGCCCTCCAGACAGCGTGGCTCTTTAGGCATGGCAGTGTTGGCTGCACCGAACAGAAGCCTCTGCCTCCTGGGCCCAAGTGAGTTTTGGGGCTTTCCCCATCCAGAAGGGCAGGGTAGGGGTGGGGCAAATGACACCGCTGGACCCCAGTGCATGTCATAGCACCAGCTCTCTATAAAGGCATGTGCCCAGGAACTGTGGGTAGGACCTTCCTGCCACTGTGCCTGCGGCAGAAAGGATACCAGGGGCCGCCTTGTATCTGGGACAGGTGAGAGTGGGACCCTCTCGGGCCCAGCCCACCTTTCTCCTGGGTTCCAACCTTAAGAAGTTTCTCGAACCTTGCAGCAACTTGAAAGAGCAATGCTAGGATGCAGAATAGCTACCCCCCTTTGTCCCCAGCCAACCCCTGTCCTCTGAGGGTGGCCGCCCTGGGAACCTCCTGTTTCTGGGTCTAGGGGAGGAAACACACGCCCAGTTAGACATAATGAAACAGTATCCTGGCCACAGGGTCAAAGACAGGGCCTGACAATTATTCAGATACAGAGGCGCATAAGGTCTCCTCTATTCTCAAAGGAAATATTTTTGTCCTTGGCCTCTGGAACAGGCCTTGGCCCTAATGGTGGGAAATACAGGGTTTTTTTGGGGGGGAACACAAGGGTCCCCACACCTACAGGGGTCTGCCCACTACTCTGTGGCTCCCAGGCCCAGCACACACACAGTTCCCAGGGGCTGGGAGGAGGGACAGCCTGGGGCTGTGTGTTCAGAGCCCAGTGGCTCACAGTGTGGCTTGCCACTGGCCCCACTGCCTTCTGCTTCACGTAAGCCCATCTAAGGCTGAATTTCCAGCCATCTGTCCCTCCACATCGGCTCACACCTCCCTCCCCGCGGTTCCCACAGCCTGGCTCCCAGCCTGCCCTACACGCAGATGGACGGTTCCCAAAGGGTGTGAGCACAATCACTGCCATGGGGCTGCACCGGAGGCACCACGGGCTGTCAGGAAAGCTTTCAAGCTCCTCTCCCCAATCATCCAGAGGGGGGCAGGCCCCCCTGAGGGTGTCTGAGGAGACTTCGCCCAAGACCATCTAACTCCGGACCACCACTCTCCTGAATGGCAGGGCCAGGAACCAAAACAAGAGGGGCAGGGGCTCCAGAGAGCTCTGACCACCCTCCCAGCCAGGCCACTGGAACCTCCATCTATCCTAGGGTCACCCTCTAGGCCCCCTCCCAGTCCTCTGTCACCTGGCCCAGGGCCTTTGTCAGAAAGCCCAGATCCGCCAGGGGAGCCTACAGGACTCTCCACCCTCCAAACGCAGTTCCCACCTTAAGTTTGACCACATCCCGGGCAGGTCAAGTTCTCGGTTCACCTGAAGAAGGAGGGGGGGCATTCAGCCCAAGTGGGTGGGCGCTGAGTGGGCTGGCCCCACCCTACCGTGGGCTCCAACTTTGCAAAGTGGAAAGAGGGTGCCCGGGGCGCCCGTGCGTTCGGCGCGGCTGCAAGAAGCCCCCGGACGGCAGCCGCGGGCGAAGTCGGGGTGACAGCGGCGGCGGCGCACGGGACCGACGGGGCACTTACGGTCCGGAGGTCCGGCAGACGGAGGCGATCGCACTCTCGCGACCTGGCTCCTGAA
>NW_005871246.1:1992562-2013941 GCF_000147115.1 Myotis lucifugus
TTGGGCAGGTAATTGTTGACTTTGAGGAGCTCCCGATCCAGGGTTTTCATCATAATCTCCTACTTCCGATGAGATGTGATAATAACAGTACGTATTTTAATTTTTAATGAAAGAAAATATAACTCACCCAGCCAGGGAGGCTCAGAGGTTGAGCGCTGACCCATGAACCAGGAGGAGGTCCTGGTTCATTTCCAGGTCAGGGCATATGCTTAGATTGTGGGTTCGAGCCCCAGTAGGGGGCATGCTTTGGCAGCTGATCGATGATAGACTCTCATCATTCATGTTTATCTTTCTCTGCAGCGGGGAGATCGGTGTGCGAAAGCGAGAGAGATGCGCAATGATCTGTAGTACGGGGTTCCTGCGAGGGTGGCGCTGGGTGCCGAGGATGGGGAATGCGAGTGAATGTGCGGGAGCGCGGGGTGCCGTGGGGGTGCGGACGTCTGGGGGTAGCAGTGTGGGCGCGTGCGGGGAGCGCAGGTGCCGTGCGTGGCGGACCCCACGCTCTGGCCAACCCTCGCTGGCTCCGCAGGCCGCGCCCCGTGCGGGCGGGCGGGGGCCTGGAGCTGAGCGTGTCACACACACCCACCCTGGCAGTCGGTGGCCGCCCGCCTAGCAGTTTTAGGAGTCGAGGCGTCTGGCGCCCAGGCTGGAGGCGAGCTGCAGACGCCCCTCCTCCGGCCTCCCGCCCGCCCGCCCGCCGCGTGGCCCGGGAAGGGCCGGGTCGTCTCCGCGCTCGGCCGGCAGGGGGCGCCTTCCCTCTGCCTCCCGCCAGGGTCCGCTTGCCCCACGCGCGGAGTCCGGGAGATAACCAAGACGAAAATGCTGGAAGCGCAGGATCCCTCGCTCTCGGGCCTCTTCGGGCCAGGGCACGTTGTGGTGCTTTGCGCCCATTTGACCATCATTCATTTACTGCCAATCCAAAGAAATGCCCCAGGCTGCTGCCCGGGGCCTCTCCGACCCCACTGCACTCCTCTTCCCCTGCATGTCCCCACCTCCCCTTCCCCTCCTGATTTACCTCTTTTTCTTAAGTGCTTTGTGTCATATCTGATGCATTTGCCCAGTGAGTACATTTTAGTAAAATTGATGTTTTTCTCTCCTCCCTCCCCCAACCCATACGCACTTTATTTCTTAGAAGCCAGCTGAGGTCCCAGGGTCAAGGTCTTAGGAGACAGAGAGGCCAGGACTTCAGAAAAGCGGGGCCCTGATTTGCATCTCATTTGGCATAAATCTGCATGCGAAGGTCCAAGGTCCCCAATTCTCAAGTATAAAAATACAGCAATGTGCCAAAAACTGTCCCTCTTCTTCCAGGTTTACTCCACAGGCCTGTTTCTCCCCAACCCTTGGCCTCTCCTTGACTGAGCTCTGCCCACCAGAGCTGAGCTGGGCAGAGAGGAAGCCTCCAGAAACACAGACTGAGGCTCTGGGAAGACTGACTGCTCCTTCTGTTCCACCCTGAGAGGCACCTGGCACCAGGCACGGAGCAGGGGCTAGTCAGCTAAGTCACCAAGTAGCCACCTGGCCCCCCCCCCCCCCACCAGTCCCTTGACCTCCTGGGCTCTGTCCTTGTAGAAATAAGAGGGGGGGGGGGGAATGATTTAATTGTAACAAACAAATATGTCTGGCATCTACTGTTCCTTTGGCTTTCAGAATGTGCTTCAATGTGGGCTCAGTCCAGTCACTGCCCATTTCACAGAAGAATGCAGATCTAAAAGTGGCGGTCACGTTGCTTAAGTCACAGACTTTATGCACTAATATTTGTTGATACTGACTCCCTTACTTCATGGACTCTGAGATAGCATAGATTTTAAGATGTACCAGTGTTTTATGAGCCACTAAGAAATGAGAGCATGCTCTGAGTTATAATCCTTAGATGCCTCTAGATTTCAGAAATGTTAACATGCAAAAAACTGGGCCAGGTAGGGCGATGAGCAGTGAACAGACAGCTTGAAGCAGCCTCAGGGGCTCTCAGCTGGGTAGGAAGGGAAGCACCTCCTCAAACAAACACTGAATTCACTTGGAGCATTAGCTGAAGCTGGACACAACCTGAGCCTGAGGCCCCCTGCAACTCAGCTCTACAAACATCTTGTCTCAGTTCTCTGTGCTAAATTACCAATTGTAATGTCACTGATTGAAGCAAGGTGCTGAAAACCGTTTGAGACACAACAGATCCCGAAACCCTGAGGAAGATATCTGCAATCATCGAACACCCTGCTCTGTGTCCTGTGTCAATCTGAAAGGCTCCTTTGTCCCCGCCTGAGGTAGGGCTCCTTCCTGTCTTGCCTGGCTGGATGGCTCAGTTGGTTGGAGCGTTGTCCCACACCAAAAAGGTTGTGGGTTCGATTCCCATTCAGGGCACATACCTAGGTTGCAGGTTCAATCCCAACTGGGGCGCATACGGGAGGCAATCAATAGATGTTTCTCTCACATCGATGTTTCTCCTCTCTCTCCATTCCTCTCTAATATCAATAAACTTATCCTCAGGTGAGGATTAAAAAGGAACCACCTTCCCGTCTTTCTGGGTTTCGGCCTCCCCAGGTGAAGCCAATTCTCCACTAGCATATAGTTTCCCCCTCCCCTCCGGAGAGAGAGCTTCTGTTCCACAAAATACACTATTAAGAGAATGAAAAGAAACGACAGACTGGGAGAAAATATTTGCAAAACATGTATCTGATAAACGATTGTTATCTAAAATATACAAAGAACCCTTAAAACTCAGCAATAAGAAAACAAAGAAGCCAACTAAAAAATGGGCAAAAGGTCTGAGCAGACGCCTCACCAAAGAAGATACACAGATGGCAAATAAGCACATGAAAAGACGCTTAACATCATATGTCATCAGAGAAATGCAAATTAAAATGAGATATCACTATCCACCTCTTAGAATCGACAAAATCCAGAACACACACAACACCAAATGCTGGTGAGGACGCGGAGCAACCGGAACTCGCATTCACTGCTGGCGGATGCAAACTAGTTCAGCCACTTTGGAAGTTTCTTTCAAAATGAAACATGTTCCTACCATATGATTCAGCAATTTACCTAAAGGAATAAAAACCTATGTTTACACGGAAATCTGCACATGGGTGTTTATTGCCCAAACTTGGAAGAAACTGAAAAGTTCTTCAAAAGGTGAAGAGATAAAACAAACTGTGGTCCATCCAGACAATGGAATATTGTTCAGCACTAAAAAGAAATGACCTATCAAATCATGAAAAGACCTGGAGGAAACTTAAGTTCATATTGTAAGTAAAGAAGCCAGTCTGAGAAGGCTACATACCATATGATTCCAACTCGATGACATTCTGAAAAGGTAGCACTATGGCGACAGTAAAAAAGATCAGTGGTTCCCAGGGATTGGGGGGAAGCAGGGATGAATAGATGGAGCACAGAGGGTGTCTAGGGCAGGGAAACTACTCTGTCTAAACCAGAGGTTCTCAACCTGTGGGTCGCGACCCCTTTGGGGGTCGAACGACCCTTTCACAGGGGTTGCCTAAGACCATCGGAAAACACATATATAATTACATATTGTTTTTGTGATTAATCACTATGTTCAATTTGTAACAATGAAAATCCATCCTGCATATCAGATATTGACATTACGATTCATAACAGTAGCAACATTACAGTTATGAAGTAGCAACGAAAATAATTTTATGGTTGGGGGGTCACCAAAACATGAGGAACTGTATTAAAGGGTTGCGGCATTAGGAAGGTTGAGAACCACTGGTTTAAACTTAATGGCAGATATATGTCATTCTACATTTGTCCAAACCCAAAGAATGTTCAACACCAAGAGGGAACCTTCATGTACACTATAGACTTTAGTTAATAATAATGTGTCAATACTGGCTTATTAATTGTAACAAATTGTCAAACCAATTAAAGATGTTAATATTAATAATAGAGGGAACCGGGAGGGGCGGGGGAGAGGGTGACATTTGAGAATGCTCCATGATTTCTGCTCAATTTTCCAGTAAACCCCAAACTACTCTAAAAAGCAAATTATATTAATTTTAAAAAGCAGCAGACTAGCCCGGCTGGCATGGCTCAGCGGTTGAGTGTTGACCTAAGAACCAGGAGGTCATGGTTAGATTCCCAGTCAGAGCACATGCCTGGGTTGCATCAAGGAGGCAGCCTATCAATGATTCTCTCTAATCATTGATGTTTCTATCTCTCTCTCCCTCTCCCTTCCTCTCTGAAATAATATATATATATATATATATATATATGCAGCAGACCAAAGAAAAAAGAACTAATGACATTTTAAAGGGTGTACACAGTTGGAAAAACACATGAATAGCCTCTTTAACACCTGAATTTTTACACAGCTCCATTTTTTCTTAATGCATATTTCCATTTCACCCAACAGAATTTTATCCTAATATGTTTCCAGTCTTTTTGTTGTTGTTAATCTTTACCTGAAGATATTTTTCCATTGCTTTTTCAAAGAGTGGAAGAGAGAGAGGAAGAGAAACATCGATGTGAGAGAGATACATCAACTGGTTGCCTCCCACACGCCCTGACCAGGGTTGGGGCACAAACCTGCAACCCAGGCACAGGCTCTTGATCAGGAATTGATCCTGAGACCCTTCAGTGTGCGGGCCAACGCTCTAACCACTGGGCAACCGGCCAGGTCTGAAAGTCTTTTGATTCCCCCATCACACAGAGCTATGTAAATACATTCGAATGTCAAGACTTAAACATTTTCTTGTCTTAAAATTTGTTTGTCTTCTGGATTGGGTTATCATTATGATTATTAGTAGTATGCAACTGATACAGATGATGTCAATTTAGTATAAATTTGAAATTATTAAACATAAAAGTATATTTTTATTGAAAATACCTCTTTTAAAAAGAGGGGTGAGGCAGGTGTGGTTTTTTTTAGTAGTTTGTATATTGGTGCATTAACATTACTTATTGCCAAGAGAAGACAGAGTTGGACATTAATTCCATTCCTGTTGTGGGTTTTTAATGTGAAAGCCCGAGAAACCTCAATCACATAAATAGACCAGGGTGAACGGCAGCTGCGCTCTAGTGACATCACTGTGGCCTCCGTCTGACAGTTAGGTGTCCTGGACCACATGGTGACTGCTCATAAAAATGATTTTGAATGACTATCAGCTGACATGTCCATAGTCCCCCTTCAATTTTGCTGCAAGCAAAGCCTGGAAATTGCCAGAGCTGCTCACAGATGTGTTTGCTGCAATAGCAGAGATGGAGGTGAGGCAGCATGGCTGGCCCCAGGACTGCTTTGGGAAGTGAGAGACGGGTGACTAGACAAAGGACTCTGGGGAAAGGAGCAACGCTCAGGATCAAGTGTGCGGGGGGCATCCTGCCCTGGCCAACAGGTTTGGACATCAGGTTCCAGGGCTTTAAGTCAACTATGAAGGGAAAGAAACGTAAAGCAGAGGAAGTCCTGGCTGTAGCCAGGAAGCCTCCTGCCCCCAGGAGCATCTCTTGGCTTTCTCCCTGGCCCCTGGTCCAGGACTGACCCAACCAGGATCCAGAGTATGGCCCTTTAAGGGGAGGTCCACCCAGAGCTCAGGTAGTTACACCAGGAAAGCCGAGTGGAGGCCACCTGGCATCAGGGCAGCAGCATAAAGTTGTGCAGGAAGCGCACTGCGATAGCCAATGGGCAGGAAAGGCAGGTGCAAGAGCATCCGCGCACAGTGGTGGCTCTGCCTGTCAACAAGGAACCCACTGTCACACTCACATGAAATGCCTTCTTGGGGGTGTCCACAAGGAACCCCGCTGCCTGGGCCCTGGCCCACCATCCCACCCTGTACTGTCTCCCTCTTCTTCCCTGCACCCACAACCCCAACTGGTTTAGGTCTTCATGTCTCCCTACTCTAGTCACTCCAGGAGTTCACCCAGCCCTGGACCCAGCCTGGCCAGCTCCCACCCTCAGGCCTGTTAAAAAAGCAGCTCATTTCTTTGCTGGTGATTGGCTCAGGTGTGGACATGTGTTCCAACTTCGGCCAGTGAGATGTGAGGGGAGGGGCTCCCACGGGCAGGGAGGAAAGGGTAGTCTCCTGAACTGCAGTGTCTGGAGGTGACCCTGAACTTGCTGCTGCTCTGTGCCTCCCACCCTGAGGATGATGCTGACGCTGGAGAGGACACAGATGGACAGAAAGCAGGGTTCCTCAGAGCCCTGGTCAAGCTGCTGAATCAACCAACCTCAAAACCCACTCTACTTCTCAACTTGCTATTTTGATAATAAACTTCCTTATTATTCAATATAGTTTTAGCTTAGATTTCTGTTTCTTGCAACCAAAAGCACCCTAACAATATGGCTGCCTTTTTAAAAAAAAATCTTTTTATTGATTTCAGAGAGGAACGGAGAGGGAGAGAAATAGAAACATCAATGATGAGAGAGAATCATTGATCAACTGCCTCCTGCATGCCCCACACCAGGGATGGAGCCCGAAACCCAGGCATGTGCCCTGACTGGGAATCGAACTGTGACCTCAAGTTTCAGAGGTCGACGCTCAACCACTGAGCACACCAGCCGGGCACACTATGCCTTTCTTGATCTCAGCCACCTGAGGCCGCTGGAACTTATTAATCATCATCCTTGATGCACAGGGTCTCCAACTGTAATACATAGCAGAATTACCTGGAGTGACTGTGAAATGAAGACTCCGGAGGCTCGGGACTAGGGTGGGAAGTGCTCAGGAGCAAAATTTAAGGAGGCACCAAAGAACTCAGTATCTGAGATAAATTACATTTTAACTCAACATTGAAAATACTAGAATCAATGACAAAAATCCACGATAAGCAAAATATCAAAACTTTAAATGAAGACAGGATTTCCTGTAATGATTTCTTCCTTTGGGAAGGCTCCACATGCTCAGCCTGGCCCTGCCAGCTCCTGCCCCTGGGATGGGATTAAAGGGCTGGCAGGACCAGGAACCTGTCTCTTACTATCGATCGATCATCAGTCTGCTTTTCCCTGCAGGTGATTCTGGGTGATCAAAGGCCACATTTTGGGGAAATAGGGCCCCAAAGCTGTCTCAAGCCATTGAGGGGCAGGCTACCCCTCCTTATCACACCAGCCCTGCAGGTGGGCTAAACTCCCGCCTGGATTCTGAGAAAGGGAACAGGCTCGGGAAGGCCAAGTGCCTTGTGCAGGGGCAGCGGACAGACACGTGGCTGGGCACTGTCTCCTTGGCTCCCCCAGAGCTGGACACCGACAAGCCAGTAGGTGCCTAGTGGGTGGTGCCAGGAGGCCCAGACAGGGGAGTGGGAATGAGACCAGAATGGAGGGAACCAACAAAGGTAGCTCATCCGCCATGGGCTGCAGGAGCTCCACCCTTTGGGGGTCCCAGGAGACCCCAAAAGGCCCTCGGAGCCATCACCTGAGAGGCCGGAGGAGGCCTATTGATGCAGCCGCTCCTGCCCTTCTGGGTGAGGGC
Source organism: Myotis lucifugus (assembly GCF_000147115.1). NCBI lineage: Eukaryota > Metazoa > Chordata > Mammalia > Chiroptera > Vespertilionidae > Myotis > Myotis lucifugus. The sequence continues at coordinate 1,999,978 of NW_005871246.1, forward strand.
TGCCCAGACTCTCACTCCGCCTGTGTCCTCCTATTTGGTGGCCAAGGAGAGCCATAGAGGAGGGCAGAGGGGCAGGTGGCCAGGAGCCAGAGGGTGTGGGCGGAAGTGGGGGCGTGGTGTGTGGGCAGGGACTAGGATGTGGGTAGGGCACAGGGACAGCTAGCACTAGCAGTGCCTGGAAGACCCCCACCAGACCAGGCCCCTGATTCCTCTGTGGGCTCCCTCCAGATAACTCAGTGTGCCTCAGAATCCTGGCGTCTGGGAGATGCTTCTGGGGTTCCCAACCACTTGATTCCAGGTCATTTGTGTTTAGGAATGTTGAAAATTTAGTTAGGAACACCAAATAAAGGATCAGGATGGCGGTCGTGGTGAGAGAATTGTGAAGTCAGGTTCTCCTGGCAAAGCCATCAATTACTGTGTGCCAACCAGGCAGCTGAAAGCCCAGCTCCAGGCTGGGCCAAAGGGGCCTCCAGCCAGGCAGCCCCAGAGAAGGAGCTCTCCTGTGCAGAGCAGCTGCCTCTGTCTCCACGTGCAGGTGTGGTGCTCGGTGCTTTCAAACACCCTGTCGTTCAAGCCCTGTGGCAAGTTATCAACAGAGAAGGAACCGAGGCCCAAGAGACCCAGGACTTGCAGGGAAGGGGCAGTGCCAGAATGGAGGCAGCTCTGCCCAGGGCCAAAGCCCACACCTCTTTATGCTGCACTGTTGCCCGCCCTCCTCTGCTCCCTCCTCCTGTTATCAGCCAGTCACCCCTGCCACCACTGGCTGGCCTGTCTACCAGCCCATCCACACCGTGGGTGATGGTCACAGGAAGGAGGGCACGGAAGGGTGGCCCATCTCCCTTCCAGATTGCAGATAGGAACCAAGCATGAGCGGCTGAGGAGGAGGGGCTGGAAGACCCAGAGGTGGCTTCAGCGGCTGGGCGGCAGCCCTGTGCACAGCTGCAGCAGCGCCAGCACAGCCCTAGGCTGCTCTGTCTACAGGACCAGACACTTTCACCACACAGTTGGTTCTCTGCACCCTACACTCCTGGTGGCATCCTCACCTGCAGATATCATGAGGGATTCTGGTTGAAGTTAGAGAAGGAAGGTTTTCACAGACTTGTCACCCAGTAAGGGCCCTGAATCACAAGGTGTGGTAAAATATGGAACCTCATTGGTCCAAAGAACCATGGGCTAAATAATCAGATAGTGTTTCTCACCTACAGAAAAGGCCAAATTTAAAAATGAAGATATCCCGTGTGGGCGATGGTGCAGGTCAACAGGCTACAGGAATGCTCATTGGTAAGATTTCCCCACTGGGCATCTTGGCAATAGCTGTCAACAGCTGTACACTGATTCAGAAATTTCTGTGCTCAGATTTATCTACAGAGGATGTGCATTATATAAACAGCACTGTGTAACAATGAAAGTTAGAAGCGATACAAACGTCCACCGGAAAGCTGTAGTTAAATCCTAGTACCTCGCGTGGAATGCCATCCCTCTACAAGGGAGTTCAGTAGGATATGCTCGTGTTCTCTCATCAAAGGGTAAGGAACAAATCGGTGTGGAGGTCGAGGCCTCCGAAGGGTCAGGTCAGGAGGGAATGCCCAGCTGCCCCAGGGCTCTGCAAATGGCCGACTTTGCCCCGTCCCCAACTTCCTGCTTCTCTGATATTTTTCTAGAAAGCAGTACTGTTGTTTCTGCAGCACAAGGCAGCCTCACTGCGAAGCAGCCTGATTCACTTGTTCATTCCTCATTCCTTCACTCTCCCAACCAGAACCGTAGTTTCCTCTGGAAGATGGGAGTGGAAATTGCTGACTGGCTCCCACATTTGTGGGGTGGCCCAAAGATGAGTTCCGAGTTCTCGCTCATCTTTTTTTGTTCAACTTTAAATGAGAACCAGGCTAAGCAGTGGGAAACGTTCTGCAGGAAAATCGGCCGCTGCGTACACGTAAAAGGGAGTGTCAGTGGGGCCCCGGTGGCATTTAACATCCCAGGAGAGGCGTGCACTCTCCAACAAACACTGTCAGGACAACATACCATTCCACTTGGGGGAACAAAACATACAGTCCTCACTTCATCTGCAAACACATAAATCCCACTCGTGCCAAAGAATAAAGTGTGAAAAACCAAACAGTAAAAGTATTAGAAGAAAATACAGAGCGTCATATAATATTCATTTGTAATAAAGGAAACCCAGAAACCTGGGGGCAGGAAAAGATGGATAGACTTGGCTACATAAGCATGAACAACTGTGTGCTGAAGAGGCCCATAGATAAGCCTAAAAAAGTAAGGAGTAGGCCGGGAGGATATTAGCAACACGTACAACAAAGGTCTAAGCACTAGATACAAAAACTGCTGCAAAGAAGTAAGAAAAATATAAACACATAAAATAAAAATGGGCAAAGTATATGAACAGGTATATCCCACAAGAAGAAATACAAAAGAAACAATAAACTTCCACTGTTAGGATTTTCCTCCCAAATTACCTTGAGAGCCAGTGATTAGAGTTGGATCACATTTCCTGGGTGTGATGAAACTAAAACAATAATAACAGTTACTGTCTGCTGCTCCTACCCTGTTCTGGGACATCGCCTGCCTGGTAGCCCACCTGCATTGCCCTCAGGCCTTTGCAGGGCCGGGCCCTCCACCAGGAACACCCTCCCTGTCCTTTGCTGCAGCCTCAGAGAGGCCAGGGCGCCCTCTCGTTGAGCTGGATCGTGGCACCTGCCCTTCCTTCGCTGCACTTCTAGGATATTTATCTGTGGTCTGTTTGTTCACTATTTCTTTCTTCCCCAGACAGAACATGCCTGACTATTTATCATCCTGTCCTCAGGGCCTCAATGAGTATTTGCTTAGTGACTGCATGATCTCATTTAATCTTCATGTAACTCTCTGAGAGGCAGCACTATTCTCATTTTGTTTTATTTTTACCTTCTTTCCTCTTATCTGTATATTTGGATTTTTCTGTTAGTATTTTTTGTTAGAATTTTTACTTTAAAAAAAGAAAGAAAAATAGCAGCTAATTTTGAAAGTGCACTTGCAGTATGTGATCGACCAGTGCCAGGCCTGGGCTTCTCAGCCCCTGCTCAGGTCACAGGCCTGCCCTGTCGCAGGGCTGCCGGTCACAGAGCTCAGAAAACCGGTCTCCATAGCTCAGTAGCTCACCCCACAGCTGCGGTGATTGGGCCAAGAACAGGGCATGTGATCCAAACTGGGCCAATTACAATACTTCTCTGGAATTTTTCAAACTGGAATGGAGGAGCTTTCTCTTTTCTCCCTCAGGAGGCATGCCTAGAGCTTCCTGGGCCATCTGTTTGGAGAGAGCAGGGAGGGTGTGGCTGGACCTGGGGCCCTGAGGCAGACCCATCCTGCCCTTCCTGGGGCCCATTACTTGAGCCAATACTTTTCAGGTCCTGGGTTCTACCTGCATTCCCCGGAGTGAGAGGGATGGGGGATTGAGGGGTTGGGGGAGTGTTCTGTCACCTGCCACCACACATCCTGACTGACACACACCTCACCCCATGGCCCCTGCAGGGAGGTGGTCTGCCCCCCCCCCACCCCCCCGGCCCTGGCAGCCCCGCTGCGCCCACTGAGCGCTGAGCTCTGTGAGCGTGAGCAATAAGAACAGCCTGCCTGCTGCGGGCCAAGGCGGAAGAGGTCCATTTGTCAGCCTGAGACCTGGGCAGGCCTGGGATGGATGGTCTCCAAGTCCACATACATCTCCCTCTCCGACAGGGCTGTTTGTTATCTCTTGAGCCGGGATGCCCTCCACTCCTTCTGCAGGACACCTGGAGAGCTTTCCACAAGATGAATCTGGCCCTGTCACTCCACCTGAGATAAAGTCCCTGCCTCACTGCTCTCCAGCTCCAGCCCCTCAGAGCCACCAGCAGCCGCCTCTGAAACCTCCTGCGGCAAGCACGTCCCAGGGCAGCTGAGATGCCCTCCGGACTGGGGGCCGCGACAGCCCCAGCCAGCTACTCCGGGCTTCTTTCTCCCAGGAGGTGAGGGACCCTGAGGCTACGGCTCTGGCTCCCTGCCCCCATTGTGTTCTGGGGTACACAGAGTCCAGAGCCCACAGGGCTCTCTCCAGACCACCTTCCTGTGTTTGCTGTTGAATGAGTGGCTGAGGGAACCAATGGTCATCCTCACCCACAAAGAAAACATTCCCAGGAAAGCCCCCTGCCCCAGGGGCAACAGCAGAGGATGAGGAACCAGGGCAGGAATGTGTGCTGGTGGTGGGCTCCCCTGCCCTCTGGGCTCCCCAGATTCCCCTGGTCTTCCCTGTCCCTCAATCTGTCCACAGTGTATCCAGGGCGCCAGCACTGTCCTCAGTCTGTGACCCTCAACACCAGGACGCAGAGAAGGAAAGATGCCGCCAGCGAGCTGCCCTGGCTCTGAGGAGGGCGGGAAGAGACCCCGGAGCTGGCCAAATGGGGAAGCTGGGCTCCAAGAGGAAAGCCCTGTGTTCAGGCCAGGGGCTAGGCTCCCTCCTCCTGATCCCTGGGTCTGGATTCTATGAGGCGAGCCACTGCAGGGGTCTGACCGAGGGAGCCAGGCTGCCCTTGCTTTCCCACGCACCGTCTGCTTTCCAGGTGCTGCCAGGAAAGCTGTTTTCTGGACAAAAGAGACGCCCAGGACGGCAACGGCCCCTCCTCCCCTTCTCCTTGCCCTGCCTGGCCACCCATGAAACAAAGGGTGGCAGAAAAGACCGGAAGCAAGCCCTGGGGCCCCAAACTCAGACACTCCCAGCAGAGGAGCCACCACGCCACTCCTGATTTCTGCCTCCTGCCTCGTGTTCCTGGTCCAGCCAGCACCGGGGGTTAATGAAATGAATGAGCACCCAGCATCTTCCCAGAAAGATGAGCATGAATCCTGCCCTTGGGACGCTGCGTGTAGTGGCTGACAGATTTCTAGAAATGCCTGGAAGGGAGAGAGCACGGGCAGGATCTGAACGGAGGGCCGTGGGGCAGCTCCTGGCGGGGCTGGCTCAGGCACAGGGCTCACCTGGGGAGCAGGGGAGGGGCATTGATGGGGTGAATGTCTCTGTTTTTAGGCTCCTGTGATAGCTGGACGGCAAAGCACCTTTCTGGATCTCTGTCTACTGAAGTCCTAATTTACTCCTGGGAAAATCAACATTGGGGTTTGTTTTGCTGTGACCATTGGGGTTTGTTTTGCTGTGACTAGGACTCATGAATCTTAACAGCATACAGTCTCTGGGGTCCTTCGCCTTTGACCTCAAGGGGCCCAGTACCGCTCCAAGCCCAGTGTGTCACACAGGGAGATGGGCACCCCCTCATGTAGACAGCACGGGGGGGGGGGAGGTGTGTGGTTTGGGGTGCCCAGATTGCACGGTGTCTCTCTTCTTCTGGAAATAGACCTGCCTTCTGGCCACAGGGTGGGCCCCTGACCAGACAGCGCCCTTGGAGGACACTGTTATTCTGGCCTCCTTGGGGCTGGCTAGCAACACCTGGATCCGTCCTGGGGTCAGATCTGGGGCACGGAAGAGAAGCGTTTCTTTTGCTGTGTTGCTAGCCTGGGAGATTATGATGGGGCTGCCAGTGGTGCCTGCCTGTCGTGGGGCTGGTGCTGGCTTGCAGAATCGAGCCTGCAGGGGAGTGGGAGATTAGCAGAACCCTGCACACATTGGCAAGGCTCTTTTCCTCTCCTGAGCTAAGCAGCCTTGCTTCTTAGTGAGTCCTGTGTGCATCGCACCTTGGACATGCCTGAGTGTAGTCACGGCCACTTACAGGTGCCACCAACCACAGTGGGGCCCAACCACCACGGCAGGGCTCCCACCCATCACAACAACACTCCAGTCCAGGGTCCCCTGTGACCCCACCCCTCAGCCACAGCTGACAGGCCACCAGCACAGTGTACTGTCCCCGTAGAATTTGGGGAGGGGGCTCTGGGATGTCAAACATGTGGAGGAGAGGACCGTGGCCTGGGCTCCTGTGGCTCTCCCAGGCCTGGTCCCAGCCCCAGAGGCTGGGCAGACCCTCTGCGTGGAGAGGTCGGAACACCTGGGGAGCAGCACCTCGTTTCTTACGTGCACAGTGAAGGGTGATCATTGAGCCAGGGCTGGAGTTCATGGCAACCCTCATCCTGGGAAAGTCATCACCAAGCAAACCCCCTGGCCCGTGGACGCAGAGGGCCCACGGCTCCTTCCTGGGGTCTCAAGATTAGCTCTTTGGCCCCAGGGACCATGCTGCTATCCCAGAGCACAGTCAGGCCTTGGCAGCTGGTCCGGGCAGAGGCGGGAAGACTTTAAGCCTCTGTTGGCTCTGCCACTTGCCCCCACGGGGCTTACCTTCGGGTTCATTGCTGTGCATCAGCCAGGGTGTAAACGAGAACCTGAAATCCCAGGGTAGCAGCTGAAGCCCAGGTGCCCCTCTGAGTACCTGTCATGCTCTCCCTCAGAGTGACTTGAGCCCCACGGCCATGCCCTGGCAGCTGCGGGTCAGACCCACTGAGGACGAGTGTCTGCCAGGAGCCCGAAGTCTTCACCTACGCCATGTGCTCCAGAAGGGTCTAGAGCACCAGCCGGGAAACCCGGCTGCTCCCAGAACTCCTCGTCAGAACGGCCGCTGCGCCTACCCCCCAAACACCTCTGTCCCGCGGCCAGGCTCCCTGGGTCCCCAGTTGGCAGCAAACTCAATAGTCCCCGAGGGGCTGGGGCACAGCTTGGACACAGTGCTGTGCTCAAAGCGCAAACTCAATGCACCTCTCGTCACCCCTTGCAGCCCAGGGAGGGTGGGGGCGAAGGTGACAGCCAGCACCAGCGTGACACCTCCCGCCTGTGCAGGGCACTCCACCTGCACCTCCCCACTGAATCCTCACACCAGTCCCACGTGGCGGTTCTGACTGTCCCCAGGATACAAGTTGCAAGCCAAGGCCACGGGAGGGGCGGTCACTCGCCCGAGACACAAGCGTGCAGGCGGCGGGCTGGGTTCACACCCCGGCTGCCATACTCTCCCAGCGGAGCAAAGTTCACTCAGAGATGGCACAGTCCAAACAGTGGAGTATGATTCAGCCAGAAAGAGAAAGGAAGTCCCGGCACACACTACAGTGTGGAGGAACCTTGAAAACATCATGCTGAGTAAAAGAAGTCAGACACAAAGCCTGCATACCATAGGGTCCAATTTACGTGAAATGCCTAGAACAGGCAAATCCAGAGACAGAACGTAGATTGGTGGCTTCCCAGGGCTGGGGGTGACTTCTAAGGGTACAGACGTTCCTTTAAGGGCCATGAAAATGTTCTAAAATTAGAGCGTGTGCTGTGTGCACAGACAATACTAGAGACCACTGAAATTGGACACGTTAAGTGGGTGGATTGTATGCTATGAGAATTATCTCAAGAGAACAGTTTTAAAATCAAAGTAGACCCGGAACTAAAGCACCTTCTGAAGCACAGCACTTTCCCTTGCTCAGGGGAGACGCGGTGGAGCCGATGGGAGGGGAGGGAGGCGGGCTGGGGAGGGCCCTGTGCAGGCAGCAGTGAGGCTCAAGGAAGACAGGGTGGGGAGCCAGGAATCCCAGGAACCACAGCAGAGGAAAGGGCTCTGGGTGCGGGCCATGCGGGGAAAAGACCTAAAATAACTGAGAACCTGAAACTCCAGGGAGAAGTTGAGGGCAGTGTGGTCGGCTCGAATGGGGAACTCCTCAGGGAGGGAAAGGAGAAGTTTTATTCCGAGGGGATGGAGAGTGAAGCCGGGCAGGGGCAGCAGTGGGGTGGGAGGGAGGGGGAAAGGTTTCTCACATGGAAACACTCAAGTTCTCAACGTCCTTGGGCACCACGGGCTGGTTTGTTTGTGGAAGAACCCTGATGGTGGAGAGGAAAACATTCCCATTTCTTAGGTACGGGTGGGGGTGGGACAGAGGCCTGGGCAGATGGAGAGTCTGGCTCGGTTACCTTTCAGCAGCCTGACCCAGAGGCCCCGGGCTCCAGCGTATGGGGTCAGCGCCGGCTCTGTCTGCCCCCACTGCGCGGACGGCAGGCCACCTTTCGGATTCCTCTCTGAGCCCTGCCCCCGCCGGCCCTCCAGGTGCTCATTTGTTCACCCACTGTGAGCTGAGTGCCCGGCTGTGCCAGGCACCATCCGGGGCTGGAGATTAAAGGTGAGCAGAGTGAAAGCCTCGCCTCACAGCGCTCACGTTCAGCAGGACTGCAGCCTGCGTGGGGCCCAGACCATTCCCACTGATACAGAGGTTGGGTCACTCACAGATCTGGGTTACTGCAGCCACCCCAGGGCAGGCTGCGTGCCAGGTGTCAAGGGTGCTGACCCGTGGAACCGATGCCACTCTCCTCTGACAGGCGGGAACTGGACAGTCACGTGGCTAGGTGCTGTGACCACTGCTGGGCTAAGACTGCTGGGCGCCTCCCCATCAGAAAGCAGAGGGGCGCCCCAGCAGATGATGGTGGGCTTGTGGGGAGGGATGCAGCTAGAGAATGTGAGTGCAAAGCCAGGCCTGGTCGGAGTGCGGGGCATTCGGGGCCTGAGTGGAGGCTCATGGCCTGGGAGCAGTGCACTGGGGGTTATCATGAGGGCAGCAGGTGAGGACAGAGGCATGAGGTGTGCCACCCCATTAAAGCTGAGTCACGAGAGAGAATGTTCTAGAAATAAACCAACACACTGCTTTGATTGTCAGAGAAGCCAGGAAGGAGCAAGATGGAGGGAAATGGTTGAAGGAGAGAGAAGTTGGGAGAGAAGGGCCCCCGGGGAGCTCCTGGTTCTCCTCTTTCCTCCCTGGCAGCTTGGAAAGGTGATGGGAAGAAAACTGGAAAAGAGAAACTGTTGTCAGGACCCCTGGGGTGGGGGAAGCTGGATTTTTGTCTTAAAAGATTAGTAAAATTCTAGGGGAGACAAGTCTGCTACCTCCTTGGGTGATGATCAACAGAAACCTGCAGAGAAAGATGAGACCCTCGGGGAAGAGTCTGGGGACCCCAGGCACTGCCCCCACTGCCCTACCAGGGTGGAGGGGGCTTAGATAAGGGGGTGTGATCATGACTGCTCCGCGCAGGGGCCGAGGGCAATATGGTCTCCCCTCATCCTCCAAGTTCAGCGAGGACTGCCATTTATCAAATGGTGTCACCTGCTCTGCTGATGCCATGGGGCCACAGCTGGGTTGATGGGTCATGGATGTGGGGCTGTTTGAAGACAGCTGGGAACAGGGAACTGGGACCCTACTTGAGTGGGGTGTCTACCAAAGCCTCGATTTTTCTTATAAGAAAGGACCGGCCCAGTTTTTGTCCTCTGCACCTTCTCTCTTGCTCTTCCTTTCTGCCTGGGATGCAGATGTGATGCCTGGAGGTAGCGCAGCCACTTCACAGCTAGGAAGCTACACGTAAGAGGATGGTGGAACAGAAAGAGCAAAGAAAGCCTGCGATCCAGACGGCAGCATCACTGCACCAGCCCGAACCACTTGCTTCCGGGCTTTTGTTATGCGGACAAACCCAAACAACCCTGCTTACACTGCTACTTTTTTTCTGCTATTTGAAGCTAAACGCAATTCTATTGGATGTAGGGCTCAAATCCTTTATGGTTAGGGCTGCCAGATTTAGGAAATAAAAATACAAGATGCCTACTCAAATGTGAATTTTAGATGAACAATGAGGAATTTTCAGTATAAGTGTGTCCCAGGCAATATTTGGGACCTGCTTATACCAAAATATTGTTTATCTGAAATTTGACCTTTAACTGCAACCCTATTTATAGATGAGGTAATGGAACCCAGAGAGGTCTGCCCAACGTCTCGTCCTGAGCAAGTGGGGGAGTGCAGGCTGTGTCCTCTTTGTCCTGGGCCTCCCTCGTTTTCATCCTGCTCTGCTGTCTAGTGCTTTCTTAAACCTGTCGTGATGGATGTGCAAAGCCTCAGAAAAGCCATGTGACTCCTCGCCCAGGACAGAGCAACTGAGTGTGGTGCTCAGACAGGAAACCTGCAGAAAGTGAGAGTGGTGACTGCTGCTATGGCCATTTGACCGTGACGTGACATTTTAATTGCATTTGAGAAAGTATCAGTCATCCATGAACGGGGGGAGGGGGGTGAGCAACTGTTCCCTATGGACAGTGTGTGACTACTGACCCAGGACTTGCAGGAAATGCCTTGGCCCTCGGAGCACTGTATTGTGAAGGATGCTGAGGCCTCATTTGAGCTCAGCAGAAAGGTACCGTGATACATTAGCCATGCCTGCACCAGGCCAGTCAGTGGGACAATCACCCAAAAGTCCACTTGAAAAGTCCAAACACAGACATGCAAGTAGTTCTCAGGGGCCGCATTGCAGAGGTCCCTTTGGTGGAGCCCTGCGGAGCTCCCCAGCGTTTCCCTTGGTCCTCCTGGAGGCTCTCAGCATGCCCCCCACCCGCCCCCGACACAGTGTCTCTGGCAGCCTGGTATTATCACGGGGAGGACACACCCTGGTGCCCGGCACACAGGCTCCAACTTCCTGACTGAGTGTTGCACACATGCAGCTTGATCCCACCTGCTCAGAAGGGGCACACGGGCGTGCACCCTGCATCGCAGGTGTGCGGAGGCGCCTCTGCAAGGACGGACAACATGCACATGCAAACACGCTCTGTGGCCTGCGGAGGAGGAGAGAAAGAAGAACCCTGCGTCCTGTCTCCTTAGCCCCCCACCCCTAGGGCGGCAGGGAGGCTCCAGGTCAGATAAGTGCCTGACTAGGAGCGGCAGGCAGGATGCTGGGGGCCAGCTCCTCCCACAGCAAATCTGGAGGGGAAGCCAGAGGAAGCTGCGCAGGCCCACAGTGGGAGGGAGATAACGCTGCCACAGCCCTGGAAAGGGAGGTGACACAAGGCTCCCTGGAGCGAGGTCATTGATGAATTTCCTTGTCTTTAGGACACACATTGGATGGGTCAGTGGGAACCCTGAAGCCTGGATTAAGTGCTCATTTTGCCATGCTTAAAAAAAAAGAAATTGACGATTTTTTATTGTGATTAAATATACAGAACATCCCCTGGCCGGTGTTGCTCAGTAGTTAGAGCAACAGTCTGCACACTGAAGAGTTGCAGGTTCGATTCCTGGCCCTGGTCGGGGAGCATGGAGGAGGCAACCAATCGATGTGTCTCTCTCACATTGATGCTTCTCTCTCTCCCTCCCCCGCCCTCCTTCTCTCACACTCTTTCTACTTCTTTTTTAAAATATATTTTTATGGATTTCAGAGAGGAAGGGAGAGAGAGAGAGAGAGAGAGAGAGAGAGAGAGAGAGAGAAACAGCAATGATGAGAGAGAATCATTGACCGGCTGCCTCCTGCACACCCCACACTAGGGATCGAGCTTGCAACCCGGGCATGTGCCCTTGACCGGAATCGAACCTGGGACCCTTCAGTCCGCAGGCTGACGCTCACACTCTTTCTAAAAATCAATGGAAAAAAAATATCCTTGGATGAGGTTTAACAAAAAAAACAAAACAAAACAAAATTAAAAAAACACAGAACATAAAATTTACCATTTTAACCATTTAAAAATGAACAATTCAGTGGCTTTGTTGTGCAGCCTTCACCTCTATCTAGTTTCAGGACTTTTCATCGCCCCAAAGCAAACCCCATCCTCCTCAGCAGTCACCCCCTAATACCGCTTCCCCGGCCCCTGCTGCCACTGATCTACTTTCTGTCTCTGTGGGTTTATATGAATGGAATGAGGCCTTTTGTGTGTGGCTCCTTCCACTGGGTATAATTTTTCCAGGTTTATCCATGCTTCTACCAGCTCAGTCATTCTCCAAGATCCCCTCTCAGCTGATACCGCCTTTCGCTGTCTGGCAGTGAATGACCAGGCAAACTTCAGGTGGGTGAGAACTCCCCGCTCTGGACTGCAGATGGTAGCAGGTCCCAGTGGAGGCAGAGAATGGCTGGGGAGCAGCAGGCAGGGTTTGAGGTCCAGCCCAGAGGGTGAGGGGCTCCCCATTCCTCTGATTCCCTGTCTCCTCCCCGTGAATGGGGGACACCGGATGGAGGGCAGCTGGCTTACAGTGGTGTCCTCAGGAAGAATAGCGGTTCTGTTTTCCAGTTTTAAAAAACGCAGAAAATCCCCTCCCCCCAGTCCTGCCCTGTTGCTGGGATCTTCAAAATGGGCATAAGCACAGGACTTTCCAGGTACCCGGGCAAGATAGCTTAAAGGAATCTGTGAGGCACTGCCTTCCAGACTCTTTTGGCAAAATATTGGGCCTGTGGTCTGCCCACTCTCCTTTTTCACCTCACCTCTCCTGACCTTCCCTCTCTGACTTAGTCACATCTCTCCTGCAGCCTAAATCCAACCAGTGCTTTGCCTCACGGTATAAACACCCACAAGCCCCCAGGTCTCCCCTTCCTTCCTCATATCCTCTTGGTGTCAAGCCTGCAGCTGCCAAGGGTCAGTGGCCCTTAGGGGATGTGCCTGTGTTGACTTTCTATTTATTGCTGTTTGGGCCCCAGATTCTGTAAGTTAGGTGTTAACTTGTAGGAAATGCGAAAATTGCAAACTATTTTTATTCCATAGAAAAGATTGCGCTGTACTAACTGGTTTGGTGGTTTTGGTGCAGCATTCTTCCATCATGGGATCTGGAACTGCCCATGTCCTCCCTTGAATCAATTAGCCATCCTGCTGGTTCTCCCATCAATGAGAGAGACACGTCTTTGACACATGTTCATTTTTTGTTGTGAATCCTCACCCGAGGATATTTTTTCCGTTGATTTTTAGAGAGAGTGGAAGGGAAGGGGAGAGACAGAGAGAGAAACATTGATGTGTGAGAGAGACATTGATTGGTTGCCTCCCGCACGTGCCCCTGCTGGGGACGGGATTGAGCCTGTGGCCGAGGTACTTGCCCTTAACTGGAATTGAACACAAGACCCTTCAGGCTGACGCTTTAACCACTGAGAAAACCAGCTAGGGCGACACATGTTCATTTGCTCATTTAAGAATTGTTTATTTAAGAATTGTTTTTAACTTTTTGAAAGGTATACTTTGAACTTTTCTTCCTGCTTGTCTTCCAACTTTCTTTCTCTTCTACCAGTCCATTCATCCACCCACCCATCCTCCCATCTACCCATCCTCCCATCTACCTATCTTTAGATCCATCCATCCATCCTCCCATCCATCCATCCATCTTCCCATCCATCCATCCATCCATCTTCTAGCCATCCATCCTTCCTTCATCCTCCCTCCATCCATCCATTTATATCAGAATTAGAATTCAGAAGTGCCCTCATCCATCCATTTATATCAGAATTAGAATTCAGAAGTGAGCCTGCTTATTTGAATTAATAACATGCTTATTTGAATTAAAAGCTGACAAACATCAGACTGAGTGGAATGATTTCTAGTGAAGACCACCCTGCCAGTTTGGTTTTGTGGCGACATTTCCATTAATCAAGTGCACTAACTGCAGTTTCCGGGTTTTCATGAGAATAGGTTTACAGTATAGCATACAATATACAATCGCTGTACAATATGGCCTTTGTGGCTATTTAAACAACAAGCTTTAGATGTTGTGAACTGGCCTGTTGGCACCATTGCCGAGGATCTGACCCGGGCCATTGGTTTAGAAGGACATTTGAGGTGCAATGATCCCCAGAGGCCCTGGCTCCTGCCTCTGCCACGTTGTTATTCTTCCTACCAAGTGAGCTGGGCGCCTACAGGGTAGAGAGTTCATGAAACAGGTGGCATCCAATGTGTGACAGGTCCCTCCCCCACTGAGCGACCACGGTGCTGTCTGGGTGCCATGGGGCAAAGCCGGGTGCCAGCATGCCTCCTCACAGACACAGAGGATGAAGAGGATGAAGGAAAGCGCTTCCCTAAGAGCTCAGCGACTGGGACATGTGGGATGACACCCCTGCCCCGGGACCCCCACAGGGTCCCCACATGGCTCCCATGGACCCTGGTGCCCAGCCAGCGGCTCTGATGCCAGAGGCAGCTGCAGGCTCCTGCCTTCCCTGCTCCAGGCCCAGCTTTAGGAGCTGGGGCTGCCCAACCAGAGGACATTTGGGGCTCCAGCGT
>NW_005871246.1:2014269-2018975 GCF_000147115.1 Myotis lucifugus
TCAAAGGCCTCCTCGAGATCAAGATCGGAGACTCTTTGTGGCCCAGAGCACTGCAGGTTTAACCTTCCCTCAGCAGGGGCGTGGCAGGAAGTCGTGGCGGGTGTGTGTGTGTGTGTGTTGTCCAGCGCTGTGCGTGCTCGCACACAGAGTAGAGTAAGGCAGCCACACAGCCGGCCCTGCCTCTCTCCCACCTGGATTTCCCCACGTCCTCACCCTGGGTTGACTACTGAACCTGTGATCAGAAAGGATGAGAGTAGATTGGCTGAGGCCCCCATGTGCTCAGAGGGGGGACTAGTAAACATTCCCAGGAGCCCAGTGCCAAGACTTCAGAGCTGGCGCACTGGTTTCCCAGAACTGGAACTCCCCCGGGAGCCATGCGCTCACAACCTCCAGAAACATCCCACACCGTTGCCAGACACTGTATGAAAAGGCCTTTCCCCAGGAACTCGGAGGGACGCTCCTTATAGCTCCTCCTCTGGCCCTGCCTGGGCTCCCGCGACCACAGGGACACTGGTGAAGGAGCCACCCGCACTGATGCCGTACAAAATGACCGCGGGGAGAGGAAACAGAAAATGGCAGAAGACATAGAACATGTGACAATGTGAAACACAATCACAATGTACCTGGGAAAGACACACAGAGAGGCTCTGAGTGCTAACATGTTACTGGCCCCGTTTTAATGATAAGGAAATGGTGACGGAGGTGGGGGTCCAGAAGCTTGGCCAAGACCCTGGCTGAGAACGGTGGGCTGGCATTAAACAGCTCATGACCCCATCTCACTGCCCCAGGGTGGGCAGCCTCCAGGGGCACCAAATCTATAGAATTTTTACGTATAAGGGGCATGGAGGAAGCCGGTTCTGAAATGAAGTGCAGATGCTTGCCCTGTGTGCTCCTGTGATGGGGCTTTCCTGGAGTGTGTGTGTGTGTGTGTGTGTGTGTGTGTGTGTGTGTGAGAGTGAGAGAGAGAGAGAGAGAAAATTATTTCATAATTTAAATTAAAGTTTGGCCTCAGAGACAAAGGGATGAGAGGCCCAGGGAGCACGTTAGAGGGCCAGACGCTGGTGCTGGGTGAGACCTGTGCTTCCTGTCTCCTGGGCCCGTGTACACCGAGCAGCGCACCGAGCAGGAATTGGACATGAGCTGTGCATGAAAGGTTTTATATTCTGGCAGACAGAAGGAAGGAGTGAGAAGAAACAAGCAAAATTGGCTTTAATGTCCTGTTAAATTTGATCTATCTGCAATGCTGTTTTTACATGGATTCAAGTTAAAATTATTAAGGTATTTTGCATCCTTGGTTTGCTCAAAGACTTTGAAATCTGTTGCCAGGGTGGCTCAGGTTGGACCGGCAGCCCCAGGTGGTGGCGGGGCTGTGAGGCTCAGCACTTGTCCGTCCCAGGAGGCAGAGGCCACCTCAGTCCGTTTCCCAGGTGGTGTCTGAGGCTCAGGGTGCGTGGTGTGGTGAGAGGTGAGAGGCCAGTTGGGGTAGACGCAGGTGCTTGCCGGAAAGGGGAGTTGCCCCGCCCACCCGCCCGCGGGGGATGGCATGCAGGGCATGCAGGGCGGGGCTGCAGGGCTTCTGGTCCAGCTGTCTCTGGGTCACCGCGGAGGGAGGGAAGCACCTGGCAGTTTCGGTTTCCGACAGGAAGCTGCCTGCTCCTATCTCCCCTGAACCAGCTGCGCTCTCTGCCCCGAAGCTCTGGGTGGAGCCCCCCCTGGAGAGCCCCAGGTGGGGACAGTCCCTCCAGCTGCAGACAAGCCAGCCCTGGCTGAGAGAGCAGGGCCAACCTCAGCCCCTCAGCCGGTCTCCTGGGCCTTGCAGGACTTGGGGGTGTAATGCCCCCGAGGGCCGAAAAAAGGGGAGTGACATGAGTTCTGACTTGCACTTTTTGTCACCTGACTGTCACCTGCTTTTAGGATGTGTGGCCCCAACCTTGGTCTAAAAAATGCTATGGCAGTGGAGGGGTGAGAATGGGCTCTGACATCGGTCCGTCTGTCTGTCTGTCTGTCCAGGGCTGGGAGAACAACAGGACGACACCCTGCACTGAGGACCCCTGGGAAGCAAGCGGGAAGAAGGAGGTCGGGGCTGCAGGGAGCTTCCAGGGAGGAAGCCCGAGGCCGGCAATGGGGCAGTGGCAGGCTCCTGGGGCGGTGGCCCAGGGCCCTTGGGCAAACTACAACCTCTCTGATCTCCGGACTGAGCTCCAAGGTCTGGGTGTTGGGTCCCATCCCTGGCGGCAAGCATCCTGCACAGAGCGGGAGCCGGGAACCTTCGCTCTTTTCTCCTACGGCAAGGCCCGGCCATGAGAAAACCCCCCAGGCTCTCAGCCCCAGAGCTCTGCAGGGGGGCCTGTTTCTGAGGAAGCCCGGAGCCTCAGACAGGGATGGCTGGGCTGGCCCCGCCAGCCTGGGATCCGAGGCCCCAGCAGCCTGGAGTAAGGGGCACAGCCAGGTGGGCCAATGTGTAAGGTCTTTCCCGCCCCTCCTGCTTGTCCTTCCTCCCACTCCACTCCCCCCTCCTAGGGTCTGTGAAGTTGGGGCTTTCCACAACACTCAAAATGTACCCCAATTCAGGAGGAAGGAGGAAGCTCTGGGAGCCCGCAGGGCAGAGTAAATCCCCCACTTCCTTCTCCATGGCTCCCCCTCAGCTGCACCAAGTGGCCTGTGTCAGGAGCGGGACTTCAGGGGTCACAGCCAGGATCCCAGGAGGGGTGAGCATGAGGGTGAAGGGGATAAAGGCAGTTCTGGAAGGTGGCTGGGCCCGGGGCCAGGTGCGGGGTGTCCTGCCCCACCCCCTGGCCTCTGTTGATGCTGGCTGTCATCCCCACATCACAGACAAGCATGCTGGGTCATGGGTGGTTGCCAGCCACCTCCTATCTCAGCTATTGATCTGGTCTAACCTGCTGCCCTTGCAGGTGAGCAAACGAATCAGGGAAGCCAGACCACAGAGACCAGAGCACAGAACCCTGCCAGAGGTCTCGCCCTCTAAGCAGCCTCCTCGGAGCCCTCCCTGTCCCCCTCGGGCCTCCTCCCCCTGCACTGTCCATCCCCGCTCCGTGTTTGTGAAGCTGAGCTGACCCAGGGAAGGGATCGGCCACGTGCCTCTCAGGGCTGTGAGTCCCATTCTGGCAGGTGGCCCTTTCTGCACTCACCTCACCAGAGTGAGAGTTGAACTCAGACGATCACCCCTTCTAGAACCCTTAGCAGCATGGAGCGGGCACTCAAAGCACCCATGTTTTCAAGGCAGCAACCAGCAGAGGGGTGTGTGTGTGTGTGTGTGTGTGTGTGTGGCGGGGGAGGGGGCAGGGGGGATTGGGGGTATAATAGGTTGTTAGACAGACATGAGCTGAGCAAAGACGATGGGCCAGGTACAGAAGGTCACCAGGTCACCAGGGTGGAAAGTCCCAGTGCCTAGCAACAGGCACCACTGGAAAAACAAGGACCTCACCCCCAGGGTAGCCTTTCCTCCCCTAGCATATCCCTGTTCAGGCAGTTTAGACCCCCCCCCCCCCACACACACACACACACACACTTTTCCTCCCTAAAGATAACATCTAGGCCTCAGTTGTATTTCCGCTCCAGGCCCAAAAAAGCAGCAAAACCAGACCAGCTGCATTGACTAATGACCCCTTGCCACCAACCAATCAGCAGAGACCACGACCTTGAAAGAGCACACCTGGAAAGCTGATGAATATTCCATTGAGACCCTCTCCTGATACTTCCCCTAAGATTTCCATCTGCAAGAGAGAGATAAGTACCCTCAATGAAAAGGACCCAGCACCTCTCCCTCCTGAGAGCAGCCCCTGCCATTCCCTTCTCCCTCTCCTTCCCCCACAGGCACCCATCACCTAAACTCTAGGGATCCCAGGAGACTTGCAACCACGAGAGCAACGGGCAGTGGCAGCTCGTCCCAGGCTCACCCCCTGAACCTGTCTCCAAGGCGCCCTTTTCTCTGACTTCCCCGTGAGCCAGAGCAGCCCCGCCTAGGCTCTCCTGTTGCGTCTTCTATGCCCTTCCTTGTTTCACGGTCCTACGTGTTTTTGCTGCGCTTTGCTGCACTCTGTCCCTTGACTGAAATCTTTCCTTCAAGAAGATAAGAACCATGGTCTTGTCATCTTACCGGTAACAGTCTCACCCTGAGAACCCTAGGCAGGCAGCTATGCCCCCTCAGCTGGGAGTGTTTAATCCAGATGTCAGCTGTGGGCATCAGGCAGCACCTGCCTCAGACTCCCTAGTGTGGAGCAGGCAGACCCAAAGGCTCTTGGAGGGTCCAGCTGCAGGTGGGGGCTGCAGGGTGCAGCTTTCACACGAGGAGTGGTGGGTGCAAAAGGGATTCCCTTCCTGAAGTCCCACCTGGGCTTCATCTCCTCTTGAGGAGGATTCTCTGCAGACAGGGAGGCCCCCGGCCCTACTGGCAATGCTGTGTGACCTTAGGCAGGTTCCTTGACCTCTCTGATTTGTGTCCTCATCTGTATAACCCGATCAATGATGCCTTAAAGCAGTGGTTCTCAACCTTCTGGACCTTTAAATACAGTTCCTCATGTTGTGACCCAACCATAAAATTATTTTCGTTGCTACTTCATAACTGTAATGTTGCTACTGTTATGAATCATAATGTAAATATCTGATATGCAGGATGGTCTTAGGCGACCCCTGTGAATGGGTCGTTCGACCACCAAAGGTTGCGACCCACAGTTGAGAACCGCTGC
>NW_005871246.1:2019075-2051029 GCF_000147115.1 Myotis lucifugus
ATTTTTGGGGAACAACACAGAGCCTCTCCATGTTCCCACAGTCGGGGCTCTCTGAGACAATACAGATCACGGCCCACCCAGAAGACCTGCGTTGTCAAAGGGACAGGCTCCCGGTGAACACCCTGGCAATGCCACCTGTGCCTCCCACCTGGAGTAGAGGCAGCCGAGCCTGAGGAGGCACTCTCCCAGGTCTTCCAGATGCCACCTCCGGTGAACGTACCTAAAGGCAGGCTGCACCCCATACCCTCTGACCCGCCAGCTCCGGGGAAGCGCTATGTGCAAGCATGGGCCTCTGACCCAGGCACCCTGGGTCTCTGTGGCCAGGTGGGTGCTGGGACAAGGGCTAGGAAAAGAGCCCTTGGTAGGAACGAGCACATGGTGTTTCGATGAGGAGGGTTTCATTGGCGCCCACTGCAGTCCAACTTTGGCTTCATAACAAATCAATATGAATGACCCGGAGTCCATGGCACCTGGCCAGCGTGCAGCGCCCTCAGAGGGTGAGTGGTGCTGGGAGAGGCCCCTATTCTCTCACCCCCATGGCTGAGCCTGGCCCGCTCCCCTACCTCAGCCCATCCCAAGTGGACATCTCCGGGAAGGAGCACTGGATGCAGAGACCTGGCTCGGCTAAAAGCAGGTCAGGCCTCTCCCCAGGCCGCTCTTTCCGGCTGTGCATCCTCTGGTCAACTGCAGTCACGGAAGTGAAAGTGCATGAAAAAGCCCCGGGCAGCCCAGGGCAGGCAGGTGAAGGACGCCTTTCTTCTCGGTCAGTATGAGTCAAGAAGTGAAAGCGTTCTTTGCCACCTCCAGCTGCCCCTGTGGAACCACTTCCTCCAGGAAGCTGACTTGGATTGCACCCTGTCTCCCTGGGTGACACCTACCCTGTGGTTCTGTCTTCCTAGGCTCAGATTCAGGGTCCGAATGGATGGGGAAGACATGGGTGACCAGTATCCTCTTGCTGGCCAGCCCAGAAGGCTTGCCCTGCGGGCTTGAGGGGTAGGGATGGCATGAGGAAGGAATGCGCAAGTTTCAGCAGAAACTGCGGGTCCCAGGGAAAGAACTCTCCACATTTACAGGGCAGGAGAGGAGACCCTCTTTCCCAGGATCTGGGGGGAAACAGAGCCTCCCTCCACAGGCTTCCTCTTCTTCCCAATGCAAGGACACAGGGATGGGGCCCTGCACTTGGGGCAGGGGCTCTGCACCTGGAATTGGCTGTGACTCAGTCCAGAGCATCCACTTGTCCCAAAGTTGAGCCCCCACTGCCTCTGCTCTGTGCCCTGGAGGCTGGCCCTGGGGACTGTCCAGGGGGCTCCGGGAGATGTGAGGGGTTGGGGTGGGGAAGAGAGGAGGGTGTTTGCTCTGCAATCCACTCTCCTGAGAGCTTCCCGACTCCCTGGCTGTCATTAGCCCCTTACTCCACTGCCTCTCCTGGCCCCTCTGTTCTTACTCCTACTCACGCCCTCCCCAGACTTCTGTGCTGTCCCTGCCACTCTGTTAGACCTTTGTAAATGGTCCCTCTGCCAGCTATGCACACTCCATTGCCCTGTCCTTGAGCTACTGGTCTCCTGCCAGGACCACCTGACCTGACAGGGGCTCTGGGGCCAGATTTCTACCCTAAATGCCCCCCCCGACCCCATGTGCTCTGCCTCCATTCTGCAGGGTCAGCAGAGCGGGGTTCAATGGCACCTCTGCTCTTGCCTGCTGTGTGCCCCTCGGGACCTCAGCATCGTCTGTGATGGCAGTCACAGCAGCTGCCAGGCCTTGAGCTGCGACCCTGACACAGCCCCCAGCACTGTGTGGTCAACAAGGAGGGAACAGGAGGTGGGAGATGAGGTCTGTCACTTTGGGTCTCTGTCCGGCCTGAGTGAGGGGAGAAGCCCTGCAGCGAGGGAGCAGGGTAGGGACAAGAGGGACGGCACAGGCAAAATCAAATGAGTACTAACAGTACTTTGCACAGACACGGATGACAGTCATTGCCATGTCATAGGTCAGACGGTCACTGTGGGCTTTGTCCTCAGTCCCTCATTGCAGAGAGAGGCTGTGATTCTGATGTCCCTTTACACACTAATCCCGGATGCCCTGGGCCCTCCCTGTGTGAATCTGCCATCATCCATAGTTGACCATCTCCCCACAGGGGCTGGGGCTGAAGAAAAAGAGGGGCAGATCCCTGCCTGTGTGGCTTAGTGGTTGGGTGTTGACCTATGAGCCAGGAGATCACAGTTCAATTCCTGGTCAGGGTACATGCCTGGGTTGTGGGCTTGATCCCCAGTGTGGGGTGTGCAGGAGGCAGCCGATCAATGATTCTCACTCATCATTGATGTTTCTCTCTCTCTCTCTCTCTCTCTCTCTCCCTCTTCCTTCCTCTCTGAAATCAATTTAAAAAATTAAATAAAAACAAAAAGTAGGGCAGAGACTCAGATTGCCCCACTCCCCTGGCGGCACCCAGCCTCCCTTGCAGCTGGGAGGCCATGTGCCCAGTCCCTAGCCATGGGCTGTGACAGCATGGCCTGGCAGGCTCTGGGCGCCTCCCCCCAATCTTGCTGCCTGGAATGCTGGCAGAACAGTTGCAGCATTGGTCACCTGGATTGAAGTGGCCCTAAATCCAAT
Source organism: Myotis lucifugus (assembly GCF_000147115.1). Taxonomy (NCBI): domain Eukaryota; kingdom Metazoa; phylum Chordata; class Mammalia; order Chiroptera; family Vespertilionidae; genus Myotis; species Myotis lucifugus. The sequence goes on from NW_005871246.1 coordinate 2,021,680, forward strand.
GATACATCCTTACAAGAGGAGAGGACACAGAGACACAACCACAGAGGCCACGTGATGACGGAAGCAGAGATTGGAGTAATGTGGCCGCGAGCCAAGGATGCCTGGAGCCCCCTGGAACTGGAAGAGGCAGGAAAGATGCTCCCTTAGAGCCTCTGGACGGAGCGCAGCCCTGCCCAAGCCTGGAGTTCAGACTCTGCTGCCGACTAGGAGGGAGTAGATTTCTGTTGTTCCAAGTCATCGGTTTGTGGTAACTTGTTACAGCAGCCCCAGAACATTTCTACAGCAGGAAGGGCATTCCAGGCAGAGCACCTTCCAGAGGAAAGCCTGTGATCAGGTAGCAACTGGAGGAGGAGGAGCATGGGGGAGAGAGAGCAAGGTAGAGAGGAGAGTCCATGCCACTTGGTGACTATGGTGGCCTCTGAACCCCACCCTCAGACCAGGTGACCCAAGGCTGGGTTCTGGCAGCTTCGGGCGTCCTGCCTTTGCTTGGACTCCTCCAGGGATGGATGTGCACTCTCTCGTGCTTAAGCTGAAATCTGCTACCCAGGTAGCACTGAACATGCCTGTCTCAGGGTGGTCACAGTACATTGCACCCCTCCCCCCACTCCACTCCCGCTCCGACACACACACACACAAGCCTCCTGTGCTTCAGGCTAAATCATGAGCAGATTTCAGACCTCCATTCCCAGCATCTCTGCCAGGCATCCTGGTTCCCCCTTCTACTTCCTGTGGAGGCATAGCACCTGACCTCCAGTCTCCTCACCTGGAAAGTGGGCTTGTGGGGACAAGCCCCTAGTCCCTGCACAGCTCCCAGTAAATACAGCAGGTGCCTAATAAATCTGAGCACAGCAAACTCTCCTTCCTTCCCCAGGTTTTCACCTGCCCTCAGTGGCTCCACAACAAAGTGGGGTCCTGATGGCTCCAGACCCTCTGCCACACGGGGCTCATGAGGGTCATGGTTCCTGCGGGGATGGGCTCATGAGGGGCCAGGCTGCTCAGGGCTGCCCTGCACTCAGCGTGGGATCTGATGGTCAGAGGTGCAAAGGCCTTGTTGCCCCCCATCCTCAGTCCTGAAGGCCCTCCTCCCTCACCTCCTACCAAACAGGAAGGCAACAGGGCAGTGTGTATATATATTTGGTCTCAAACAGAAAGCATCTTACACTTCAGCTTTAAAAGATATGATTTCTGTTCTTTTCATAGTTAGAGCCACTTACCATGGTTTTGGCTCTCAAGGGTTTCCACAGACTCCTGGGAAGACGCTGGTGGAGCTATGCTGCCCGAAGGCCTGTCTTAGACTCTTAGGACCCCAGAGCCCCGGAGGGCTCCCTGCAGCCCAGCCCACTGCTTATTCCCCTGGTGCTGCCTCATGGAGCCCAGCATGTGTCCCCCTGGGGGAGCCCTAGGGGAGAGGATGTCTCCAGTGTGGCTGTGGCTGTCTTTGGGGCCAGGTGATTTACAGAAGGTGGGAAATGAGCTCCTAAAAGCCAGTGTCACAGGGCTGGGACCTCCGTGCCCAGGTAAGCCCTCAACCCAACTCACTAGTCAAATTCGCGTGCTTTCCCTCCTCCCAGTAAAGCCCCCTTCCCCCAAGCAAGCAGTGCAGCTCTTCGGATGCACAGTGACCATGAGGTCAACAAACCGATGGCTGAGATTTTGAGTCAGAGGTCCACCCAGACCATCTGCTCCAGACACCTGCGGCCCAACCAACACGGCGGGTGATACTGAGTGCAGCCGGATTCATGGCCACCTCCTGGCTTCAGTCTTTCACAGGTCAACACTACCCCCATCCCCGCCATCCGAACAAACCAGCAGCCAGCAGTTCTCAGTTACACCCCACCCTCCTTTCCCCTTCTTTCCTGTCCCGCCTTTGAGAGCCACTCCTACACTCCATCAGGAAGCAGGAGGGTGAGGTTTGACGTACAAGGAAACTGAGTCACAGGTGAGGAAGGGCTGGCCCTGGGCACAGTGGTGGGAGGCAGAACTGAGCTGCTGGTTCTGGGACAGTGGGGTCAGGCAGGGCTGCCCAAGAAAAGGAGGGGGTGGTTGTGTGGTGCCCATCAGGAGCTGGACACGACCAGAGTCTCCGGTCCAGCGAGACCAGAACACCTCCCAGGGCCAGAGACCTGGCACCTTCTTGTAGCATCTTCTTCACAATTAGGAGAAGCCAATAGCATGCTCGTTATTGTGTGTGAAGTCAGGCCATTCTAGCTTTGGATGCGTCCGAGGTGAATGACGGAGTCCGAGACTCAGGGAGCTGGCCCTTGGGCCCCTGGACAGTGGCAGGTGGGGACTTGCTCAGGGAACATGGTCTCTTTGTAGAGGAGGCAGGGCTGCCTGGGTTGGGGTCCTGAGGATGGGTGTAAGGGGCCTGTGTGGACACTGGAGATGACTGCAGCCAATGAAGCTTGGGGCTGTGAGCTCTAGAAGGTTTAGGGCTCCTTGGCGTGTGGCCACGTGGCTATGGGTTAAGAAAGGGGCCACCTGCTTGCAGCTCCGCCAGCCCCTGTGTCCTGGGATGAGGTCCTGCAGGGCCCCCAAGGACCTACCAATTGGAGTCAGGGGTGTTAGGAAGGACAGAGGCCAGGTTCTCCAATGCCCCCACTTCCCCTTGGCTCTGACTGCAAAGGGCAGAAGCCCTGGCAGGGCTGCTCCTTGGCAGGGGCCAGGGTCCGGTCTGGACCATCACTTGCTCCCGGGGCCCTGGGCCAGGTCCACTCCCCATTGGCTTCAGTTTCCTCATCCAACCTCCACATCCTAGGGTCTCCCAGGCGAAGGGCTCTGTGCACCCCCCACCCATCTGCACATCACCTTCCTCACCGAAATCCAAGACTGTGCCCACTGAGGAGCACAGAGCCCACTCTCCTATATGGGACTCAGAGCCCCTGCCTCCAGCATCTGCCTCTGGGTGGGGCCCACACACCCAGCCTGGCACCTGGTGGGTCCTCCCTGAGCCACCTGCCCCAGCTGTGCGGGACATGCCCTGTGGGGAGGCTGTGTGGATGTTTGAGGTGAGTCAACACAGCAGGCTCTAGCTGTCAACAGAGCTGGGCAGGCAGCAGCTTGGAGATGTCACTCTCTCCGGCCACCTGCTCCAGCTGCTCTCCCTCCCCCACACACCCTTACCTGGGCCGCCCTTCCTGGGACCCCGGGGAGCCGAGCAGCTGGTGGACGCCGGGAGCCTGCTCTCCAATACCAGGGATGCGTGGGACATGGAGCTCGAGGTGGATCCGGGAGACTGAATCCTGACCTGGGTGCAAGGCAGACAGCCCTCCAGGGGCCAGCAGGGGCTGCCACCACAGTAGGGGCTGGCGTGAGGCTGGGATCGAGCTTGGCTATAAGTGCCTTTAACGACTTGGTGGGGCTTCAAGGAACAGATGAGAGGCACTGGTCAGCTGGAGTTTCTGAGAGCCAGAGGCCTCGGTCCCCCAGACAGCTCTGGGCTTTCTAGCTGCCGCTGCTGCCTGCCTGGGGAAGGGGCGGGAGGCCACAGGGGCTCATGTGATTCTGGGCGGACTTGGGGAGGCAGGCGGTGGGGGCGGTCTCCCTGCAGCCTGCAGGCAAGGCAGCCAGCTGTGTCACTGTGATAGTGTGGCTGGGGGACAGGGAAGCAGCCGTGCAGCTGTGCCCACGGCTTCCTCAACAGGAACCATCTGGGCCCGGCCCTGCCCAGCCTTCCCTCTCGGCCATTCCGGTCTGATTTCCAACAACTTCCTCCTACCGCAGGCCGGTAACACCCCACCCACCCAAGCCCTGGCCTGTTGGGTGTTTCCTCGACCTGGGTGGGGGCTCAGGTCAGCACATGGAGTCAGTGTCCATCTTGGCTGAGTCCTCTACCTGCAGCCCTGCCTACCTTTCTCCCCACCTTTCTGGACCTGGCCCTGCCTTTGGCCTGAGGTGGTCTGGGGCTCTCCTCGGATACCTCCAGCCAGACTTTTCCTAGAGCCTCCTTCTTGGGGCCAATGGTCTGTAAGCATTGGCTGTGCCCTTGAGCGTGACCTCAAGGTGAGTTCTGGTCCAGCTCATGGCTCCACTCTCCACTCAAGGCTCCTCCCACTGCCTGAGGCTCCTGGCCACACCCACCCTGGAAGTACCACCTGCTAAGCCAGGCCAGGAACCCCCTCTTTGTGCTTGGACTTCTGCACAGGGTTGTGGGGGTCCTGACCTCCTGGCTGGGAGCTCCTTGGAGACCTTACATCCATTCCCAATGGATGCCCTGGGGGAACAGGGGCTAATTCTGGCCTACAGATGGAATTTGCTTGGGGAGTTGGGGCTGCTCCCCAGTTTGAGGGATTCCATAAACCACGTCAGAGCCCTCTGTGATCACCCAGACACTGGGCACCTAACTAGCAAAGCGGAAGCATGTCGTAGGCGCTAAAAAGTCACAACTGAGGGAAGACACCATGTAACAAGTGGCCTCACCAAGGAGGCCATGTGCCCTGTTACCCATGCCCCTCTGCTGGCCCTGAGGCTGGCTCCCTGGGGACCAACCACAGCTGCAGGCTCATCGGCCTCACCCAGGCCACAGGGTGCCGCCTGTAGACCCAGGGCTGGCGCACAGGCTTCTGGGCTATTTTGATTTAATTGAGTTGAGTTTTTAGGTGATGCCTGCACTAATTCAAGCAGTGCAGAAGGGAGTACGGAGAAAAGTGAGCACTTCCCCTCCCCTGTCCTTCCCCAGAGGCCAGTCCTGTCACAGTGGGTTGGGCACCCTTCTAGAGTCCGTGCAGGGACAAGACTGTGTTTGTTCCTGGAAGGGGCTGCCACCACCTGCATGCCTCCCCACACGCCTCTGGGGCTCCGGTGGAGGAGGGTCCGGTGACTCCAGCCAGCCCCTGGGCAGCACCATTGTCCTTATGGCCTCTCCTTGCTTCCCATGCTCTGATTCAGAGTGGGATTCAGAATCCGAGCCTTGGGGGAACAAGGGCTAATTCTGGCCACCCTTCCCTGGCCGGTGTCCTCCTTGGCACGACATGGTGATTGCAGTGGTCCCAGCTGCCAGGCTGTTTCTGGGAGGAGCGACTGCACTGAAATGCTGAGCATGGTTTGCCAATCTGCATTCAGAAACACAGCTGTGACTGACAGCTGGCATTAGTATTCTTGTCATTGTCATTGTTGTTTTCCAGGCCTCAAGAGGTGGGGGGTGGGCTTCAGAGCAGGGAATTGAGGGGTCTTGGAGAGGCACAGTCCTCTGTGAAGGCAACAGAACAACAGCCTGGGTGGGGCAGTCTCCACCCCCAGCTCCAGGCAGCTTGTTTGGGTGTCTTGCACCTGTGGGCGCACCCCCACAGATGGGACACTTCCACTTTCATGACGAGGTCTCTGTGCTGCCTGGTTTTCTAATTATTGGGGCTGACAGAGTTTGGGTTGGAAAGAGAAGAAAGTTGTCCATGAATGGGGAGTGAGGTCTGCCTTGGCCCCTCGGTGGCCACCTTGGGGGTGCTTGCCTGCTCCCTGCTCCCTGCTCCCCCCATCCCCCCCCCGCACCTCCCAGCCAGGCAGTTGGTGTCTGTGGGGAAGCGGACGTTGGCTGTGGCTTTTGGAGCTGGGTGGCCTGGGAGATAAGGAACTGAGGAGGAAGCGGCTGCAGCTGGAGGTGGTGCAGGAACGTGGGGTGCTGGGCTGGTCCCTCTTGGTCCCAGAGCTGCTCCCTTCAGCAGGGTGGGTAGAATGGAGGAATCCAGGGACCCCCCTCTTTTCTTTCCTCCCACCTCCCCCACTTTTTTCTTTCTTCTTCCTACAAATACTATGAGGGTCCACTCTGGGGTTACACAAGTGCCCAGGACAGCCCTGTTCCTGCTCTCTGGGACCCAGTTAGGAGCTGCACCTAAGAGGTGGGGAGAGCATTCCAGGTAGAGGGGCTCTGAGGTGGTCTCACCTTCAGGCTTTCAGGAATCTTCAGGATGACCAGAGAGCTGGAGGGAGGCCAGCGGGGGAATGACACTAGATGGAGGTTGGTGGGGAAGCCCACCAGACTGGGTTTCATATTTTGGCCTTTTCTCTTAGTGCACAGGAGTCCCCTTGACTGCTGGGTGGATGAATAGGGAAAAGGGTGGATGAGTGGGTGACAGTGGATAGAAGCATAAGTGGATGGATGAATGATGGATGAATGAGTGGATGGGTGGAAGCGGGTAACAACAGATAGATGGATGGATGGATGGATGAATAGATGGGTGGGTGGGTGACTAGCTGGCTGAGTAGATGAGTAGATGAATGGATGGGTGAATGAAGATGGATAGATGGGTGGATAGATTGATGGATGGGTAGATAAATTAATGGGTGGATAGATGATGGGTGGATGGATGGATGGATGGATGGATGAGTAGATGGATGTATGGGTGAATAAGTGGGTGGTTGATGGATAAATAAATAGATGGATGGATGGATGGATGGATGGATATATGGATGGGTGAATAGATGGATGAATAGATGGGTTGATGAATATTTGGATGAGTGGATGGATGGATTAATAGATGGATGGATGGATGAATAGATGGATGGGTGGATGGATGGATGAGTAGATGGATGGGTGGATAAACAGATGGATGGATGAATAGAAGGGTGGGTGGATGGATGGATGAGTAGATGGATGAAAGGATGGATGGAATCGATGAGTAGATGGATGGGTGGATAGAAGGATGAATAGATGATGGGTGAATGAACCGGATGGATGGATGAATAGATAGATGGATGGACGGATGGATGGATGGATGGATGGATGGATGAATGGATGGATGAGTGGATGGATGGATGAGTAGATGGATGGGTGAATGGATGGATGAATGGGTGGGTGGGTGGATGGATATATGGCTGTTTGTCTGTCAGTGGTTCTCAACCTTCCTAATGCCGCGACCCTTTAATACAGTTCCTCATGTTGTGGTGACCCCAACCATAAAATTATTTTTGTTGCTACTTCATAACTGTAATTTTGCTACTGTTATGAATCTTAATGTAAATATCTGGTATGCAAGATGTATTTTCATTGTTCGCGACCCACAGGTTGAGAACCGCTGGTCTAGATGAATGGATAGGGGGAGATGGATCAATTAGTGGAAATGCAATGCTATGCAAGTCTCATACCAGCCCTATTTAAAGAGGAAGTAGCTACTTTACAGCGGTGACATCCATAGTCACAAAGTCCCCAAAGAGGGATATAAGTTACAAGGCAGCCCCAGAGGAGGCCAAATGGGTGGATATGGTCAGCTCTTTGTGAACCAAGTCAGGCCCGCATCCTCTAACCCAGTGCCTAGGATGCAGCCAAACTCTGCTTCTGAGTCCAGAAGATGGTGGTGAGCGACAGGGATGGTGCAGTAAAAAACCTTCCCTATGCTCTTGTTCAGGGAAGCCTAGGGCTGGATGCCTTGCCTGCACTTCCCAGCTCAGGGTGCCGCTGAGCAAACTCAGAGCCACGGGGAAGGTGCCATGTGGGTGCCTGAGGGAGTCTGAGGAAGGAAATGAAAATGCTAACAGCGACAGCTACGACAGTAAAGCTCCCATTTACTGAGCACTGAGATGTGCCAAGAGCTTCTTGAGGTCTCGTTGAGTCTGCTCAGCACCCAGTGAGACTGGAACTATTAACACCCCATCACCAGGACGCTCAGAACAACCTCCCCATGTCACCTGCTCAGGTGGCTGGGATTTGGGACCCAGGCTGGATCCAGGCCAGATCTTGGAGGGTGGCCAGGGAACAGGGTGGAGGATCCTACTTCGATGATGACCCCAACCTTTCCACACAACAGCCCTCCTGGCCCCACCCTTGGTCTCTTTGCTCCTCATTAGCTCCCCACCTTTTCAAGCGGCATAAAGCTCGGGCCAGGCTGCCCACTCAGCAGAATGGGAAACCAAGGCTCAGAGAGGGATGCTGTGCAGTGTCACCTCTGCATGACCCAGCACTCGGGGGGGGGGGGGGGGGCTGTCCCCAGCCCACCCGCCTACAAAGTAGCATCCTCTGGGTCCTAGGGAGCTGCCCACTCTGCTCCCTTGACCGACCATGCCTGAAAGGGGAAAGCCCCTCCCTAGCACTTTCCCTTTGAGGAGCCCCAGGTGGAGGGTGGGGTGGAGTGAGACCCTGGTGGCTGGCTCTGTCCGGGCTCCTGGTTTCTCTCTGACTCTCTGGGCTGAAGTTTCCCACGCCCCCTGGCCGAGCTGCCCTGCCTGCAGAGAAGCCGCATCCGGCCCCATTGCAGCGAGGGGCTGTAACTGCATTCCCTTTGAGTCCACAAGGCCAAGAGCTCAGCTGACCTGGGCGCAGTGTGTTTGATTCAGAAAGAACAGAAAGAAGCCTACTCTGGGCTTGGATGTTGTTTTTTCCTTTTTGCCCTTTTTTTTCTCCTCTCCATCCTGCCTTGGGTTGGCAGCAGCTTAAAAGGGGAGGAGATTGGCTCTGGCATACCAACCAACCTTCTATAATTTTTGCAAGATTGTCATCAGCTCCCCTAGAAGACAAGTCCCTCCTTAACCAGGCCTCACCTCCTCCCAGTTGGTGAGGATAAACTCCCAGGCTGCTTGAGGCAAAAATATGGCATATAGGGACGTATTTGGATGTAAATATTTGCAGCCGCAAGAGTAGCTGGGAGATGAGGTCTTGTTCCCGTGTGTCTCTGTGGAAGCTGGGAAGCTGGGCCATATGGTTCCTCTCCAAGCTGCCTCCCTTCCTCGTGGAGGAGACAGCAGGAAGGAGGCAGGCACAGGACAGACTGTCAGGGGTTAGTGGCTGCTGGGGCCCCCTGGGAGTTTCTGGAGTCTGATCACCTGGGCTTAGGTCCTGGCCCTGCATCTCGCCAGCTGCCTCGTCGCTTCCTCAAGCCTCACTTTTCCCATCTGTTGAGTGGGGCACGACCAAGCCTACAGCACTGGTGTTGAGGATGAGCTGGGACAGTGCAAGGAGCTTGGCCCAGTGCTGGCCGCGGTAAGTGCACATGCCTGGCAGCCCCAAGCAGTATTGTTGTTATTTTTCTCTTCCTCACTCTTGGCTCTGATCCAGGTCAGGGGAAGAACCAGGTGTTCGCCTGTGTCCCTGCGGGTAAACCAGATGGCCTGTCCCAGAAACATCTTCTTGGGGAAGAAGGAGGACTCAGACGCCTCCTCTGGCCACAGGAGGAACTCAGAATTCCTCTCGCCTCCCCCCACCAGACTGAGCCTCCTCCCAGCAGAGCTTGAGAGATTCCTGGGAGCCCTGCAAGATGCCAGCAGAGTCCGGACTCAGATTAGACCAAGGGAATGCCTCCACTCAAGAACACTCACTGGCTCCCCATCTCCCACTGAAGCCAGTCCAAGTCAAAGCTCAGCATTCCAGGCCCTGAGCAAGGCATCCTCCATGCTCAATATCACACTGTGGCTCCAGGCAGTTTTTATGAAATCCAGCTCTAGTGTTCTCTCTTAAAGTCATGGGGTAATGGGTGATTTAAGCTAGGAAAACCCTCAGTGTCATGGTTCCAGACTGGGGTGCACTAGAGGGGCATCTCCCAGGGGGCTGCAGGGCCCTCTCCAATTTCCAGTGGGGAAACAGAGACCCATTTGAGGAGTGGGGTTCAGTGACTTGCCAAAGGTCACCAGGCAGTGAGTGGCAGAGCCATCCTGGTCTCCTCCTCTTCATGTTCTCCCACCATCACTGGCCCCCAAGCAGGGCTGGCAGTGGCCCAGGTTGAGTCCAGGGGTTCGTGGGCACAAAGCTTTGCATTTCTCTTGGAATTCCTTCCGTTGCAAGTACCAGAGTGTCCTGCTACTGCTAATAGTGGTTTAACAAATGCAGACATGTAACTATCGGGCAACCTGGAGAAAGGGATTAGGTGCAGACAGTCAGTGATGTCATCAGGGGCCTGGCTCTTTCCATCTTATTTTCTGCCACCCCTTGTGTGCTGGCTTATTGCCTCGTGCTTCCAAGTTGGCTGCCGTAGTTTCAACTATCATGGTTTCTGACCACTGCCCTCAAGGACGGAAGAAAAGGATCTGATGAGGAAGATCCTTCCCAGAACCTCCAAGCAGTTCTGCCCTTGCGGCTTATCGCTACATGGGTCACACGGCTGTGCTAGGTGTAGGGAGGCTGGGACATCCTGTGCCCTTGCCTTTGGGAGGGGATGAGCTCTCCATGTTCTCCGGGGAGGGACAGGGATGGGGATGGAAGAGAGGGCTCCCAGGAGGCAGTACAGGAAGGAGAGGAGGAGCTTCCCTGAGGCTATGCCAGGGTGGGTTGGGAGAGAAGGGTGACCCTTCATGGTGGACCCTGGGAGTGGACAACACATTTTAAAATGATGACAGTGGGTGCAGGAGCCTGTCCTGGCGAGGGGCGAGGGGCAGCTCTGCTGGGACTTAGATAAATGAAGCGTGTACCTGGCGGGGGAGCAAATTCCCACCTGCAGAGTGAGGGTGCCCTGCTCTTCCTGGCGACCCGCTGGGAGCCAGCAAACTCTCCTGCTGGACACATTCTGTAAACCCAACTCCGGAGGCTCCTTGAGGAGCTGCATGGTGTTCCCTCTGCCTCGGTGGCCCCTGCCGCCTGGGCAGAGTCTACCCCGATGCTGGCTTGGCTGGCTGGGGACATGCGCCTGTGAGAGCCTGGTGTCCTCTCAGCGACGCCTTCCTCCCAGAGCCTCCAGGAGGCCATATGGCTTCATGTCAATGCCGTGTCTGTTGTCTGGCACGTACTATGAGGCCAGAAGAGGTTAGCTTCATTATTTCCACTTAAAATCTCAATTCTTTTAAAACAACGTGTCCCTGATTCCTTCAGCTGTTCTTTCAAACACTAGATATTGATATTGATATTTATGCAGGGCAGGCCTATTTCTTCACAGCCATGCCCTAACACCTGGGGCTGCGCCTGACACGCAGTAAGTGATCCATAAGCGCTTGCTGAAAGAATGAATGCACGGATGAATGTGTATGCTGCAGTCTCCTCTGTCCTAGGCCTTGGGAAGCTGGATGTAACCAGCATCGTTTGTGTCTGGTTCCATGTGGTGGGCCCCTGTCTGAGTCTGTTTTCTCCTGGTGGACGAGAGCCACAGGTAGGAGCTCACTCCCCAGTGCCTCCCTACGACTGAGAACCACTCGCAGCTGCAATCATGGGGGCCCTGGGAGACGCTGGCTAACATCTGGAGAACCCTACCTTCCTCATGAACAAGGCAATATGCACAAAATACACCAGGTCTCCTAGGACCGTCAAGGCTGGGGAGATGCAACACCGAGTACTGGTAAAGCAAATAGTTCTGCACTCAGCCCACTGCATCGGCAGCCCTGGCCTGCACAGCTGTGGTTGGGGCAGGCTCACTGACTGCCCTGGGCCTCAGTTTCCCCATCGTCAGCTGGGAATAACAGGGTGTTGTGAGAGAAAGCACGCTGTTCTCTGCAGAGCCCCAAGTGCAGAAAGAGCCCTGGACCAGGCGGGCCTGGCACTGCAGCTGACCGGCTAGAAGGCCTTGGCTGCAGGACATCTTCCTGCACTGGGCTCCACATGGCACCTCCGCCGGCACCATCTCCCTTTCCCATCCTAAACAACTGCCCTGGGGTCGCAGTCTGCAGGATCCTGGTTGGAGCGCTGAAGTCGGAGGTTGCATCCGGCAGCCTTATCTTGGTTCCTGGGAACTTCCCCTGGGCCTGCAGCAAAGGTGGCCCCAGAGATACTAGGCATGGGGGTGGGTGCTTTCCTGCCTGTGACATGATTAAGTAACAAAAGCAGTTGCTGGTGGGAAAATCAGCCTCGACACTCGCCATCTGGCCCTGCCCAGCCCTGCTCTGCCTCTCTCCCGATTTATCTCCCGGGCCCAGCCCTGTGGCTGCCCATTATCACCGCCAGGGTGGACTGGGAATTGCAATGTCCAGCATCTTTGAAAGACACTGCTACCAAAATCCTCGGCCAAACCCAAGGTACAAAATGAGGATCCTTCCCAGGGGCACCAGGAGCGTCTGCAGTCAGACTCCTGGGCACTTGCTCCCAGTAAGTGCCTGTCCCCTCCCCTCTGGCCCCCACCATGACAATCCCCTCCACCCCACCCTGCTGCAGGATGCTGTTTTGCTCACACCTGTACTCTGTATGGGTTCACATCAGCCCCCAAGTCTAACCGAATCCAAAAATATTAAACCGGGGCCCATCTGTTGGCCAACTGATGAACGCAGATGTGCTGTGGATTTCAGAAGCGACTGGCAGGCAGTCAAGGCTGTTAGAAGAGACACCTGCTGCCCCATTCCCCCCACTTCCGCGCCCCTCCCGGCCCCAGGATCCTGGCAGCCAAAACAACCCCCTCCTCCGGAAGTGGCTGGCTCCTCCTCCCACCTGGATCAGGACCCACAAAGAGCCTCACCCACCAACTGGAAGGCAAGACCCCCCTCCAGTCCAGCTGGGCCCCTTTGCCCTGAGCTCCCACTGTGAGCCTGGCCATGGGGTTATAGCAGGGCCAGGGCTAAGGACTCTGCTTCGAATGGAGACATACAGCAGCCCAGTGCCAGGTGCCAGATTCAGCCACCTCAGGGCACTTACACCTGCAGTTCTCTCTACCTGGAACACTCTTCCCAGGGGCCAGGTGGCCCGCTCCCCCACCTCCTTCAGATCTTTGCTCAGACAAGTTTGGAACTAAACAAATAGGACTGTTTTTATCTTGCTTTGAGACTCAGATCAAGACTTGTCTACTTCATGTTATGAACATTTATTGGATTTATTTTAAGAGGGGAAGAGAAAGAAAAAAAGATGTTCCTCCCTCCCCTATGCCCCCCATGAAGGAGAACAATGGCAGAAGCAGGAGACCAGAGAGGAGGCTGTGATTCAGGAGTTCGAGGATGGAACTGGACCACGAAGGCCATGGTGGGGTGGAAAGAAGGGGCTGGAATCTGGATGCAGCTGGAGGAAGAAACAACAGGACAGTCTGTGGATGAGAAAACTGAGGCCCCAGAGGTGGTGGCCCTGCCTCCTTCCTCTTGTCAGGTGCCCACTTCCCAGGCACCTGCACATGAGGCTCCCCTGTAGTCACGCCTGTTCGGTTCCAGAGACAGCCAGGCTCCGGGGTCTGGATGGCTGGGTAGGAACCAGGGTCTGCCCAGAGGGAGATTGGCTATTGCAACTGAATCCTGGGGACTACCCCTCACTGGACAGGTAGGGAGACCTGCCTCCAGGCACTGGGAGGACACAGCGGGGCCTCATCCACCTGTCCGTTCTCTCTGGGCTCTCATGCTGGGTTTTCACTGCGATGCAGGTGTGCAGGGGTCTCTCCCAGTGGCTATGGGGGCTATGGGTGGGCACGAGCCCAGTCTCCTTTTAAGGCACTTTCTTCTCTCCCTTGTCCATTTCCACTGAACCAAGAAGAGTCCTGAGGACCATGGTCTCCCAGGCAAGAGATGGCAGACCTGGAATTTGAACCAGAGCCTCCTCCGTTCCACATCCTTTGGTCCCTGATGACAGATGTGGGACCCAGGCCAGCCCTACTTTGCAGAGCCCCTGGACCAGGTGCCCCAAGCTGTGAGCAGTCACAGCTGAGAGCCTGTGGGAGAAACTATGAGCCAGGGAGGTTCTCAGAGCAAGGACTCCCACACAGGGGACCCAGAACTCCCATCTGTCACCCACCCCTCAGAAGCCTGTTTTCTCATCTGTTAAATGGGCATCCTGGTATTTTTATTAAGAACTAGAGGCCCAGTGCACGAATTTGTGCATGGATGGATTGGGGCCGGGCCTGTTGGAAGGAAGAGATGGCAGGAGGTTGGCCGGCGGACCCTGCCCCCATTGGGGGTGGGAGGGGCGATCAGGGGTCAGCAGCTGGGGGAGGGGCCGTGGGAGGTTGGCCTGCCAGCCCCACCCCCATTGGGGTGGGAGGGGGCGGGCCTTGCCCTTGATCGGGCGGGGGGAGGGGCTGCAGAAGGTTGGCTGGCTGGCCTTGCCCCCTACTGGGGTGGGGGGGCAATCAGGAGCTGGCTGTCAGGGGGGAGGGGCTGCAGGGAGGTTAGCTGGCCGCCCCGCCCTCGATTGGGCCAGTTTGCTGGCCGCAGTGGGCATCATAGTGACCGGTCATTCTGGTCGTTAGGGCATTCCAGTCACTGGATTTTTATATATATAGATTGCCCAGCCCTGGCTTATGTGGCTCAGTTGGTTGAACATTGTCCTGTGCACTGGAGAGTCATGGGTTTGATTCCTGGTCAGCGCACATGCCCAGGTTGTGGGTTTGATCCCCAGTCGGGGCATGTATGGGTGGCAACTGACCTATGTACCTCTATCACATCGATGTATGTTTTTCTCTCTCTCTCCTTTTCTCCCTTCCTCTCTAAAATCAAGAAAATAAAAATTAAAAAATATTAAGAATTGCCCAGATCTGTGGCTTTCAAGCCTTTTGAGTACAATCTATAGTAAGAAATATATTTTATATTCTGCCCAATATTTATATGTTCAGGTGTGTTGTATAAATAACACTTATGTACATATATATGCATATATGTAGATATAAAATTTGTATGTGTAATATATTTATATATACAGGGTGTCTCAAAAAATGTATACACACTTTGAATAATTATAAAGGCAGTGTTTATTAAAATACATTTCATTTTCAAAATGTAATAGAATCTACAGCTATCAGCTGTTAAAGTGTGTATACATTGTGGGGGGACACCATATATACACTGAGTGGCCAGATTATTATGACCACCTGACATTTGTAGGCAAATTAGCTGTACACTGCATCGTATGGGATATGGAAGCTGAAAGCCTGTTCAAACACCTTTGCTGTCTGCAGTTACCAAGATAAAACGTCTCAAATTCGCACAGGAACACAAGGATTGGACAGCCGAGCATTGGAAAAAAGTCATGTGATCCGATGAATCACATTTCCAGTTGCATCATGCAGATGGCAGAGTGAGAATTTGGCGGAAACAGCATGAAAGCATGCACCCCACATGCATGAGTACAACCCTTCAAGCTGGTGGGGGCAGTGTTATGGTTTGGGGCATGTTTTCCTGGCATGATTTGGGCCCTTTAATTCATGTGGAACAATGTCTGAATAGCACAACATACCTAAGTATCGTTGCTGATCAGGCTCATCCTATCATGTTGATGGCGTATCCCAATGGAGATGGCTTCTTCCAACAAGACAATGCGCCATGCCACGGTGCTCGTATTGTGCAGGAGTGGTTTCAAGAACATGAGGGAGACTTTACCTTGCTTAGGTGGCCCCCACAATCACCAGATCTCAATCCAATTGAGCATTTGTGGGACGAAGTTAAAAGAGCCATCAGGCAGCTGGTTCCACAACCATCAAATCTCACAGAACTGGACAGTGCTATTCATCAGGCATGGTGTCAGATTCCTCGCATCACCTTTCAACATCTCGTGGAGTCAATGCCAAGAAGAATCGCTGCAGTATTGAAGGCAAAAGGTAGCCCAACGAAGTACTGATGGGGTGGTCATAATAATCTGGCCATTCAGTATATATATACTCCACATTCAAAAGCTGTTAAATCAAGTTGTTTACCCATATCTTCAGAAAAAAATCACTTCTACTATTGTGGTAAATAACCTGCTTCCCTATTTATAATGGTCTGGCCCTCTAGCAACTTCAGGTGAAATTATAGCTAATTTGCCTACAAACGTCAGGTGGTCATAATAATCTGGCCACTCAGTGTATACTAGTATTTATGTTTATGCTTAAAAAATTGTGTGAAACAACACTATCCTCATCTTCATGGGAGTAGTGATGCTTCTGTGTTATGTATCTTAATGTTTCTTTACCCTTTTTATTGCAAAACAAACACACCTTTGTGTCACTGTGGCTGGCAGCTTCTAGAGCAGGGGTGGGCAAACTTTTTTCTCAAGGGCCACAATGGGTTCTTAAACTGGACCGGAGGGCCGGAACAAAAGCATGGATGGAGTGTTTGTGTGAAATTGGATCTGGCCTGCGGGCCGTAGTTTGCCCACGGCTGTTCTAGAGCCACCCTGTTCTGTCACCTTCCTCCCTCGGCCTCTCTCCTGACTTCCGTTATGCTCCCTCCTCTGCTTTTCTTCATTCTTTAGCCCGAAAAAAATGCTTCTGTCTGCTTCTCCCTGAATGCAGAGTGTCCTTTGTCAGTGTGTGGCTGGGACCATGATAGCTTTGATGAGTGTAGCTGTTGTGTTGCACGCTCATCCCACCTAACATTCCTTTATCGGAAGTCGCCTCTCTCTCCACTCCCTGGGCCCTTCCTGCTTTCCACGATTGCAAGCGCACTCACTAATGTTCTTGCATCTCCTGGTACATGCGTGACCTCCTGGGTCCTAGGTTTGCACTTCCCAGCTCTCATATTTTCCACTTTATTCTACAGGATTTTACTATAAAAATGGTGGTCATAAAACATATGCTGAGTGAAAGAAGTCCATCACCAAAGGCCACATGTCATTTAATTCCATCTACATGAAATGTCCAGAGGAGGCAAATCCATAGAGACAGAAAGAGGATTTGTGGTTGCAGGGCCAGGGGGTTGAGGAAAACGGGAAGTGACTGCCAATGGGTCCGAGGTTTCCTTTGGGGATGATAAAAGCGTCTGGATGATGAAACTGCTCTGGGTGTGATGTTGAAACATTCGTGCACAGTTGCTGCGCCCAGCCCTCCGAGGTCCTTGGGACCCTCACCCTGTCATGGCCACCTGAGTCCCTCCCTCCAAGGCCTCCAAGACCCCCCCCCCCCACCAAGCAACTAAAGGGGTGGTACCAGGATGAAGGGGGCTCTGGGACCCTGCTCCAGCCCCACATTGACGACCAAGCCTGCCCTGATGGCATGCGTGTGAGTGTCCTGGGCTGCTGAAACAAAGGCCCACTCATTGGGTGACTTACACCACAGAAATGTGCTCTCCCACAGTCCTGGAGGCCAGAGTCGGAGATCAGGTGTCAGCAGGCTGGTTCCTTCTGGCACTGAGGAGGCTGTGCAGCCTCTCCCAGGCCTGCGGGTCTGCCGGCAATCTATGTTCCTCGGCCTGTGGAAGCAGCACCCCTCTGCTCCATCTTCACGTGTACATGTCTGTCTGTGTCCAAATGTCCCCTTTTTACAATGACACCAGTCTTATTGGCTGAGGGATCGCCCTATTTTAACTAATTACACCCACAATGACCCTATTTCCAAATAAGGTCACATTCTGAGGTACTGGGGGTTAGGGCTCAACCTGAATTTAGGGAAAACTGAGATCAAACCATACAGTTAGATATCCTGAATGTCACCCCTGCACTGCCCTGATGTCCCAGAGAATCAGTGCAGTGTGCGGCCAGGTTAGCACTTAAACTGGCAAGATGGGCTCGAGCTCTGGGGAGGAGGCTGCAGTGGATGAGTGTGGCTGCCGCGGGGCACTGCTCTGCTGGCCGCCTGCCTTGCAGCCTTCACATTAGTCTCACTCAGGAGGCTTGGTCGCACCCGTGAGG
Source organism: Myotis lucifugus (assembly GCF_000147115.1). Lineage (NCBI taxonomy): Eukaryota > Metazoa > Chordata > Mammalia > Chiroptera > Vespertilionidae > Myotis > Myotis lucifugus. The sequence continues at coordinate 2,039,030 of NW_005871246.1, forward strand.
ACCCGGCCACATCCATTGGGCCAATAATACCGGTTTTGAGACTGAATCAAAAGCAGGATTGATTGAATATGCCTTGCTGGTGCCCCTGATGGGTCACTGAGGGGGCTGTGGCCCGGCCCACCAGCCACGCCTGGAGGACCCCAATGCAGGAGGATTCGGATCTCCCGTGGGAGCTTGGGAAAGGCTGCTGCAGGGATCCCCTGTTGGGCCAAGTGGAAATGAATTATTTCTCCATTACTGAGGCCACTTGCACTCAATTTAAGGACCAACTTCTAAGGCCTTGTAGGGTTTGAGATGGGGCTGCTGCCAGGGGGAGCCAGGGTTTGAAAGGGTCTCAGCCAGTTCTCCTGTCCTGCCTCAGGCTGCCGAGGTTCCATAGTGGTCGGCCAGAGCGGAGAGGTAGACAGGCTGCTGTGGAGTTGACCCCCAGCCTTGGTTTATGCCATTTCACTCACCTGGAGCACACTGCCCACTGCCGATTGTGAGGTGGAGGCAGGCTGGCCTCCTGGCTTCTGAAGACCTAGTGTGGGCTCTTCAGACCTTTGCTCACTTGTAGGGGGATGAACTCTGTGTCAACAGTTTTCCCTTCAATTCTCTCTCTTCTCCCTTTCTCTCTCTCTCTCTCTCTCTCTCTCTCTCTCTCTCTCTCTCTCTCCCTTTCTATCTCTCTCCCTCTCCCCCTGCCTCCACTCTCCCTGGCCACTTGCCCCCCTCCTCCCCTCCCCATTGCTGCATCACTCTTCCTCACTCTGGCCAGCCACCATTCCTTAGCCAACTTTCCTTCCAAGTGGGAATTATAAGAGAACTTCCCCTCAGATGCCCACAAGTATCTGTGTGTCTGCAGGGCCCATGGGCAGCACTGTCACTGTTGTTCCCAATTCACAGTTGAGGAGACTGAGCCTGGGCAGTGGTGGCACCTGCCTGTGGCCCAAATTCATTGGTTTCAGAGCTGGGATGGAAATAAGCTTTTCTGGAGCCAGAGTCTACCCTCTCTCCACGTTGTCACCTGCACTCCCTGCAGCCATGCGCTGTCAGCAGGCTGAGTGTGTCAGCCCTGAAGATGGGGTTTAGGGGAGCACAGAGTAGCCACCCCTTGAGCTAGTGAATCCACTGCTTTTTATGGGAAATCTGCCCCAACTGAGGAAAACGTTTCCAGAATTGTGGTCGGTCATGGTGTATGGGGAAGGTTTTAAGAGAAGTGAAGCATTCCATCGACCACCACTGTGGTTGATCCTGGCCCATGGCTGACACCACCCTCTCTGGACACCCCTACCCTGCTGAGCATCTCTGCTGCCTGAGCAGCTTGCCTGGTGGGGGGAATGAGGTCCTGGTTCCCAGGCGCTTCTAGGGGTGGCTGCTGCATGGTCTCTATTAAACTTGGCACAAGCCTGGCCGGTGTATCTCAGTGGTTGAGTGTTGACCCATGAACTAGGAGATCACAGTTTGGTTCCCAGTCAGGGCACATGCCTGGGTTGTGGGCTTAATCCCCAGTAGGGGGCGTGCAGGAGGCAGCTGATCAATGATTTTCTCTCATCATTGATGTTTCTATCTCTCCCTTCCTCTCTAAAATCAATAAAAACATATATATATTTTTAAAAATTGGCACAAAAGCAGCACGAGGTGACTGGATCCCCTGAAAGTCCTTGTGTGCGTCTCTGCCCGGTCTCCTCAGATCAGACCCCCACCAGAAGTTCTGGAACTATCATCAATCTAGCACGTCTGACTTCCAACAATAAAAAATTTACAAGACAGGCCAAAGGCAAGAAAAAGCACAGTCTGAAGAGACCAAGCAGGCACCAAACCAAACTCAAACATGACACAGGTGCTGTAACTAACACATAGGGAATTTAAGATAACTATGATTAATATGTTAAGGGAGCTAATGGGAAAAGTGGACAACATGCAAGAACAGATGGATAATGTGAGCAGAGATATGCAAACTCTAAGAAAAGAAAAAGAAATGCTAGATATAAACATACTGACAGAAATAAAGAATACCTTCAACAGATTTGTTAGTAGATTCAACAGGACTGAGGATAATCAATTAATTAGAGGTAAGTGAACAGGGAAATTCTTAAAGTAAAACAAAAAGAGAATAAAATGAAAAATAAAAACCAAGAAAACATCTAAGAACCATGGGACAATATCAAAAGGTGTAGTATACATATAACTGAAATCCCAGAGGAAAAGCAAGAGAGAATAGAGTAGAAGAAATATTTGAAGTAATAACGGCCAAGAACTTTCCAAAATTAATGACAGACACCAAATCACAGACCCTGGAAGCTCAGAGAACACCGAGCTGGATAAAAACAACACAACAACAAACACACATTCAGGCATATTACATTCAAACTGCAGAAAACCAAAGACGGAGAAAATATTGAAAGAAGCCAGAGGGGAACCTCACCTATGGAAGAACAATGGTAAGTGTGGATTTCTTGTCAGAAGCCACGCAAGCAAGAAGAGAGTGAAGTGAAATAGGTCAAGTGTTTAGTGAAAAAATCGACAGCCTAGAAGTCAGCGAAATTATCTTTCTTTTTCTGTTTGTTTGTTAATCCTCACCCAAGGATTTTTTCCCACTGATTTTCAGAGAGAGTGGAGGAGGGAGAGAGAGAGAGAGAGAGAGAGAGAGAGAGAGAGAGAGAGGAAACATCAATGTGAGAGAGACATAGCGATTGGTTGCCTCCTGCATATGCCTCGACCAGGGCCGAGGATCAAACCTGCAACCCAGGTATGTGCCCTTGACCGAGAATCAAACCCAAGACTCTTCAGTGTTTGAGCTGATGTTCTAACTGCTGAGCCATGCAAGGGCTGAAATTATCTTTCAAGTGAAGGGAAAATAAAGACAAATAAAAACTGAGGGAATTCATCACCAGCAGACTTGCCTTGAAAGAAATATTAAAACAAGTGCTCAGGCAGGAAAAATTATATAGGTCAGGAAATTGGGTCTCCAGAAAGAAAAAGGAAAGCATCAAAGAAGAAATAAATGAAGTAAAATAAGATATTTTATTTTTCTAATTCTTAATGAATTTAAAAGAACTGTGTAAAGCAATAATAGTAATAATGTATTGGGTGATTATAGCATTATTGATCAGTGAAATAAGTCACAGCAATGTCACTAGGGAAGAGAGGGAGAAATTTGGAATACTCACATACATGAGGTAATTGCAACACACATGAAGCAGTATAATGTTATTTTAAGGTGGTTTAGGTTCATTTAAAATGTATATTGTAAACTCTAGAACTACTACATTTTTGTTTTTATTGATTTCAGAGAGAGGAAGAGATGGACAGAAACATCAATGATGAGAGAGAATCGTTGATTGGCTGCCTCCTGCATGCCCCCTACAGGGGACCGAGCTTGCAACCTGGGCTTATGTCTCGATCGGAAATCAAACCATGACCTCCTGGTTTATGGGTCAATGCCCAACCACTGAGCCACACTGACCAGGCCTACTAATTTTTTAAAAATCCTCACCTGAGGATATGTTTTTATTGATTTTAGAGAGAGAGGGAGGGAGGGAGAGAGAAAGAGTGAGAGAGAGAAACATCAGTGTGAGAGAGAGACATCAATCGATTGCCTCCCACATGTGCCCTGACCAGCAACCCTGGGTATGTGCCCTAACTGGGAATCGAACCCACAACGCTTTGATGCATAGGACGTTGCTCAATCAACTCAGCCACACTGGCCAGGGCTACTAAAATTCTTAAAAAGTATAGTAGATATGCTAGGAGAGGAAATAAAAGAAATCCTATTACTCAATTACAACCAGGGAAGGCAGGAAAAGATGGATGTGGGGATCAATACTCTTTAAAGGAAGAAATAGAGTCCAAAGTCTCTGCAATGCACTACACCCAATACTCAATATGCATTAACAAAATCACTAGACATGTGAAGAAACAGCGAAACTTACCTGAGGTCAATAGAAAAATCCGTTAGTGATAGTAGAAGACACTCATATGACTCAGCTATTAGACTTAGTAAATGAAGACTTCAAAGCAACTATTAAAAATGTGTTAAAATACTTTTTTTAAATAAAAAAGATGTCCATAATGAGTGAGTAATGGGGTTTCTCAGCAGAGAAATAAAAACGAAAAAGGAAACCATAGAAATTCTAGAACTAAAAAGTACATATCTGAAATTTAAAAATTCACTAGATGAGATTAACATGCGATTAGAAACCATAGGGGGAAAGATTCATGAACTTGAAGAAAGAGCAATAGAAATCATCTCTCTTAAAGAATCATGATTTTAAAGAAACACTGAAAAAAGGGAACAGAGCCTCATGATCTATAGATCAACATAAAACTCTCTAATACATAATTGGAATCTCAGAATGAAAAGGAGAGAGAAATTGGGCATAAAATATTTAAATAAATAACAGTCAAAACTTCCCTAAATTTTGCGAAAAGCATCAATTTACAGACCCAAGAAGTTCAGTGAACCTCAGACAGAACAAATAGAGAGAAAACAAGACATAGACACATCATAGTCAAGGTGCTGAAAGCTAAAAAAAATCATGAAAGTAGACAAAGAAAAAGGACACATTATAGACAAGGGAACAGAATCTCAAATTTAATATCCCCTCCCATATGTCCATCAACACATCTCACCCTAGACCTCCTTGTCCCCAATCTCCAATCTTTCTCCTTCAAGGCCCATGACCAGGCCAGGCCCACGAGTTCATGCTTACTCTCACCTTGAGCCAGTCCTCTCTCCACCCTCAGTGGATGATGAAGTGCACACATTCAGAGCCCTGACCTGAGAGGATTCTGTTCACCACTGTCTTTGAAGGTGACTGACTCCCTAGTGTAGAGCAGCAGCTGGCCACTGTCACCTCACAGCAACACACTGGCATGACCCATCTGAGAACCTCCCCTGTCAGCTGATCTAACAGCCCCCCATGTAGCCATAGATGTGCATTGAGAGAGGGGTGCTGGAGGATACTGTGGGGGTACACACACCAGTTGTACCACTCCCATCTGATGATGGATGGCTGCTGGACCTAGGACGTGGTGGAGCAGACACAGAAGCTCTGGCTGCATTGTCACTTGCTACACCTGGTCAGTTGTTCTGTCTTTGCAAGACCTGGCAGCATGTGGGAGCTTCGTTTTGAGAGGGTATAGTTCTCTGCTGCAGAGGGCATGCCCTTGCTCCAGAACCTAGGGGTCTGCATTTCGATTCTCCTGTTGGAATCTGCCATGAATGCCACACAATAGCTCTTCTCACCACAGATGCCCCTGGACTGTAGGACATGCCAGTCTAGATGGTCAGTGGCAGGAGTGCTTATAACACAGCCTGGACCTGCTGCTGAGCCCTTCCCTGCCGGGGCCCCTCAAAGCTGGCAGCATTTATGTCCCTGGAACTTGGTCCCAGCACTATAGCACTATTCTGAAGTATGCTGCCTCCATAGCCCCTGTGCCTGACCAAACCCTTCAGAGTGGTGAGATGTGCAAGATGCGATTATGTGCTCTTTACTCTGGAGGGGACACTGGCACACCTCAGACAACTTGATCTTAAATTTTTCACGGATATGGTGCACCCTTGTCTTTACCTGATTTTCCCCCTCTGGGGTGCAATGAATCTTACCCAGGCCTCCAATGTGCTTCTTGCTTATCTGGTCCAGTTAGCCTAGTGTCTTGCTCTGTGGACCACTGTGATGTTCTGCTGGGTATCCAGATGAAATAGACAGCGGGCTGGAGATTTCCCATGGCCCTAGGGCAGACCTGAGATGCACACTGCTGTCCACACCTGCAGACCCTCCTTACTGATGAGAATGAAAAGAATCCTCATTTGCCAGATGAGTGGTTGCTCGTGTCAGATGGGAGCTGCACCTATGTTATCCAGCAAAGGTGCCACAGCTGGCAAATTTTCTACAACTTGGGCCATGTGTTTAAATGTGTGCAGGCCACTGTTATCTCCTACTAGAGGCCCAGTGCACAAAATACGTGCATGGGGGGGGGGGTCCTCTCAGCCCAGCCTGCACCCTCTCCAACTGGGACCCCTTGGGGGATGTCTGACTGTCGGTTTAGGCCCTATCCTGAGGATTGGGCCTAAACCGGCAGTTGGACATCCCTCTCACAATCCTGGACCGCTGACTCCTAATCACTCACCTCCTTGCCAGCCTGGTCGCTCCTAACTGTCCCCGCCCCCTCCCCACCGGACTAATCACTCACCTCCCTGCCAGCCTGGTTGCTCCTAACCCCCGCCCGCCCCCCCCTGCCGGCCTGGTCGCCCCACACAGCCTGCTTGTTTATCCCTGCTGTCCTGGTCATAGGCAGCCATCTTGTGAGAGCATGTGGGTTAATTTGCATATTACCTCTTTATTATATAGGATTGACAATCTAGCTTTTATAGGGTTCAGTCTAGTGTGTTAAATGGGGGTAAGACAAGGCCACCCCTGCATTCTCCGTCTTTGAGGGTTGACATGATTCTCTGCCATTCCCCAAAGGTGGTATTGTCTCTGAGTTACTGTCTTGTGGGGTATTGGGCTTAAAATTTAGACTCCCACTTGGCCTGCCCCACTAGGAACCAATGTAAGGGCTCGGACCTCCCAAGTGTGTTGACCCAATTACACATTCAGTGCCAGGGAGATGACCACCGGCCCCCGCAGGTCCTCACTTTCACAGGGGACAGGTGGTGCTTGGGACCCTGTTCCCAGTGACCCTCAGACTGTCGCTCCCTTTCTTCAATGACGACACTCGGTGAAGGCCTTTGGAAAGGCCTGCAGGGCCTTCCTCATCGGGCCCAGCGGTCCTCCTGTCAGTGGCTTCTGGATCTGAAACCGGCTCAGCTTTGAAAATTGGGCAGAGGAGGAAGGTGGTTGCTCTCAGCACCCTGGTCACCTGGTCTCATGGATTAGCAACACCTGGTGGGCACCCTGTTCTGTTAACCTCCACAGCTCTCTGCAGCTGAGTCCCACCTGCCACTCCGCCCTGCACCCATTGCATCATCACTCCACCTGGCTCCTGACAGTCCGCTGCCCACCTGCCCTCTCTTATTTTGGCTTCAACAGTCTCTATGGCTATCAGGCGAGACTATTTTTGGGCACCAGCTCCTGCAGCCAGCTGGCCCATGGAGAACAGCTGTCACCGAGCTTCTCCTGGTTCTGGTGCCCCTTACCTGTGCCTTCTTCGTCACCGCACCCGGAGTGTCCTCGGCTCCATCCGCCCTCCCTCGCCGTCTTTGATGCCTTTCTGCACCCTCCACACAGCAGGTCCGACACTTCTGCATTTGGGCCAGCTTCCCTCTCTCCCCTCTTCCCAGCACTGTCCTGGCTGGAGGAACACCGACTGCCTGCTGGAGTCCTTGCCAGGGTCTCACAGAACTGCATCTACATTGATCAACTCTGTCATCCCACTTCCCTCCAGCCTGCAGCCGCAGGGTCCGATCCTGCCTGGCCCCCAGCCTTCCCAGTACCTGTCAGCCAAACTCCACAGCTCCTTGCCCGGCCCGCCTCCCTCGGCAGCCAGGTGCCCCCACAGGGATGGGCTGGGGTCTGCCTTTATTACTGTCTGAGTCAGGAGAGGAAGGTGTGGAAATCTGAGGGGAGGCACCATCTTAGGGGACCTGCCTGGTCCTCTGGGAGGTGGAAGGTCTTGCTGCTTCCATCCAGGTCTCTTCTGCACAGGGCACACCTGCTGAGCACCTGACCCCACTCCCATTCAGGAATGGTCTTCCATGCACGTCTCCCCCACCCAAGTCTGCAAACTGTGAGGAACCAACTTGATAAATGTTCATTGAGCACCTACAGTGTATCAGGAGCTGTTCTAGGCAGTGGGGACACCACATCAGCAAAATGGACACAAATCCCCACTATGGGAGACAGAAAATAAATAAAACAAGCAAGTGGGATCTACCGGTGTACTCAGCCAGTGGGTGATAGACTCATGGGGGAAATTGCAGCCAATAAGGGAGTGGGGGCAGGTGTGAAGGAGGTGCAGGGGGCTTGGCTGGGATGATTCCCCAAGGAGTGGACGTGAAGGTGTGGGAGGAAGTGGACCAGGCAGAAGGCACAAAGGACCTGGGCAGTAGGTAGTTTGGTGTTCACACCAGCGGCCAGAGTGGCTGGTGTTGGGGGCGGGGGGACTGTAGGGGAGTCAGAGGTCATGTAGGGCCACAGGGCCTTGCAAGGGTGAGGCTGTCACCAGGGTGGAGCCATAGACTGGTCAAACTGGGACGAGGAAAGAGAGGCAGGCATGGAGAGAATCCCACCAGAGCTGATGTGGCCTGGACCCTGTGGTGCCAGAGAGGGGAGACGCTGATTCTGGGCTGGTTACGGTAGCGCTGACAGATGGGAGTGGGACCTGAGTGGTTAGAGCAACATGGAGGTGGTGGGAGGGGGGAATGCCCAGCTGAGATGGGCTGGGAGGGGGTAGGATCAGGAGCTCACCTGCCTGTTCAGTTGGAGACGCCTGTCGCCTATCGTGAGATGGCCCCGCAGCAAGCTCAGAGCTGCTCTGGTCCTGGGCGTAAGGGTGGGAGTTGCCGGGGGAAGGTGGAATCTAAGCCACAGAGGAAGTAGGTGCAAATGTGAGGGAAGAGACCCAGGGACCGGGTCCTGGACTTCCCAAAGATTTGGGGTCAGCAGAGAGGCTGTGGGGAGAGTGTGGTGTCCTGACGGCCAGGTGGCAAAGGTGTTGTCAGAGAAAAAGGAAGAAGAAAGGCCAGGGAATGCGGACAGGGGCTCAGGAGGAGGGGGCAGCGGGGCCTGGCAGCGCACCCTCTCCAGCCGGCTGGCCTCTCAGCCATTGGCCCCAGCTGAACTCCCTCGGGGCGGGCTCCCCACCTGCAGAGCCTGAACCCACCCCACAGCTCTGACGCCTTGGCTCTAAAAATAGATGCCACCTGGGAGAGTAGACAGATGGGAAGCCATGTCCCTGGCTCACAGCTGGCCGGCCTGCCAGCTCGCTTCACTGGCACTGGGCTGGGCAAGCCGGGGCTGACTCTCATGTGGCCTGGTGCATCCCAGCATGTTCCTGGCAGAGGAGGAGGCTGACAACATGGCGTGCCAACCCCAGGGGTAGCCCCAGCCTCACCCCTGCTGTCCATATCCCAAGATGGAGCATGAACCTTGATGCCAGGCTACCCGGCCTCACGGCAGCCTTTCTGCTCACTGCACACCTTTGGGAAGGTCCTGTGATCTGTCTATGCTTCTAGATCCTCCAGGTAGCGCCCACCTTGTGGGGCTGTGTGAGAATCTGGGAGTTAAAATGTACCATGTGCCCAGTGAAGGCTGGGGCGTGTAGAGCTCAGTGAGGCCAACCCAGTGGCACCTTCATTCTCTCAGCTCTAGGGACCTGCCCTCTACTGGACTGCCTACGTCTCCCTCACGGCCTCCCAGCCCCAGCTCAGAGTCCTGGGAGGCCTTTGATGGCATCTCTAATGACTGCTCCCTGGCCTTCCCCAGACAGGACTGCAGCTCATTCCTGTCCGTGACTCCAAGGACCCCTGCCATCTCTGGGGAAGGGGACTCATCCTGTTTTGTTCATGTCAGGCGTGGCCACATGGCATTTTGGCCCGTGGGACGTGGAGGGACTGATGTTTGCCACATCTGAGCAGCAGCTGCGGGGGTTTCCAAGGGTTTCCACCACCAGCTCACTGTTTTTCCTTTATGTGAGAAGTGAATGTCACCGTGAGGCTGGTTCTGTGACCCGGAAAGAGAAGAGCCACAGCCAACCTGCTGCTGCCTACACATAAGGTGAGGGAGAAGTGTGTGGTTGGAAGCCACAAAGCTCAGGGGGCTGTTTGTTACCAGGGCAAAACTAACGCATACACCAAGCAGTATGTTGCCTCGTTGCACTAACACTTGTTAAAATCAACTTTATTTCAGTGCAATTTATATACAGTCAAAAGCACACATTTCTCTAGTCAAGATAAAGGACATCTCCGTCACTTCAAACCTCCTTAAAATCAGCCCCCATTCAATCACCGGTCTGATTTCTATCATGAGATCATGTTAATCATTTTTGGAGCTTTTCGTGAACAGAATCATCTGGTGTACCCTGGGAGCATCGGCGTTTTTAGAGAGGCGTCGGCACTGTGTCACCAGTTCATTCTCTCTGTTGCTGAGCAGTGTCTCAGCGTTTGAACACAGAGGCTGTTGACACACTGTAAGTTGTTTCCAGTTTTTTACTGTTATGAATGAGCAGGGCTGCCATGAATACTTGTACCTGTGCATTTTATTTTCTTTCAGATATATTCCTGTGAATAACGTTGCTGGTTATATCACAGGTTTCTTTACTTTTGTAAGAAATTTCCAAACTTTTCTCAAGTGGTTGTCCTAATTTTACATTCCCACCAGCACACAGGAGAGTTCAAGTAGCTCCACATCCTCATCAATGTCTGATATAGTTAATTTTTAAAAAAATTTAATTTGGGCCCTGACCAGTTTGGCTCAGTGGATAGAGTGTCAGCCTGCGGACTGAAGGGTCCCAGGTTCGATTCCGGTCAAGGGCATGTACCTTGGTTGCGGGCACATCCCCAGTAGGGAGTGTGCAGGAAGCAGCTAAATCAATGTTTCTCTCTCATCGATGTTTCTAACTCTCCCTTCCTCTCTGTAAAAAAATCAATAAAAAATATTTTTTTTTAAATTTAATTTTGGTCTTTCTAGTAAGTGTGCAGTAATAGCCCATTAGTGTTTTAATTGGCATTTCCCTGATGAGTAGTGTATGAACTTACAGGTCATTTGTATGTTTTCCTTTACGGAAGTGTCTTAGTGTTCAGGCCACTTTTTACTGGGTTGTTGTATTTTTATTATTGAGCTTTAAGAGTTCTTTATAAATTGTCAGTGCAGGTTCTGCTGTATGTGTCCTATGCTTATTTCCCCTTGGCTTTTTCTGTTTTCTTAGTGGTGTCTTTGACGAGTAAAGTAAAGCAGGTGGCTTTACCTTTGATGGATGCGATTTCCTGTTTTTCTCCCACAGTGAGTGCTTTTCGTGTCCTAACTAAGGAATCGTGGCTGGTAGGTTTTTCTCCTGTTTCCTTCCAGAAGCCGAGTGCTGTTTGCGCTGACGAATCGGCCTCTGCCCCATTTGCATGAGCCTCCTTCCGATGGTGCCAGGCTCAGGCGGGGGCTGCATTCCCACATGGACACCAGTCATCGCAGCTCAGCGGGTTGTTAAGGAGACCTCCTTTCCTATGAGCTGTCTGCGCCTCTGTGAGTGACAGTGTGGGCATTGCTCCCCCCTCTCTTCCCCCAGGCCCAGCCCTGGGCCTTCCTCATCATGTCCCAGTGGCCACGCCCCATGTGGAGAAGGGTGTTCAGCAGCCTGGGCCTGGGCTCTCTTGCCCACTGGATGAGTGTCCTGGGGTTGCTGTAACAAAGGACCATAAACTGGGCAGCTTAAGACAACAGAAATGTCTTCTCTCACAGCTCTGGCGCCAGAAGGCATTTGGGTGAACCAGGTGAGTGGCCATGGGGGCCTGGTCTGGACTCAGGCCCCAGAGATGGAGCTTCTGGGTTGACCCAGGAGGTATTTGCAGGTGGAATTACTGGGGCCCGATCACTGCAGGCAGAGACTGTGACAGGAGGCTGGATCGGGGGAGGACTGGGCCGGAAGGCTGGGGTTGTTTCCCTAGCAGGCCTGGGAGAAAGGAGTTGGAAAGGTCTGGAAGTATGGTCTGGTTCTGCGAGTGAGGGGCAGAGAGGGGAGAGTCTAAGGGTGTTAGTTAGCCAGGGAGGCCCCTTGGGTCAAACAGGTTGAGGAGGGAAGGAAAGGGCCATCCATGGGGTTGGGGTGAAGGGCACGTGGAAGGTGGGGAGGGGAGGGCTGGGTGGGAAGGGGTGTAGTGGGAAGGCTCCAGGGAAGATCAGGCAGGTTTAAGTTTAGCTAGAAGAGCAAAAAGCCCAAATCGCAGCAGATTGGCCAGGGCTGGAGTCTGTACCCCGGCTGGGAGAGAGGGAGAAGCCCCCCAGGTTTCTGCTCCCCATCTGGTGAGGGGTGTTCATGGGGGAGGGGGAGGAAGGAGGCTGAGGCAGGTGGGGGAAGCTGTGAGTT
>NW_005871246.1:2051622-2054488 GCF_000147115.1 Myotis lucifugus
TTTAGCTTCCTCAAGCCTTTTCCCAGCTCCCACCCCCCTCCCCCCAGCTCTGAAGCCGGTGTTTCTGGGCTGCTGTACCTGCCCTTCCACCACCCAGTGCCCTCTGGGTGTGGGGCCCACATGTGAAAGGAAAGAGGAACCTGGGTTGGGACAGCTCCCCCAGACCTCCAACTTCGGCCTTCTCTGGGACCCCAGTGAGTGAACCAGGAAATACTCATCCTTTTCAACCTGCCTGCTCTCTCCTTCACCTGTCTGCCATCCTAGAATAGAAAACTCCCAAAACGGTCCCCCTCCCCCCAGAGACACCTGGGCCTAGGCTCAAACATTTCCCGCCCCTATCCTCCGGGAGGGGAGTTCGGGGCGGGGGGGGGGGGGGTCCTTCCCCTCTAGCCCAGGTGTTTTTCTCTCTCTCTTTTTCAAATATATATATCATTGACCGGCTGCCTCTGCACACCCCCTACTGGGGATCAAGCCCGCAACCCAGGCACGTGCCCTGAGCAGGAAATGAACCGTGACCTCCTGGTTCATGGATCGACGCTCAGCCACTGAGGCCACCAGCCAGGCCCAGGTGCTTCTCTCTTGCTCTGAGTATCCCATTCCTCCCCCCAGATGCAATCACCTGAGGCCCCATGAGAGTGGCCCTCATACACTCCCCCCCTGCCTGGTCCAGGAGTGCATGGGGGCAGGTCCTGGTGATGGACAGGCCTGGAAGAGGGGGGTGACCCCACCCTGTGTGGTCTCCTCAGGCGACTGGTGGGAACAATGGCTCAGCCAAGTACCTCTGGGGCTCCTGGTGATGAGGCGATGCATCATTTCCAGCCTTGACCTTTCTCTATTCAGTGACAGAAACCACATCGATCCCACCAGCGCCTAGCCTTTCTGTTCTTCAGCATGAAATCTGGAAAATAACACGTCCCAAATGGCAGCCTGGCAGACGGCCGCCCTCCCCAAGGGCTCTCTGCTTTCTGCTTTTCAGAGAAACGGTAGCCATTTCCATCCCAAGCCCTTCCTGGGGCAGCCTCTAGTTGTCACACTGTTTCTGAAGAAGACACAAGGAGTCTCCACATCCGCGGGTGCGGTTCCACCCCCACAAACGTGGAGACGCTAAGTGGCTGGGCAGGGCCACTGCGTGAGGGCAGGCTGGACTTGCTGCCGGAGCAAATGACCTTTTGTGCCTGGGTTCCCGTCACCAGCGTTCTCATGTGCTCAGGACTGATCCCTGCCCTTGGCTTCATTTGCTCGTTCAGCGACTGTCACCCAGCACCTTTTCGGCAGCAGCTGCGGCTTTGGAGTGGGTCAGGATGCCATCCATCCCTCCAGGGGCTCTCCACCAGGTGAGGACGGTGGGGTGCCTTGGCACTGCTGTGACCACAGACAGGAAGCTTAAAACAACGGGAATCTACCTGCTCCCAGTGCTGGGGGCAGTCTGAAATCCAGGCACACGCGCTGCACTCCCTCCAGAGGCTCTCCCAGCTCCCGGTAGCCCCGTAGTGTTCCTTGGCTTGTGGCTGCATCCTTCCAGCCTCTGCCCTTGTCCTCCCACGCCTCCCACTGTGTGTCTAAATCTCTCTCTTCTCTGATAAAGACCATTGGATTTGGGGCCATCCTAATCCAGGATGACCTCATCTCGAGATCCTTGACTTCATCAGATCTGCAAAGACCCTTTCTCCAAACAGGGGTATGGACATATCTTTTGGGGAAACTATTCAATCCAGTGCAGGGGCGTTGATGACACTCAACCAGGCACAGAGGCTGGGCCCTCACAGTGAGCTGCTGCACACGCTGTCTCCCTTCACTGAGTAACAGGGATATGACCTCCAGCCTCACACACGAGGGAGGAGACCCAGGCAAGGCGAGCGGACGTTGGCGGAGCCCCCCTCGGTGCCAGCCCTGTGCCGGATGGAGACCGTCTCCGAAGGCCCGGCCTCGCTGCAATTCCTTTCTCTGTCACGAGTTGCCAGCTCGGAGCAAAGTGACTGTGACTGATAACCTCTCGGAACCTCAGCTTCCTCATCCGGGAAAGGGAGATAATCAGGGCTCCCCCAGATCCAGATCCGAGGAGGAAGAGGTGGTGGACGGAGGCTTGAACTCACCTGTTCCTCAACCGTGACAGGCTCCTCTCAGGAACAGGCTCCCAGGATCCTCCTCCATGGCTGTGGGTTAAGGCTCCTTGTAACTAATCCCTCACCATCAGGGCTGGGCTGGGAATCCAAGATCTGGGTGAGGGTGAAGATGGGCAAAGTGGGGGGTCTTGGATCTGGAGGGTGTGAATCACTTGGGAAGGAACCCACAAAAAGAGGGAAGCAAAATGTAGACAGGAGAGAGGCAGCTGGGAGTGGGAGAAGGGGGAGACAGAGGGCCAGGAGGGCAGAGGTGGGTCGGGAGCCCCTCACCTCTTCTCCCCTGTCCCAGCCTGGCTGAGGGGCAGGGGCGGCAGAAAGATGTAAGCAACCGTCAGCCTTGCCTTGCCTTGGTGCAAAGAAAATATTCCCTGAAAGACATTAAAATGAAGTAAATAAAAGTGATAAAAATGGAAATATCAAGGCAGCAACTTCTTCTCTTCTGATTACAAAGCAGGCAGCGGGAGGCGGGTGCGGGCCCTGGCAGACGCAGCTGCAGCAGCCGGGCTGGCCTGATAAGGGCCCGGCCGCCTGCGCCCGAGAGATAAAGCCGGTGCCATGCTGCCTGTCCTCAATCCCGCCCGGCCATCAATATTCACACGGCCCGACCAACTGGCGTTGCAGATAGATTAAATATAGACTGCTGCTGCTGTGACCGAGACCTTATTAATCCGCTTGCCGGCATTTAAATGCTGTGGAGAACAGAGTTTAGAGCGCAGCGTCCAGAGCTCGACACTTCCTCACTT
>NW_005871246.1:2056180-2056831 GCF_000147115.1 Myotis lucifugus
ACACAGCAACTGACATACCGACTGTACGCTGTACACAGCACCCTGACGTACTGACTGTCCGCAGAACACAGCAACCTGACATACTGACTGACGGCAGAACACAGCAACCTGACATCCTGACTGTCCCCCAGCACCCAGCAACCTGACATCCCGACTGTCCCCCAGCACACAGCACCCTGACATACCGACTGTACCCCAGCACACAGCAACCACCCTGACATACCGACTGTACCCCAACACACAGCACCCTGACATACCGACTGTACCCCAGCACACAGCACCCACCCTGACATACCGACTGTACCCCAGCACACAGCACCCTGACATACCGACTGTACCCCAGCACACAGCACCCTGACATACCGACTGTGCCCCAACACACAGCACCCTGACATACCGACTGTACCCCAACACACAGCACCCTGACATACCGACTGTGCCCCAGAACACAGCACCCTGACATATCGACTGTACCCCAGCACACAGCACCCTGACATACCGACTGTACCCCAGCACACAGCACCCTGACATACCGACTGTACCCCAGCACACAGCACCCTGACATACCGACTGTGCCCCATCACACAGCACCCTGACATACCGACTGTACCCCAACACACAGCACCCTGACATACCGACTGTGCCCCAAAA
>NW_005871246.1:2058667-2064904 GCF_000147115.1 Myotis lucifugus
CACAGCACCCTGACATACCGACTGTGCCCCAACACACAGCACCCTGACATACCGACTGTACCCCAACACACAGCACCCTGACATACCGACTGTGCCCCAGAACACAGCACCCTGACATAGTGACTGTGCCCCAGCACACAGCACCCTGACATACTGACTGCACCCCAGAACACAGCACCCTGACGTACCGACTGCGCCCCAGCACACAGCACCCTGACATACCGACTGTGCCCCAGCACACAGCACCCTGACATACCGACTGTACCCCAACACACAGCACCCTGACATACCGACTGTACCCCAGCACACAGCACCCTGACATACCGACTGTACCCCAACACACAGCACCCTGACATACCGACTGCGCCCCAGAACACAGCACCCTGACATACCGACTGTACCCCAGCACACAGCACCCACCCTTACCGACTGCGCCCGGGCACACAGCACCCTGACATACCGACTGCTCCCGGGCACACAGCACCCTGACATACCGACTGCGCCCGGGCACACAGCACCCTGACATACCGACTGCTCCCGGGCACACAGCACTCAGGCACCCAGCTCATGCTCTGTCTTGGTTCGGGTACCGCAGAAGCAAGCTCTCAGGTGGGCGCCAGCAGCCCGGTAAAGTGATGCTGGCACTGGCCGGTGAACACCTGGCTGTTGTGCACTGAAAAGGTAAATGGCAGAGCACCGGAGCGCCTCCACATCAGTGAACGCTGGTTGAATCCCAGCCCCAGTGACAGCTGTTGAGTGTATGGACGAGATGGTCCTACCAACTAGCACCCAAAGAAAAGAGGCTGAAGCCGCTCTGCACAGCTCCTCCAGGCGGCTCCCATCCTCGTCACCCCCTCCCCGTCATGCTTCGCTCCATGTACATCTCCTGGATTCTGCTGTCAAGCCTGTCATAACCAGGTTTCCATGGGGTGGACAGAGGGAGGAGGGGGGACCCCCTTTCCCCAGTACAAAACACCAAGTGCCCCTGGCCGAACAGACGGGACCTCGGAGGGAGGCCAGTGGGTCCCAGGCTCTGTCCCCAGGGTACTCTTCTTCCAGGCGAGGTTCTTCCAACATTGGCAGCAGGGCTTTATAGAAGCATGGTCTGTGATATTACCTTGTGTGCTAAGACCAATATTTTAAAAACTATTCGTATGCATTGTACATGGAGAAAGTAAACAGTGTTTGTGAAGCTTTGTTTAGGGGGATGATGTGTGAGTATAAGGATTGCCGATACTGCTCGCCAGCCGCCCTCACTCTTCTCTTGCTTTGCACGTTCACTTGTCCATGCGCACAGAGGCTCTGTGAGCTGGGCGCTGGCATCCCCTCCATCCCACAGCTGAGGAAACTGATGGGCAGGGAGGTTAACTGCACATGGTCAGCTGGGAGCTTGGAGTCAGCTGGCTCCAAGCTCCAGGTTGAATGTACCCAGATAGGCCCCCTCCCTTCTCTGAACCTCCGTTTCCTTGTCTGTCAGTGGGTGTAACCCTAGGGACTTCCCAACACGGGCACTGTGAGCAGTAAGCAGGGCACATGCTCGAGGATGGGCACTGCTGCTTTAGACCCCCCTGCAGCACTGCCCTGTGCCCCCGCCTCCTGGACCCCAGTGGCAGACAGGGCGAGGCCTCCTCCGGGCTGAGCCAGTACCAGCAAGCACATTCAAAAAAAAAAATTACAGAACACAAAGAGAAAGGACATAGGAACAGCCAAAGTCCCAATTCCCCTAACTCTCCAGGCACACGTGGTGGTTATGAAGAGCCCACCACGCCCTCGGGAGCAGCAGACCCTGCACATCAGTGCAGCTGGCCTCTGGCCGGGGGGGGGGGCACTTCTCCCCACACCCGTCCTCATAGCTGCTCCTCATCACATCGACTCCAGTGCCATCGCTCCCCTCCCTCGAGGCTGCTCTGCTTCTGCATCTGGCTTCATTCATAAGCAAATGCCAACTCACGCAGATCCAGAGCTCCTAGTCAGCAGAAAGCTCTGGGCAAATATCAGCAATCATTAATAATCATTAATGAGAATTACAATGGGCAGGTCTCTCTTGAGAGTGGGCAGCCAGTGGGCACAGGGAGCTGTGGCTGACCCATCCCTGCCCCCCCCCCCCCCGCTCTTTATCACAGTCTGGGCTGTGGCTGCTTCTGTGTGGTTGGGACAGTCCATGTGGTTCTGGGACAGACCCATCTCCTCTACAAGGTGTGGCTCTAATGGACAGGTGGCAATAGTGTTTCCAAGTTTAGGGTGTGGCTGAGTGAGCTGGTATCTAGAATTGGCTAGCATCCCACCATCTTTCTGTAAGCCTTGCAAGGAAGACGCGTGAACTGGGGGGTCTGTGTGGTCATGTGAGCCCTGGCTCCTCCTCTTTCAAGCTGTGGGACCCTGGACCAGTCACCTCCTGCTCTGAATCTCAGTTTTCTCATCCGCAAAATAGGCATAACAGTGCTGACCTCACAGGCCATTATGGGGCTTATATGGACTAACATGTGGTGCAGGCAGTGCAACCGATACAGAGGGGTCACAGGTTTCTGTGGCAACCCCAGCCCTGTTGCGTTGGCCAGGCCTGCCCAGGGAATGACAAGCAAATGCATGCCGTCCTGGTGGTGATGCCGAGGGGTGTGGGGCTCTGAAGCTATAAAATGCCTGGGAGCAGAGGTCCTTCCTGAACTGCACCTCTGGCCATGGTGCTGAACCATTGGAAATGTGGGCAATGTTACTGCCCTACCCAGGCGCCCCATCCAACCATTCCAGGCAGCTGGAGCCAGGTGAGAGGCAAGTGTCAGGAAGGATGGGAGAGCAGGGGAAATACAGAGAGCCAGGAGGAGAACAGGAAAGAGAGACACAGAGAGATAGTGGCAGAGAGAGATATAGATAGTGGCAGAGACAGAGAGATAGTATCAGAGAGCGACATAGAGAGATAGTGGCAGAGAGAGACATAGAGAGATAGAGGCAGAGAGAGACAGACAGAGGCTGGCTGAGAATCAGACAAGGGGGCCTTCCGTGACTTGTCACCAGGACAGAAGAGGAACTCCTGTGTTGATGTCATTTTTCAACAGTCGTGGTTCCTCTGGAGGATATTTTTCATATGGTTCTTGCCACAATTCTCCTTCCAGGTGCTCCACTCGTGGTCCCCCAGCAGGTCTGTGCGAGAATCCCACAGAGCTCAGCCAGAGAAGCAGACCCATTGTGCATGTGTGTACGTGTGTGCTCATGCACACGTGTTTGTTTAGAGGTATGTGTGTGTGGATATAAGATATAACATATGTATGGATTCATGACAGTGAGTTGACTAAGTTTGGCATCTTGTTAAACAGCTACTTAGGGCTGTTGTCTGAAGAAAGGTCTCTGAGAAGTGGGGGAAGGAGAGCACACGCCATCCCAAGTGTGAGCTGAACCCCAGGAGGACAGCCCCCGGCATCTCATGCTTGTGCCTGTGACCTGAGCGTGGGGAGGCCCCTCAGGGAATGCTTGGCCCAGGGAGGGAACGTGGGGCAGCCTATTTCCCAGCCCCACTGCTCCCAGCCCCGGGCCCCTGCCAGTCCCCAGGGAGCTTTGGTGGGACCACAGTGGTCCGTGGCAGGCCCGGCTCCATCTCTTCATCCCCGCCCAGGCCAAGCCTCCAGCCCAGAGAGATGTGGAGAGATTCTCAGATCAGGAAACCACTGGGGAGAGCTTTAAAAAATGCAATTAGAGGGAAAATAATTAAATCCAATTAAAAACAAGCCATGAGGGGAATTCTGGGGACTCCTGGCCGGCTGCTATTTTCTACTGCTTTTCCACTGAACGCCCAGCCACTCCACCCGCCCTTGGCAGCCTTCCCGGTGCTCACCGGCAGGACTTTTAAGGTGGAACAAAAGAGGTCAGGCACCCACAACACCTGTGCTTCACTGTCCACGTCCTGCCCCCCACTGTCCTTTCCTGCCTCCTGGGTCACCTCCATGTCACCCCTTCTCCCTTCGGGGTGCCTAGTGAGTCCTGCTCTCCCCCAGTCAATCCGAAAGCAAAGAAAGCATCTGAAATGCATTCACTCAGGGCTGCCTCTAGATCCTCTGAGCTTGTGACCTTCATTCTGTGGCATCAGAATGAAGGTCACAATAATAACCTAGGTGCTTGTTAAATGGATTTACTGGCCCCAACCCATCCTGGCTGGTGGATCTTGTGACTGAATTTATAGGAAGCCCCAGGCAATTCTGGTGGCTGGTGGTCCTAGTCCAGAGCCCTCCCTTCAGGGAGGATTAACCCTCAGCACAGAGAGAAAGCCTGGCCCGAGGCTGCACAAGAGCCTGCAGCACTGGGATGGCCGCTGTGGAGGAACCCCAGGCAGCGGCCAGCACCCAGGGGCAGGGTGAGGAAGGCAACAATGCCTTCTGTGTCTTAGGGCCTGCGTAGGAACCATCTTGCTGGGATGGGCTTTCTCAGGAATCTGGCTGCATTCCTCCCCTGAAACATTCATTCTCAGGTGGGGCCCAGCTGTTTGCCAGGTGGGGACTGAATTCCGGGCCGAGTTCCATGAGGCAGTCTCCCCAGGGCCCAGCCCAGAGCTGGCCTGTGTCAGTGACACGAAATTGTTCAGGGCCGTCAGTGGGACAGCCGCAGAGGGATCGGCTCCTGCCAGGGCCATTTGTACACCCGGAGCAGCATCTGGCCCTTTGCATGACAAGCTCCTAGTCCTGGGGGCTGAGATGGAAGCCCTGCAGTGGGAGTGCTGAGGGGGCCTGTCTGCCCCCAAATAGGCTCCAAGGTCATTGCTGACCAGAAATCTATTCTCGGAGAGAGAGCAGTGCCTGGATGAGGCACCATTTTTATTTAAAATTTTAATGTTAAATGGAGAATAAATACCAACAATAACAACAAAGGCCAAATGCTTAGCACTTTAAGGCACCCCCAAACATCCCTTCCATCCCCACTCTAGGACCTCTGTCCCCCACCTTCCAGAGACAGCTGTGCACAGGCAAGCATCTGTGTGACCACATGGTATCACATGATGCTCAAGTGTGCAAGTTTGTATGATCACATGATTCCAGGTGAGTATGAGTGTGCGAGTGTGCGGGCTAAGTGCCTGTGTCTGGCATCTTACATTTTATACCTGCCCAAACGGCAGCAACTACAGAACAGTGAGGCCCATTGTCCCTGGTGGTCACGTTCATGGAGGGACAGGAGCCCACCCACCCCCAAAGGTTCTGAGCTCATTCCCAGAGGTGTCTGGGGCAGAAGTTTATTTTGTGTTTTTAACTTCTCAGATACTCTCAGCATCCAGCCAGTACCGAGAACCCCACAGTGGAACCCAGTTGTGTGACTTGTCATTTTTCCTTTGACATGTCTAGTTCTGTTTCTACAATTCTCTTGAACATGAGATTTTTGTTGTACTTAATCCATAGTCGTTCCTCAGTGATGACATTTGGGGTGTTCTCTTTCCTCTGCCTCCACAAACATGCTGTATACCCTGGGCAAGCACATCAGAGGTGAATTCCTGAAAATGGAGTTTGTGGGTCAAAGGGCATTTGAATTGAAAATCCATTTGGATATTGTCTTTTTATGTCTTCATTGGGGGAGAACAGAGCATAAAGTCTTGCACATTGGAAAGAGGGTGAGCATCTTCTCGCTTGTACACAGGAAAGTTGTATTGTGTTAGTTGGGAGCATGCTTGACTATTATTGTTGTTACTTGAAAATTCAAGTCTGAATAAAAGGATGGCTTTTGAGCCATCAAAAGGTGGACTAGGGAAGATATTGTAGATCTGCTCAATTCCACCATCTTTCTATTTGGAGAGACTAAAAGCTAACATATGGTTCTGGACTCCCTTGCAGCTAGCTTTCTGGATGCAAATGAGGCCCCACTAACTAGCTGTTTTCACAGAAGTTGGACAGGCCCTGGTGGTAAGCAAAATCGTGAAACATGACTACATCCAGGGCAAGTGGACAGAGTCTTACACACACATGACACACACACATACATACCACACAAACTATACACACATAGACACACATACACACCACATCACACATAGACATATACTCACACATAGACACACCTATACACCACATATACACTCACATTACACAAAGATATACATGCCACATATACCACACCATACACATAAATACACACTCACACATTCACACCACACCATACCACACATACTAACACACACACCCCACACACATGCATTTATGCCACACCACACATACACACACACCACACCTTGCACTCCCCTGGGAGCTTCTGCCCAGCGTCTGGGCC
>NW_005871246.1:2066443-2104748 GCF_000147115.1 Myotis lucifugus
GAGTTGCAGGGGGACTCGCTTGACTCACAAGCTAAGTGCTTCCATTCACAGCACCAGATACACTTACCACCTCCCAAGGTGAGAGTAGGGCTCCCCAGGAAGCAGGCTCAGGTGACTCCGGAGAGGAGAACCAGCAATGAGGACGCACCCGGGAAGGCACTTCCAGGAGACTCGGTGCCGGGCAGGGACTGGTTAGTGAATTGTGAGGTCCACCTCAGATTGGTTTCTTTAAAAAATGTTATTCATAACTTGTAACACATCGGCTTCCAAAAGGAGTCTGGGACACGCAAGAAAATGATGGAATTGTGCAAAGTGGCAAGTTGATTGCATAAATTATTATACTCCAAATCAGTCTGAAGTTGTATTCTGAACTTCCTGGCACCTAAAGCAAGAAGGGAGGCAAGAAGGATGTGTTAGCTATAAATTGATGTTTGTATGTTCAGATTTTCCAGAAAATTGTAGGAGAGGAAGGAGCTTTCAAGAGAAAGCCATGAAAGGCCTGGGATGGGTCCCCCCTTCTGACCTCAAGAAAGTCAATTGACCTGCTTAAAGCAGGAATAATAATAATGTCACCTGCTCCCTGGGCAGTGGGCAGGCTCAGGAGCACAATGCAAACTATAAGATGAGCATGGGACTGTCAATATAATGGTTACTCTATTGCAGTAAGTTCCTGAGAGCAAGGATGTTGTAATACCCCCCGGTCAGGTCAACCACCTGTCCTTGTTTTTTCAAATCAGCCCTGGTCTGTGCCCGTTGTCCAGATGTAACTAGCAGGAGAACCCCCTTTCACTCTCTAAGTGTCCTGTCTTGGAGGATAAATTTTATGGTCAATATATCCTATATAATAAAAGCCTAATATGCTAAGTGTCTGGTCAACCTGTCAGCCATTCAACCAATCAAAGCATAATATGCTAATGATATGCTAAGGCCACTCAACCGCTCGCTATGGTGTGCACTGACCACCAGGGGGCAGACGCTCCAACCAGTAGGTTAGCTTGCTGCTGGGGTCCAGCTGATTGGGACTGAGCGAGATAGGTCAGATACGTCCTGGAGCCCTCCTGTGGTCCCTCCCCGGCTGGCCAACCTCCTGTGTCCCTCCCAGGCCCCGATCATGCACCGGGTGGGGTCCCTCGGCCTGGCCTGTACCCTCACGCAATCCGGGACCCCTCAGGGGATGTTGAAGAGTCAGTTGCTGAGGGACACCCCCTGCCCAGTGCACAAATTTCGTGCACTGGTAATTCCATGGAATGGGGCCTCTAATCTCCAGGAGCATGTGTTATGAAAGAGTCACAAGACACAGTCCAGAAGACAAGCAGGGATGATGTCCTAAAGATGTCACTTTGAAGACGTAGGTTGATTCTCAGCTCACAGGGACCTTTATCCTTTGTCTCCAGGGCTGGGAGTGAGAAGGAAAAGAAGTGAGTCCTGGCAGGTGTGGCTCAGTGGTTGAGCGTTGATCCATGAACCAGGAAGTCAGAGTTTGATTCCTGGTCAGGGCACATGCCTGACTTTCAGGCTCAATTCCCAGTAGGGGGCATGAAGGAGGCAGCCGATCAATGATTCTCTCTGATCACTGATGTTTCTATCTCTCTCACCCTTCCTCTCTCTGAAATCAATAAAAATATCTTTTTTTAAAAAAAATGGAAGGAAAAGAAATGGGAAGCAAGCTCTGGGCAGCTCCATGTACACTCCTTGCTGAGGGCACTTGGAGATTGCTCTCCTGTGTAACTTTGGCAATAAATAGAACTTCTCTGAGCCCCTTATCTTCTCATCTGCAAACTAAGATTGTTATGAGTGTGAGAAATGGTTGAATAAATCAGCAGGCGTAGAGCCTACAGCAGACATGGCAGAAAGTCATCGTCATCACATGTGCATTAACTTTTCCACACTTTCTTCTTCAGTAAAACCCATGACTCACCTTTCCTGGGACGGCTCCCACCCTTTCCAATGTGTGTGGGTTAATAACAAATTCATTTTGTTATCAGATATATGTCTTTTAAAAATTTCTATTCCTTCTTGTGTCAGTTTTGGTAATTTATGTTCTTCAAGGGGTTTGTCCATTTCCCCTAGTTGTTGAATTTGTTGGCATTAAAATTGTTTGGGCTGGTGCCATTTCGGGGCTCAGTCCATCTGATTTCCCAGATGACCTAATAAATTCATAATTCTTTTAAAATTGTTTGTAATATTATCTTATTTCTCTTTTAATGTCTATAGGATATGTGATGATGTCCTAGCTTTCATTCCTTATGCTGAAAATTTGTATTCTCTCTCTCAGTAATCTAGCTAGGAGTTAATTTTATTAACCTTTCAAAAAACCAACTTTCGGATTTTTTTCTATCATTTGTTCAATTTCTGTTTCATTGATTTCTACTCTTTATTATATCCTTTCTTCTACTTTGAACTTAATTTGCTCATCTTTTTCTAGATTTTCAAGGTGGAAGCTTAGAGGTTTTATTTAAAACCATTAGAGTTTTTAAACACGAGCATTTAAAGCTAATTTTCATTTTAAGCGCTGCTTTGGCTATAGCACACAAATTTTGATATTTCATGTTTTCATTTCTATTTAGCTCAAAATATCTAATTTTCTTTGTGATTTGTTTTACTTGTGGGTTATTTAAAAGTTTTTTGTTTAATTTCCAAACACTTTAGAGAATTTTACAGATATCTTAGTGTAGTTGATTTCCTACTGTACTACAACTAGAGACTATATCTTGTATTATTTTAATATATTTCCATTTGCTGAGACATTTTATGGTGAATACTCCATTTGTATTTTAAAAATGTGTGTTTATTCTGCTCCTGTTGGGTGGAGCACCCCGTGAATGTGTCAGGTCATGTTTGATAGTGTTGTTTAAGTCTTTACATCCTGGCTGATTTTCTGTCCATATGTTTAATCCATTATTGAGAGAGGAGTATTAAAATCTCCAGCCATAATTGTGGAATTGTCTCCCTTTAGATCTGTTAGTTTTGGCTTCACATATTTGAAGCTCCTATTGAGTGTGTACTCATTTATGAGTGTTTTGCTTTCCTGATGTGTTGAAAATACTTGTATTTCATCTTCATTTTTGAAGGACTTTTTTGTTGCATATGGAATTTCAGGTTCACAATTTTGTTTTCAAAGACGTCATTCTACTGCAAAGAAGTCGGCTGTATTTCTCATCGTTGTTTCCTTGTATGTGATGTGTCTGTTTTTCTCTGGTGGCCTTTAAAGTGGTCTCTTTATTCTTGGGTTTAATATGTTCCTAAGTATGGTTTTTAAAAATGTTTATGTTGCTTAGGTTTGATTGATGTAATGGGTTGATATTTTTCATCAAATTTGGGAAATTATCAGTTATTATTTCTTCAAATATTTTTTCTGCCCACTCTCTTCTTCTCATCCTGGGACTTATATATACACATAGACGGCTTGATCTTGCCCCACAGGTCATCGAGGCTCTTTGCTGGTTTTTAAAAGGATCCTTTCTCTCTGTGCTTCAATTTGGATACATTTTCTGGATCCATCTTCAAGTTCACAAGTTATTTCTTCTGTAGTCTAATCTGCTGTTAGACGTTCCCAGTGAATTCTTCATTTCAGGTTCTGTATTTTTCAGTTCTACATTTTCCATTAAATCCCCCCTCCCCGTAGTTTCCATTCTGTGGAGAGTTTCCATCTCTTCACTCGTGTTTTTTTTTTGTTTGTTTGTTTTAAATCGTTCTTTTGTAATTTCAACATGTGTCATCTGTGGGTCTGTTTTATTGACCAGTGTTTCTTTTCTATTTTCTAGTTAAATTTTCCTGCTTCCTGGATTATTTAGCAATTTTTAATTGTATGCTGGACATTGTGAACCCCATTATTAAGAGTATGGGTTATGTTTTGTTCTTCACAGAATGCCCAGTTTTGATCTGGTGGGGAGTTTACTAGACGTTTTGACCTGTTGGAGCTTGGTTTGGGGCTTTGTTAGGGTAGCATCAAGCAATCCCTATTCTAGCGCTAGAATAGTCCTGCTTCTGAGTGCTGAGATGCTCCGCGTGGTCTCTCTGCTCCAGCGTTTGGAGTGCACAGTGTCTCCCAGCAGTGTATCGACATACACACGTGTACACATGCATACACAAATGTACAAATGGATACACATGCATGCATACACACGTGAGCATTGTCAACTCACAGCCCTTCGTGGTTCTGCCGGGTCTTATGGATCCTGCCTTGCATATGCACAGCTTACGATTCAAAGACTCAGGAAACACCATGCAGATTTCTGGGCCTCCTTTACACAGCTTCCTTCTCTCTGCAAATCGCAGGCACCTCGAAACCCTGACTTCCTGTGTTTCCTCTACTTGTCGGGACCACTGCTCTATATTGAAGCTCTGCTTCCCTGTGTTGGTTTGGGAAGGGCTTGCAGGCAGAAAACTGGGGTAATTGGAGCTGTCTGTTGTGCCATGTCTGAACACATTTGTAGCATGTATTTTGTCCAGTTCAATCGTTGTTCATAGCAAGAGGGTAAGTCTGATGCCCTCTGTTTCTATCGTGGCCAGAAGCAGAAGCCCACCATCTGCAACCTATTGCATATGAACTGGTATTTTGTCCAGTTCAATCGTTGTTCATAGCAAGAGGGTAAGTCTGATGCCCTCTGTTTCTATCGTGGCCAGAAGCAGAAGCCCACCATCTGCAACCTATTGCAGATGAACTGGTATTTTGTCCAGTTCAATCGTTGTTCATAGCAAGAGGGTAAGTCTGATGCCCTCTGTTTCTATCGTGGCCAGAAGCAGAAGCCCACCATCTGCAACCTATTGCAGATGGAAAGGGCATTACAAATTGCCTTCCATTTGTAATGCCCTTTCTGCAAACACCAGTTCCATCAAAGCCCTTCTCGCTCCTCTGGACCCATTCAGATGCTACGTCATCAGTTACTTTTCCCCACCCCTTTGGGGGTGGAGCAGTCTCCACGCTGAACCTTATCCCATTCTCTCAGGTGTCTCCGCTGGCTGTTTGTGCATCTTCTGGACAGTGAGCACCTTGGAAGTCAGGGACTCTCCACTGTGCTCGGTAAACACCCTTCAGCGTCTGGCACATTGCAGCTTCGATAAACGTGGGCTTAGTTAGTTATTGCAACAGCAGAGGGAACTGCTCTCTCTACCGCCGGCCTCTCAGAGTGGACATTGAAAAGAGTGGGGTTGAGAGTCCTTGACTACAAGAGATCCAACCCTTTCATTTTTTATATGAGGAAATGGCCCCAGGGGAGTTTGGTGATGTATTTTAATATGCCATTCATTTATTCATTGTTTGACAAAAAATTATCGAGCACCCACCATATGTGAGGCTCTATGGCTAGAGATAAAATACTTTGCCCTAAAAAATCCGAGACTAGGGTGAGATGGAAGAAATAGAGGGGAGGGGGAGAATAAATGATGTCTACCCAGGGACCCTGAGAGGTAGGAGCGTGGAGGGGCCTCAGCCAGCTTGGTGAAGGCATGGAAGATCTTCTAAAAGAGGGAGGCCAGAGCTTCCTCATCAAGGAACAAGAGTGGGAAGAGCATGGGTGGGCCAGGGAGAGGCCCTGAGAGGGTGGGTCTGTGGTGCACATGTGGTCTTGCCAAGGATTTGGGGCACTCATGTGCCGGAATAAGGAGGATGGACTTGAAGAGGAGAGGCATGGAAAGCTCTAAACCAGGTAGTGTGTCAGCTGTGCACATCTCTCAGCCACCAAGGCTGCAGGAGAAAGAAGTGAGGAGTAAAGGGGTGTGCTGGGAGCTCTTACAACAAGGAGCCGTGAGGATGGAGAGGGGATGGTGGGCACAGGGGGACCAGGAGATAGACAGGGAATAAGATCCAGTCACTAAATGCCAACTTACTGTCCCCAAGTTGGGGCCAGGCCCAAGATCACAGAAGTAAACAGAGCTTCACAACTTTTCACTCAACATGTGTTGGGGAGTACCTACTGTGTGCAGGTGATGTGTGTGCACAGACAGATGTTTTACTCTTACCGCACAGCTAAAGAGACAAAGGCTCAGACAGATGGTGTCTTGCTCAAGTTCTCACAGAACAGCTGACTGAGCTGGGGCAAAACACAGCCTCCTGACTCCCGTCAGGTGATCTGCTGTATACTGTCTCTCTTTGGGTGTCCCCACAGTGCAGGGCTCAGTGGTGATGAATATATGGCCAGAGTGCCACACACATGCTCACATGTGCACCATGCACACACACTCACTGGCACAGAAGCACATGTGCATACACACAAATATACTTGTATACACTGTCACACATGAATGTGAATGGGTACACATGTGTATATGCACTCTCACACTTGTGTGCTCACACTCCCATACACTTGTGCAAGCACACACATATGCACACAGGTGCTCACACTCACACACAATGTATACATGCACACATACATGTACAAATGGCCACACATGTATGCACACACGGACATGTGTGTGCACCTGCATACGCTGTGCTCACGCAATCATGCCTGCACACATATGTGTGTTCATGTACACACTTACAACCATGCATGCATGCACACACTCTCCTGGGCCTCCGTGCATACTCACAGTGCATGAACATTCTCACATATGTATGCTTATCCCCACAAATACATAAGCATGCACACACTTCCACACTCATACACACATGCATACATACATGTGTGCACACTCACACATGCTCACATTTATACATGTATGCACACATTCTTACAATGTGAGCTCACCATCCCACACTCATGTGCATGTGCACACACACCACTCTGAGTTCAGGTTGGGGGAATCATGGGGGAGCTGCCCTTGCTCCCTGAGTCTTGGCAGAACACTCTTGAACATGCAGTGAAGGCTGGGCCAGCTGTGGGCACAAGGTGGTAGGAAAGGGTGGTGGGTGGGCGGGGTGCACAAGGGGAAACACCTGCCAGGTGTGGGTGCCCACATACACATGCCAGGCCAGCTCTCCTTGGGGCCCTGGCAGGATGCCTCACAGTGAAGTCTCCAGGGAACCCCAACACAGCAGCACCGAGGCCAAGTGCACCCTGCCTGGGGGTGGCCAGCACTCTCAGGAAAGATGTGAGAAGTGGTGGGTGCCCACAACCTTGTCTGGCCCTGTGCTTGCAGATAATGAAACAACTTTGTTTTGACTGTGCTTGTCAATGAGAGGGGCAGGCAGAGCCGCAGTTTCCCTTGGCATGTCCCTGGCCCCAGGGTGGCTGTGCTTTTGGGGTGCTGGGTGCCCACAAACAGCATCCATCCCCACCCCTGACCTGCTCCTCCCCATGCCCCACTCCCTGTTCCGCCTGCAGCTTCTTCTCTCCCTTTTCTTCTCTTTCTCCCTCCACTTTTGTCCTTTTCTCTTTTTCTCTCCCTTCAGACCCACCCTCTCCTCCTGCAGCAACAAAGAAATCAACTGTCAGCCAGCCCTCCATCCCCACCCCACGGCTCTCTCCCAGAGACACTGATGGCAGACCTGTTTATTAACGTGCCAATCTTCCTCTCCTCCCCCCTCCCCTCCTCTCCCCTCCCCCTCCTTTATCCCTCTCCCCACTCCCATCCCTCCTCTCTCCTCATTTTTCTTCTCTCCCATAGTCTTTATCTTTCTCTCTCTCCCCTTACTCCCCTTTCTTTCTCACCCATTCTTTCTCTGTTTTCCTCATTCTCTCTTTCTCTCCATCCTACTCATCCCCCACCTCTCCCCTTTCTCTCTCCCCCCTCTTAAAAGGCAAGAGAAATGGGAGTCAAGATCTTCTCCTGGCGATAATTATTGAAAAGTTCAGTGCAGAGACAGACAGCAATGCTGTGAGGAGGAGAGAAGGGGGAGAGAATATTAAAATGCATGTGCACAGCTTGGCTTTGCAGCAGATGTTGGCATAATTAGAGAGGAAAAAATTATGAAATTAATTTGTGGTTCAATGTAAATTTCAGCAATGGGGGGAAAGCTGGGCTCAGTCACCTCATGTGCACAGATAGACACGCACACGCGAGCGCGCGCACACACACACACATACACACACACACACACAGAACACCCCAGCTGCCAGGGAAGTGGTAATTGTCAGAACCTATCCAGGGGGAAAGACTGGCATGAAAAACAGGGAGGAAAGAGGGGGGGTTGATTCCTCCTCTTAAAGGCACAGGTACTCCGATGAGCAGGAGGAGAAATGCCCCTCCCCCAAGGAGGAGGCAGGAACTTGAGGTACTGTCCAGCTGTCAGGGTTCGAGCTCAAGCCCTCTGCTATCCAACAGCCCAAGGAGGACACTGCTGCCCTCAGCTTGGGAGAGGTGCTCACCCAGCTGGGTGCTGCCTCTTGCCCCCGGTGTCCCTGCACCACCACTGTGGACAGCTGTCCTCTGACTGAGAGGCACAGTCATCAGGAACCTCGGCGTGGTGTGATACACTTCATGGTAGATCAGAAGGGAGAGAAATTCACTCTGGGGCGGGGACAGCAGTTCAGCTGGTCTGGGGGTTCCGTCAGGCAGTCGGAGTGGGGCGAAAACATCCAGGTGCAAAGGCCCTGGGAGTGAAGGCAGGGAGGCCGGGTCATGCAAGTTTGGGGACAGTGTGTTGTCACTCAGGCTGGTCGTGAGGTACACTGAGGGGCAGGTGCCCAGCCAAAGCATTGTTCTTGTTCAGAGGTCCCATGGAGGTTCCGAGCAGGGGCGGGGTGTGCACAGAGCTGTGTGGCTCCTCTCCCTGAGCCTCCTAGCATGGGCTGCCTCTTTCTCTCCTTTATTCTCTGCCCTTGCTACCTTTTGGTGCACCCCGCCATGCTGAGGAACCACCTCACAGCCCAGCTTGGGAGCTCCAACCTGAGCCTTGGAGCGCCAAGGCCTTGCCCCCCACTTCCTGTGGCCTCTTTCCGACTCCGAGCCTCCCCATCACCTTCCTCAGCTTGGTCACTTCCAGTCATCCCATTGAGGTGCTCCGGTGCATGTCCCTGAGCTTGGACATCGCACCTCATGCCCTCGAGCGCCGTTCCTGCCTGTGTGTGCCTCTCCCTGGTGCACTCTAGTCACCCCCTCCACTTCGCCCTCCACTCGCCTGGACACAACCCCTCCAGTGGCCTAGGCCATTCAGCCCCTCACTCCCCAGTTGAGTCCTCACCCTGATGTGTCAGACTCCAGGCCTTCCTTGTCCAGGAAGCCCTCCGTGACCAGCCTCGGAAGAGTGGGGGCTCATCCGCGCTGTCAGTGGTGTCTGCGCCCCTCCCCACAGGGTCATGAGCCTCTTCAAACACCACAAGGTGCGCTGCAGGCCTAGGGCTCATGCCTTCGGGCTCCTGGTTCTGCTCTGTCCTCTTGGGAGCCATGTCTGCACACCCTGAAATTCATTAAGATGCCATTGGTTCTCCTCTGCCCCTTCCAGGCCTTGAGGAGGCTGAGAAGATCGGCCTCCCCAAGACTCAAGCATTGGATTCCATGGAGTGCTTGCCTGTGGAGCATCTGAGCAGTGGCTCTGCAGGCATCCACAGGGTGGTTGCTGGTTGCAGAGTCACCTAGTAGGGGCTTTGTCACAGCAGAGGTCAGGGGTCAACGTGGCCCCTGGGAGCCCTAGGCAACTGCAGAGGAGACAGCTGGGTGGTGATGGGGCTCCGTGATTTGCCCAGAGCCGTTCAGCCCATGGGGCTGGGGCTGAATTTTCTCTGCCTGTCAGGGCCACGTGGACCCATAGCCTGTCTGCTGCCTTCTCTGGTTGGGGACATATCTGTGCAGGACTCTGGGCAGAGGCTGGAGCCTCTCTGAGACTCTCCTAGTAACTCAAGCCCTGCCTGATGTCAGGCCTCACCACCACTCCTCTCCACCCCCTCCTGCCCTGCTTGGTGCCAGGTGGTTTCTGGTCCTCTCCAAGGTGCTGAAATAGTACCAAGCTGGGACAAGGGGCCTGGGGGGCAGGAGCACCAGCGGGCTTCCTCTTACCGTCTCTTATCCCTGCCTGGCCAGCAGAGGCCGATGCCACCTCCACGTTCTCTGATCTTGGCTCCCAAGAGTGAGGAGAGAAAAGGGCACACACAGGCTCTGGGGGCAGACAGATCAGTCCCCATGCTGCCCTCCCACAGGACTGAGCTGGTGTGACCCAAACCGATGACATTACCTCTCAGTTTCCCTTGCTGTCCATTGGGAGTAATGCCGCCCACCTGCTCACTCAGATGGTACAGAAGGAGGGGGGATGGAGATCAGGCTCAGGCTCCTAGCGGCCCGAGTGCAGGGGTGATGTTTGCTACTTGGGCCAGCGGCCAAGGGGCTCACCTGCTCTCCCTGAATGCAGCCCCGGCTCCCTCCCATCCCTGGCCCGGGAACTAGCCTCACCTCTTCGTTACTCTGCATTGTTTCATTGTTTCAACCCCCCTAAACTTACATCTTTACTTATCGGCTAAATAAGGAGCAGCAGAAAGGGAGGCTGAGGCTGGTGAGGACTGTGTCCGTGTGTCTGTGGGGGAGCCTGTAAGCCTGTGTGCACATGGGCATGCCCACCCTTGAGGGCAAGCTGCGGGTAGTAGGCTGTGTGTGGAGGAATGAGTGTGCCAGTTGGGTCACGTGTCTGTACGTCCATCCGTGTGTGTGTGTGTGTGTGTGTGTGTGTGTAGACATGCATGTCCCGGGGTTATTCCCAGCAGCCCCCACCTCGCTCCACTCCCCAGCTCATTAAGGCTCTCCCATTATTCTGACATTTGTGCGCGTCACGTACCGGCAAGAAGTAATTTACTTAGAAGAAATTAAAAGTTCATTTTAATTGAGCGCACACTGCAGTATGCAAATGAGCACATTATGCACCCGATGCAGAGACAAAGCTATAATCAGTGGTTAACCCTATGCACGCCGGCTCCTCAGCTCCGGTGCTGCCTTGGCTTTGGGGATGGGTGGTCCTGGCCTTATGGAGGTCTCCCTGGCCCCAAGTGGGAGGGGGCTGGCCAGGTTGGGAGGGTCACATCCTCCCAAGCCCTCTATGAACTTTTTTTCCAGATGTTGACAACTGCATGAGCCCCAGTGCCCTAGGAAGAGATCCAGGCTCTGAGCCCACCTCAGGCTCCAGCCAAGGCCCCAGACAGCAGGGACTCAGCCTGTCCCGGGGGCACTCCATGGGGCTGGCTTCACCAAGCTCCCAGCAGCCCCAGCCAGCCCAAGTGCAGCAGCAGAGAATGCCTGAGCCTGATGCTCCTGTCCCATCACAGAGGGAGGGTCTCAGGGGGTGGGTGCAGAGGACATACTTTCCAGACCCCATGAGAGAAAGATGGTGGTAGCCTCCCCTGAGAGGTAAGCGCATCACTGCAGCCCCGGGCCTGGTGGAATGAAGCAAGCACAGGGTGATCTGCAGGGCCAGT
This sequence comes from Myotis lucifugus, assembly GCF_000147115.1. Taxonomy (NCBI): domain Eukaryota; kingdom Metazoa; phylum Chordata; class Mammalia; order Chiroptera; family Vespertilionidae; genus Myotis; species Myotis lucifugus. The sequence continues at coordinate 2,077,723 of NW_005871246.1, forward strand.
CCCACCACACCCTTCATATGCTCACGCTGGGCACATCTGCCCACCTACCACCACCTACAGTTGGTGCCCTGGAAATTCAGAAAGGACAACTGCTTGTTCTCAAGAAACAAGGCTGGCATCTGTCCTTGTGACCTGCACCAGTGCTCCACAGCCCTGTGTCCTGGAGGGGGCACCAGCCTGCTCTAGTATCCAGGGAGATACTTCAGATCCTTCCCCAGGGTCCTGATGGACCTCCAACAGGGGCACCGCCTCCACCCAAAAGATCAGGAAGTCGGAACGCCTCACGGAGAGGCCCGTTTTAGCCATGTGACTGTGGTGCGGTGCACAACCTCTGACCTCCCCTTTCCTCACCTGTCAATGGGGCAGCCTTAGGCCACTAGGGCGGTGTCCAGTGTCCTTTGTGATGTGTAGGTGTGGCCTGGGCAGGTCATTGCCTGTGTTCCCTCTCCTCCTCTTCCATCCCTTCCCTCTGTCTTCTCTCTGTGTCTTTTCTTTGGTCCTACCGTGCTGATGGCAGGCCGACACCTGTTTAGCTTACCCATTCCACCCCAGAACAGTGGGGAGCAGGGCAGGCTTCCCACCTTGTCTCCCACGGGGGCTTGGCCCTGGGCTGGAAGCCAGGCTCCCCCTGGAGCTTCAGTTGGTCCCTGGGAGGTTGTTTTTACATTGGATTTTCTCTACCTGTCAGACCTGGGATTTTTAATGACAGTGAAAATGAAGCTGGTTCGCAGATGTGAGCTGACAGCCAGCTGCAGGAGGCAGACAGATTACCTCCAGACCCAGCCCACATCGCCCGTGGAGCCAAACAAAGGAGCCATCCTGGCGCACTTGGATGAGCGAGGCCGGCAGGGGGCCGGGCAAGCTGCTCTCACCCACGGCTGGGCAGCACCCACCCAACCAGTCACAGCTCCTTGGGGGCCTGTGTCCACATGCTCAGGGGTCTTGCTCCACTGGCTCCCCTCCTCCAGCGACAGCCCCTCACCTCTGCCCACGGTGCAGCTTTTGCGTCCATTGCTGTTTCATCTCACACGTTCCCTGAAGAAAGAGGTACTGGAGCTGGAGGCTGTCGCCCCACATGAGATTTGAGGGACCGGGGCTCTCCGACCCAACAATCAGGCAGTGGGACCCTGACGGTGGGCCTGGACTCACTGGGCCTGGTTGGGCCCAGGAATCTGCATCCTGAGGAGGTGTTTTGGGAACTCCATGAGGGTGGCTGGGACCACCTTGAGAAGCCCTACGGGCGCCCTCCCTCAGCACCGCCTGCTGACCCTGGGCCTCCTCACTTGCCTTTGCCAGAGGCAGGAGATGCTGGCAGTGATGTGGGCCCTTTCGAGCTCCCTGCAGTGACGTTTTCCCAGCCTGGGGTGGGAGGGCGGCTAGTCTGCCTCTGTGTCCGCCAGGCTCCCGGGCTGTGCCCCTGACAGTCTCCGAGCACCAGCCCTCCACCAGAGTCCCTGCAGGGTGACACCCTGAGAGGCCAGGGAGGTGGGGCGAGCCACTCTGCACTGGCTGTGTGCTTTGGGCAGGTCAGCCCGCTGTGTCTCAGTTTTTCCTACACCACAGCCGCACATCTTGGCACCTTGACTGAGTGTGTAGGGGCTCCATAGTGGCTGCAACACCCCCCATCTTCATGCCCCCCCCCCAGCCAAGGGATCTATGCTAAGGGGCCAGCCGGGGGCCTGACCAGGTTGGAGGCATCGAGGGCGTGTCCAGCTCTGACTCACTCCCACTGGCTCTGGGTGCCTTGGAGCCTGCTGCTGTGTGGCCACGGGTCCGGGGCCACCGTTCACGTGCCAGCCCTCCTCTGCTTATTACAGCCAACAGCCCGGTTCTGCCTGTTCCCTCCTGCCCGCAGCTCCCAAGTGCTGGGCCAGCCAGTGGCACGTTGGTGCCGTGTGAGCTTTTGTGGAGCAGCTCCACCCCGTGTTCCCTTCACCTTCCTCCCCTGCCCCCAGCCCATCCCCGTGTCCTCAGGCCTCACGTGCTGGGAGATGCATGTCCCCGTGTGCCACGTCATGGCCCGCTGATGGTTCTGCAGCTCCTGTCATTGTCAGCTTCGTTGGTTGAGCATGTGTTTTAATGCCCACTGGCGTTGACTTCACTGAGCATGTGCTATGTGCCAGGCACATCCATAACCCCGTGATAGGCATCCCATCCAGGCCATGCGGAGGTCAGTGGCAGAGCCCAGGCCTTCCAGAATCCAGGTCTCTCACCCCAAGCCCGTGTTCTTGGTCACAGTGTGCTGCTGAGCCAGGAGGGGGGCAGCATGCTGGGCAGATTTGGCATCTGGTGTGGGAGGCTAGCCCGCCGGGTTGCAGACCCCAGAGTGCACTATTCCCTAGCTGCTAACAGGTCTGGCAGCTGGGAGGATGGTTGGCGGGAGCAGGATGCCCATGGGTCTGTGGCCCAGACCTTCGATGCTGGCAGACACGCAGGCTCCTCAGTGATCTGCATGTGGGTGTAGACTAGCCCTAAGATGGGGCATTTGGAGCTCATCTAATTCTGGTAGCAAAGAGCAACTCCTGGAATCCCAGGGAGGGAGGTGGCTGTGGGAGAGGCACTGTGATTGATTAGTGATGTCTGTTCTGGCTCAAGGTTGGGCCAGGCCTCTGGTGATGCAGGGAAAATGAGTCTTCAAGAGGGCAGGTGGCTGACCTGGCCCGCGGACTCTGGTATCCATCTATTTGGTCATCCCTCTTCCAGAGCCTCCCGTGTCTTGTTATTCATGCCTATGGCCCCCGTGGGTTCTCAGGTTGCCCACAGCAGCTGCCCTCAAGTCCCCCACTCAGCCACTTCCTGTCATGGGGCACATTGTTTAGATTCTAAAGAAGGTAAAATCCTGTGTGACCAGCTGTGGTGTAGGGTGTCTGAGCACTTTAGAAAATGCTTTCTCCTGTCCCACATGTGGCATGTGCTCCTAGTTGCTGTCAGGTGCCAGGACAATGGCAGCTCTTATCCAGATCACCACATGTGGAGCGGGCACGGGGGGCTCTCTGCAGCTCGCCTCATCTGGTCCTCACCAGACCCCTGGGGGATGAAACACAGTGCCTGTTGTCATGTCTGCCGTGGTGAAGATCCGGCCTATGGCTTGAAACATCGCCCCCATTAAACACTGTCTCTGGGGAAATAGCACCTGTGAGGCATCGTATCTTCTCTAAGTGGTCTCTGCTGTCCTAGTGAGTGGGAATCTCAACCATAGCACATGGTGGCATTGCCTGAAGACACAATCCATGCCAACTGTGCCAAACATTTCATAGCGTGTTATTCCATCCTGCAGCAACCCTCAAAAATATTACTACTCACCTGGCAAGCTGGACAGAGGCTCAGAGTGGTTTAGTTGTTTGCCAGGGGACACACCTCGCTCGATCTGTCATCAGGGGCCTTTCACAAACCTTTCCAGCTTCTGAGACCTCACAAGCCCTGAATCTGATCAGAACAAAGAATCCAGCTCCCCAATGGTTCTGTGTGCCCTCTGCCTCCCAGGCACTTCCTCTCACCAGCTCCATCCCTTAAAGAGACATCCTTTCCTGACAGTGAGAACACTCCTCCTGCAAAGCCTGGGGCAAATGCCTCCTCCTCCAGGAAGCCTGCCTTGACCACTCCAGCAGAAGCTCGTCTTCCTCTCTGAAATTGGAGGGTTCTCACGCCACCTGTGGGAAGGAGCGCCATGTGTACCTCCTTTGTCCCTGGCACTGTACTGAGATTGGATTTGGTGTGCTGTGGAGGTTGTGGAATAAATAAATGGATAAAGATAATGGGGACACTAAGGAGACCCAGGTAGATCTAATTCCTAGAAATTGTAGGTGATGGTCAGCCGAGGAAAGCACTTTGGAAGCATTAGCAGATCTGTCCCCAGACCACCACCACCACAGTGCCTGTATCTTCTGGTTCCAGAGGTGCCCCCATGTGGACCCTGCAAAAAAAGAGGAGCTGCCAGGCACCCAGGAGCTGAGACACAGCAAGAGGCCCAGGTGAGCCAGGAGGCTTGGGTAGGCTGGTTGCGCCCTCACCATCGCACCCTCTTCCCAAGGCTGCAAACAGCAAGCAGGAAAGAGTTAAGTCCTCTGTGAGCCACTGGAGAAGGAAGTGGTAAACAATTTTTCTCTCCCTCGGCTAAATTAATATGCAAATTCCTAAACCCCCTCCTACTCCCTTCCCCTGCCTTGAAATTAGCGAGGTAGACTGCTCAGCTAATTACGCATTCAAACGAGCAGGCTGCGTTCTCAGAGCTAAGGGGATGCTGAAATGATTGTGAGAAGATGGAACTGACATTCGAGCACAGCCCTTCTGGTACATCCGGAGCCGCTCCCGGGTGCCTGGCAGATGTGACCCAGCAGTGACCGCCAAGCACCCACGCTCGGGACAGGGGTGCAGGGTCCCCTCCACTCTCTGGCCCTGGCAAGGGGAGACCCTGAGCACCATCCCTCTTCCCCACCAGCCAAACCCGACATTCTTCCTGCAACAGGCTTTGCAGGAGGAGTGTTCTCACTGGCAGGGAAGGATGTCTCTTTTGGTGCCTGTGGTCAGGACCAGCAGCAGCTGCAGCCGGGCAGGGTGGTCAGCTCCGCTAGACTGGGTCTAGACAGTGGTCTCATGAGCCCTGGAGCTGTACACAGAGGCTATCGTGTGGGGCAGGCAGGGGTTGGCTGAACATGTGGGACCCTCGCCCCCAGCTCCCTCTCAGGGGCGCGCCTCTCATGAGTTGTGGTTCTAGGTTAAATTTCATTCTGAAAGGTGTTTCCCTGCAAAGTGGGGGTTGAACAGCAGGAGAGAGGAGGGAACAAAGGCCGCTTGGGCACCAGGAAGCTGGCAGGCTTGGGAGCTAAAGATGGCCCAGACCACCACACACACATTCTCCTCTCTCTCTCTCTCTCTCTCTCTCTCTCTCTCTCTCTCTCTCTCTCCTTAAAGGGCCCCATCCTTCCTCTGCCCATAAAGCCAGAGCTCCCTGCCCATCAGTCCCAGGCCTCCTGACCCATCCGTGCAGCCTCCTCTCACATTCCCCTCAGCAGCCTAACCCAAAGGGGACGATCCCACAAGTCTCCCCCACCTCCCGCTCAGTCACCCACCCTGGGCCAAGCTGCCCACCAAATACCCCAGCCCAGGCCTTGTCCCTGCCCCCCATTCCCTAGCCCACTTCTCCGGAGAAGCCTTGTAATGCTACATATGGCATTTAATGTCCTGGAGTCTCCAAGCCCCTACAAGACAGCACCATGGCTCCTGGCCCTCAACGCAGCACACCAGGGATCCGCCCACGGAGTAGCCTGTGAGGCGACTGATTAGGTGCCCTGTTCTGCTAGACACACTGGTAGCCACAGAGAACAAGGCTTCTTCGCTGCTGGCCTCAGTTTCCCCCTCTGTGCTATAGGACTGTTGGGCTAGATACTCTCCAAAATCCTTTCTTGTTAAAATTCTGAGTCCAGGACCCTGTTCATTAGCATGTCCATCTGTCCCTCCCTCCCTCCCTCCACAGCACTGACTGAAGGCCCTGGATGCCCAGCACTGACCTCAGGAAAAAGAGCGGGGTTGGGTGCGGGGTTGGGTTCCCGAGAGAGGCACAGTTCCAGAGTGACCCTCCTCTCCAGGGAGAAGGAACGTGAGGGACAGAAGGCAGGGACGACGCCCACTGTACATGCGGGGCTCCTTGGCCCTCAGGTCCAGTGAGAACCAGCAGGGCAGACAAACACCCCGCCCTGTGCAGCTGCCTTTTTCCTGCTTATCCCAGGAATAGCCTAGATTTCCAGAGTTAGGAGGGTCAGGAAGGCGAGCAGAAGCACAAAAGCCCCACCAGTGGCCAGCCCAACAGGCTGGATGGGGGACATTAAGAACCCATTGAAGGCGACAAAGTGGCTGGGCTCTCCCATGAGGCGTGATGTGCGATCCAGCTTCCCCTCACACCTAAGGCAGACAGTCAGACCAATGGGGGTGGGGGGGTGGGGAGTCAAGGAAGAAGGATTGCCCAGGAGCAGCCAGCATCACTGCGGATCAATAGGACCTGAAGCTCTGGGCAGCAACAGTGAGTAATAAATAAATATAACAAACAGGCAAGAGGGGTCACTGGGCCTCGTGGGGAAGGCCTTGGGAGGGGCCAGGAGCTTGAACCTTGGTGACAAAGGAGATGGGGTGTCAGGAGGAGGGGGCCTAAGAGTGCAGTGTCCAAGGCAGAATTCACTTCTGGAGCCAGTGGGTGATCTGATGCTGAGAAAGGCCAAAGCTGCCCTCTAGTCTGATGCTACCAGGTGTGACATGGGTCTGGAAGAAGGGCTCCAATGGCTGCCACACCAGACCACACACCTGACCCCACACTGCACCCCAGTGGTGCTGTTGGGTGGGCATTGACCACTCTGAGCAGGGCCCTCTGGGAGGGGAGAGGGGCTGGAAAGTCGCTCTTCTCGCCTCCCCAGAAGCAGCCTCCTCCCGGGAGGTGCAGGGCTGCCCGGAGTCAGGGTGTGGGGTGCTTTGCGCCTCTGATGGTGATGCATGGCCCTGCTAATTCGCCACACACGGCTGTCAATTCTGGTGCAGCTGCTGCCCCCGCCCTCTAGGCGCTCAGTAACGCCAGGCTGCGGAGCACACTGCAAATTAGCACCATTTGTTTTGCAGAACATGTTCTGTTTCTACACTACACGCATAGCTTATTACCTCACCAGCAGCGCGGGAGAGAGGCAGCTGGGGCTGGGGGCTCCCCCAAGCCCACCGCCTGTGATGGGAGGCACCGCGATCTTTGGAGGGCTGTTGCCCAGCTCGGGGGGATCATTCCCGGGGAAGGGTCCCAGCTCCTGTCTGCCCATCCTGGTGACAATACCCAGGGCTCTGGGCCTGACACTGCCAGGCAGCTTCATGTCTGCACCGTCCGGCTTTGTGGCCTTAGGGAGGTGATTTGACCTCTCTGAGCCTTGAATGTGGCGCCTTCGCATCCGCCTCCAGACAGTTAGACAAAACCACTGGGGCAAAGCTCAAGCTCGCCTCTCGGTAACCGGCACCTGATGGAGCTTTTATCCTGTCACTCTGGTGACAGTTACCAAGGTCAGAGCAGGCAGTTAGTGACAAAGATTCAGCCCAGAGGCCAGGGCGGGTGGCGAGGCCCCGTGCAGACTTGGGGAGGGCTGGAGCCCTGGAGCCCACCAGGAGCCCCTTCCAGGCCAGGGCCTGCCCCTGCGAGTGGACAAAGTGGAGCACAGGCTTGGGCCCTGGCTCTGATCCTGGCAGAGTCTCCTAGAGCAGGTGGGCCCCTGAAAGCACCCAAGGAACACATGTTGCCCAGGGAAGCCTATGGGGCAGGACTCGGGCTTCCCTGTGGCCACCACCTGCAGACCAGAGTGTCATGGACCTCTCGCACAGCGGCTCCCCTGCCCCTTGGGGGGATCTCAGGAGCAGCCATTTGCCCCCACCGCCCCCCTCCAGACCAGGGAGACCCTGGCTAGGCAGAGAGACCAAGTGAAGGAAAGACCACTCTGGGTAAGACACATCTACCGGCCCCTTTCCCTCCTCCTGAGCTTCCCAAGCCACCCACTCTGGGGGCTTCGCTCTGCCATCCAGGTGTGGGGTCCAGAGCAAGGCGGTGCCTGGGAACTCACACAGCATAGAGAAGCCGCTAATCTCCCAGCAGCCCTTGCTCCAACGACAGTCAACAGGCCCCTGCAGGAGGGCTGGGCAGCCTCGATGGCCCTTCAGGGAAGGAGGTCCGGTCCAGAGTTCAAGATTTCCGAGTCCCTCACCCTGCCAACAGCCGCGAGGGCTCCTTGGCCCTTCCTTCCTAAAGGCAGATAAACCAGAAGTTTCCTCTGGGCCCAGGCTCCCCTGTTCTCCTTGAGGGTGGACCCGGGGACAAGGTGGCAGAGGGTTGTCTAGATCTATGGGGGCTGATGTCAGGGGACGGCCTGGGCTGTACGGAGCCTGGTCACTACCTGCTGGCATTTCCTGAGGGCAATTCAGGCCAGGCACCAAGCCAAGAGTCATCCTTCTATGCACTCTGGTGTGGCCGGGACCATTTTACAGATAAGAAGGTGGAGGCTCAGAGAGGACAAAGCAAGCACAGAGCTGGAGCTTGAAGTGGGCCTGGCCGGCCCCAAGCCGTGCACCAAGCGTCAGCACTGCCCCCACACTCGTGGAAGGTTACATGCTCTGCATCCCTCCATCCCCCATCCCTTCATTCCACCACCCCCCCCACCCCACCCCCGCCCCTGACTGTGAGCAGAGCACCAAGTGGACAGGGGTATCAGGTTTCACAGAGTGTGAGGGAGTCACCTGAGCCCTGTGTATGCCACCCTCACCCTCCTCTCCTCTCCATCCAGCCCCCATCCTCTCATCCATCAACACAGCTATGAGGACCGATGGAGTCTCACCTTCCTGAACAGACACACCCCATAGATCCACCAGGCGGGAGCATGAATCCAAATCAGGGAGAGAAGGGTGGGGCGCCCAGTTCTGTCCCTGCCTGAGCAGAGGTACAGAGGTGCTGGCTGAAGGGCCAGGGCGGGGCCAAGCAGGAGGGTGCCCGCAGCCAGCCTCAGAACCATCGGTGCACCTGGTACCATCGGTGAGTGTCTGCCCAGGGCTCACCCAGGCAGGTGGCTCTTCGATGGCCACCCACAGGCATGGACAGCAGGGCTTGGGCCTGGAGCCCCAGCCGCCAGTTAGTGCTCCCATTTTGTAGAGCGCTGCAGCAGGATCGGGGAGGCTGTGGGGCTGGGTGCAGTAGCCCACCTCACCCCAGGCTGGATGTGCACATGGAGCACCCAGCCAACCTGTGGGAGCCATGTGCACAGTTAGGGGCACTGGAGAAGTGGCCCTGTTGAGGCCCCACACCCAGCCAGCCCCAGTACCAGTCCCAACCATAGCCTCCTGCCTTCCTGTACTCGCTTCTCCTAGACATGGCTGGGGAGTGGACACAGCAACTGAGATCCTATCCATTGCATTTCAGGGACCTGGGGTGATACCTGGGCTGGCCACTGGGAACTGAAGACAGGGTTCTCCATGGACTTTGCAAGGCCTTGGGGGATGCCTAGTGGGTGGTGAATATCACATGTGTCTGGCCCAGAGCACAGGGCCAGTCCATTTCACTTGACGTTATGGAGTCCAATTTCCACGTACAGAAATGGCTCATAGTAGGCTTTCAGCTGATATGGTACAAACAGATGGAAGGACGGGTGGACAGATGAGTAGAAGAAGATCAGTCGATGGATGGACAATGAAATGGATGGATGGATGGATGGACAAATGTATGGACAGATGGATGGACAGATGGATGACAGGTGACCGTAGGGCCAGCAAGAGCTCTGGCCACCACACAGCAAGAGGGCATTTCGGTGGGCTCTGGGCCAGGTCTTGTTGGTGTGGAATGGAGGCCATCAGAAGCTATGGGTCCCTCTCCTGCTGGGCTGCAGCGTAGGATAGCTTGTTCTCACATGGGTGGCTAAGATTTGGGGATGGCAGGGTAAGTGGGGATGGTCATTCCCAGGACCCTCTGGGAGGTGTGGAAGCCGCAGAGGCTTTTCTGCCAAGAGGCAGAAAGACTTCATGAATATTTCATTAGGGAAGCAATGTGGCGGTAGAGGAACATCTGGTGGACTCTCCAGGGAGCTGGGAGCCCATGCAGGCAGCAGGGCTATGAAATTCGGAGGTGGTACGAGGGGGTACTGGCCTCTGCCGCTGAGGACAGCTCTCTCCCTGGCATCACACTGGCTCAGGCCACTCCCCCCCCCCGCCCCAGTTCTGGGGACAAAGACCCACCAGTGAGGGCAACTCTGGGCAAGGCTGAGGGGGTGGACATCATGAATCAGCTCCCTGGATCCCCCACAGCACGGCTCCTTCTGTCTACTCTCCCCACCCAGGCCCGAGGCCAGGTCAGAGTTGCTCAGGGGATGGGACCCTGGGTCTCAATTTCCAGATGAGGCCACAGGCTGGGGCAACACTGGGACCAGGGGCAGCTCAGGAGGCAGAGGACGCCACCTGGACTTAATGGGGGTTGGGCTGTGGAATGGGGCTGTGGTTGGGGGGTTTCCTGCCTCCCATCGCTGGAGGCACAGTGGACCACTGCCCACAGCCCCTCAGGCTCTGAAATCCCCCGATGGGTGCTCAGACCAGGGTTCACTGGGACAGGGCAGCACCTACCCTGGTAGTGGGGGAGTCAGAGCTGGTGATGGAGAGTCCTAGGGGCTGGGGCTGGAAAGACCTGGGCAAACCTGCACCTGTACCAGGGCATGAACCACAGGACCCACCTGATCTGCACCAGCCTACATGCTGAATGGTGCCTTCCCTCCTCACAGCCAACCAAGCTGAGGCTCTGAGACCTCAGGTTGTTCCGTTGTGTGCAGACCCTGGACTCGGCTCCTGGCCGGCACCCAGGGCCATCACACTAGCTTCCAGGCTGCCAGGCTGGGCCTGGGCACACTCTCCAAAAGTGTCCATTCCCTGCTGATCAAGCCCATCACTGAGGGCCCCTGCTCTCTGCCCAAACAATCTTGAGGTTGGTCCTCTGCCAGGGCCTGAGCCCTGCCTGAATCCCCAAAGCACCTCTTGTTCCATCCCCACCTGCCTAACTCCAATCCTGCGTTCCCTGGGCCCCTCAGTGCTGGGTCACCCCACATTGCTGCCCCGCAGCCAGCCCAGACCTTGGAAGCTCCTCACTGCCCTCCCAGGGCTAGGCTCCTTGGCCTTCACACTCTCATAGCCCAAGCCCCTTCCTATTGGCAGAGCTGGGACTGGCCACTGCCCAGGGCACAGGCCCCCTGCCCTTTCCTGCCACGTGCCCGAGGCCCTCTTGTGCCGCCTTCTTTCTGGATCTACTCTGGCTGCTCTGAACATCACACAGGACAGCATCCAGCCCAGAGTCCCTGGAGTGCCAACAGTGCCCCTCCCCGGTCCTGTGCCCCAAGCCCAAGGTCTGTGTCCCTGTACCCTTTGCCCCATGTGCTTGGAGGTTCCTCCCACCCTCACCCCATGGAGGGGTAGCTGGGCACTCGAGTCCTCCTGCCACCACCTCCTCCCGGGTAAGAAGTCCACGTAGCCTCTCCCACCGCCTTGGCCCTTCCTGCCCAGCAGGGCTTTGTCCTTGGGACCCCCCATGCACGGCTCCTCCCCTCCCGGGCAGCTCGCCCCCTGCCCTCGGCAGCTGGGCTCCTTGGCACAGCCGCCTGAGCTCCCTCTGATGGCCACGTTTGGCTGTGGTCCCACCAGCCTGCACACAGGCACTGCGGTGCCAAGCCAGGCTGTAGGGCTCTGGGCAGATGGGAGGGAGGGAAGTAAGATGCTTCTCCTGGGATCGCCCAGCCCCTCCAGGTGTCACCCTCCAGCCCTCCTCCCATCCCCAACTGAGTCCCTGGGTTGGCCCGGGAGAAGAAACAGACAGACATTCAAGGACGGTTTGGGGACACTATTCCAAAAACGGGGCAGCGAGGACCTGGCCCTAAGAGCCAGCAAAGCATGGGGTGGAGGGGACTCAGCCCAAGACCCCAGAGGGAGGGGCCTGAGTACCAGAGGCAGAGGCACTGCCACGCCAGGGACCCCGGATGTGGTTGCTGTCCTCTTACACCCCGACACTACCCGTACCCAGCCGGCCAGCCCTGCTTTAATCCTCTGTGCAGGGATGGTACCTGCGCCACCTGAAGGACCCCTGGCCACCACACCCGAACACACAGGCCCCAGGGTGGTGGACCATCTCCTATGCCCATGGCAGTGCTCAGGGAGCCAGGGGTGAAAGGATTGAACCTGCTGGCCCAGAACCCCGCTGGACACAGCCATCCCCGCAGGCTGCTGTGCCATGTCACCTGCACCCAGGCCGAGACCCAGCCACCTGCCCAGTGAGCCCCACTCATTTGTTACCTGTGTCTCGCCGGCTGCCACTGTCCAACTGCTCCCAGCCGGGTCCTCCGTGGCTCCGCTGCCAAGCGGCTGCCGCCTCCCCAGGATGGGCTGCCAGCGATTTGCTGTGGTTTTTGTTTGTGAGTTTTGCCCCCGTGAGTCCGCGGCACCCAGGAGGCGCCCAGCCTGCTGCTCGTCCATGGCAAGCGTCCATCTTCCCCGCGCAGCGGCTCCTCACCTCTCCCTCCTCCTGTCCCCACGGTGCCAGCTCAGAGGCAACTGGCACGGACGAAGCCCGGCCAGCCTCTCGCAGCTGGGTGTAGCCACGCTTTTTTTTTTTTTTGTATTTTAAACACACACACACATACTCACACATGCACACACACACATGCCAAGCCCCCCGCCCCCGACAACATGCATCCCTTCTGTCAGGAGCAGCCCCAGCCAAGAAAGCCCAGAAGCGGGCGGCGGCAGAGAGCCGGGCTGCCGATCAGTGGAAACCCCAGCCCCGAGCCCATCCCTTCCTCTCCCATCACCCTCCTCTTACGTAAGAACATCACATTCATGTCGCACTTCGGAGCCTCCTGATTGGGTCCACCTTGTCGCCGGCCTGGTCCTTCCGCCCACCCTGGCCCCAGCCATCCTGGCCCCCTGCCCAGCCCCCAGCCTCAGCTTTTGCTGCTCCCGTCCCTTCCCTGAGGTATGTTTATTTATGGCGTGCCCACCCCAGGCCACGTGCTGAACAGCCAACTAGATGGAGGGGGGCCTGGCCTCCTGGAGCTGACAATCTAGCCGGGGATGGGATTAGACCCGCGGCTGTGAGGAGACGTGCTGGTACTGTGACACACAAGCCTGGCTGTAGGGTAGCGACAGAGTCTACTTGAGGGGTCAGAGTAGGGTCCCAAGTGGGCGTGAAGGTCAAGGCCAATCTCAGGTCAGCATGGAGATGCAAGAAGAGACCTTGGTCAGAACTCCAGCTGAAAGGCAGCAGGTGGATGCTGCCAGTGTCTTCTCAAAGCCATTAGCACCCTCTCCCTTTTGCTTAGACAACCCCAGTGGGTGAGCCCACCACCTGCCACGTCCCTGGAGCAGAGAGTGGCCGATTCGGGGCACAGGGAAATGTTGGAGGCAGTTGCAGCTGTCACGTGGCCCCACCTTCACCCTTCCCTGCTCTGAGCACAGGCTGGGTGTCTGAAGGTAGAGCCGGAAGCAGTGGCCTGGGTGACCCCAGGAGTGGCCATTCAACACACTTCCCACCTCCCGCCTTCTCATCATCCAGGAAAAACACCCCTGCTTGCAGGTTCCCTTGCCAAGTCTCCCATGAGCCTGGCAGGTGACCGACATCCTCGCAGAGGCAGGTGCGAGGCAGGCACCAGGGCAGGATGTGGACACAGCCAGAGGGCAGGTAGGAGGGGTCCTCTCGGGTCTGGCCTGGGCCGTCTGGCTGGAGTCCATTTGGAAACCCCAAGGCCAGGTTGGCTCGGTCTAAGGTGACCCCGAGTCAACTTGCCTGACCCAGATGGCCTCACCAGAAGGCCGCCCTCAGCTGTGACTGGAAGGCGTGGCTGATGGACCGATGGGCTCCGAGTGGTGGAAGCCTCTTACGAGCCTCTGGTCTTCAGGCATCGCTTTGCTTTCCCAGGTATTCATTTTTTCTTACCAATTACTCTACGGACTTGACGACCTTAATTAGCCTCCATACCCCTTGAAGTGCCCCAAATGGACAAGAAGGAAAAGGCCCCAGGATGCACATGCTCCCACGAAGCTGAGGCCCAGTGACCACAGGGAGTCCTGAACTGAAGAAGTGCTGATTTTTGGCAGCGTCAATGCCCACCCAAGCTCCAGCTGCTCCTGGTCACAGTTGGCACTTAGGCTCTGAGGTGCCTCCCAGAGGCAACCTCTGACCTCTAGGCCACTGGCCTTCCTCCATAGGGTTTTCCCAGGCTCCAGCTGGAGGAGGTTCTAGAAGGAATGGCCTCACCTGGAGGCCTCCTAACCTTTCAGCCTTGCCTTCCTATTGCTCCTTCCACCTGCTGCCTCCCTGGGCCCCCTTCCTCCACACCGCCTCCTCGCTGCTTCTGGAACATTCTGGCAGCTCCTGCTGAGGTCCCAGCTATTTCCAGATGCTCCTCCTTCACATGGCCCAATGCTCTTCTTTATTCATGACTCTCTCACATGCCCCTCTCAGGGGGTTTCCCTGACCATTCCTTTTTTATAAAATTATGATAAAATGCACATCAAATAAAAGTCACCATTGTCACCATTAGAAAGTGCATGATTCCGTGGCATCTGGCATATTCAGTGTTGGGCACCCATACCTCCTAGTTCCAGAGCGCTTCTATCACCCCAAAAAGAGATGCTTCCCCACCCACAGTCCCCCCCCCTCCCGGCCCTGGCCACCACAGACCAGCTTTCTACCCATGGATTTACGTGCTCTGGGCGTTTCAGGTCCGTGGAATCGTCCACACGCAGTTCGGCATATTCATTGCTTGTCCATGCTGTGGATGGTGTCAGAGCTTCCTTCCTCCTTTTGCCGCTGATTTTTGTTCTTTATACGTGGGTGCTTACCCTCCTTGTAGGGTCATGCGCTCTCCTTCCACGCCGGTGGAGGGCTGCTGGGCCTGGCCCATGCTCTGTCCAGGTTAACCAACAGCAGGACTCGGCTGGGGCAGGGCCAGACTCACTATGAATGAGAAGAGAGCCCTTTAGGAACAGATGATGCTCAGTCCCATGACAGAAGGGCTCTGGGTGTGGCTTAGGAGACAGGGAGGACTTCACATCCGCCATGTGTGAACACAAAGCCCTGGTCTCAGTCGGGGTTGGGTGGTCATCCTATGCCAGCCCACACCCTATCGCTCACTGAGCTCTGCTTCCTGCATTTTGCAGGCACATGATGGGGCTGGAAGCACTCCCGGGGCTGTGGGACCCAGGTCTATGGCCAGTGTAGCAGCTGCCACTCTGCCGGGAGGGGACACCTGCTGTCTGGCTGTGGCTGTGGGAGCCGGGGCTGGGGCAAGTCCCCAATCTCCCTGCCCCCCTTCCCAGTCTCAGTCCATGTAGAAGCGAAGGATGGACGGCAGCAGAACATCCTGCTAAGATGGAATAAAAGGCGCTCGCTGCCCACTTGGCTGTGGAGAGCCGACATGGGCATAGGGTGATAAAAGACCAGGCATCCAGCGTGGGGTTAGGAATGGCCATGCTTAGGGCATGGTTGGGGGAGGGTAGCCACGGTCTGACCACAGAGCTACACCAGGTACAGAACGACCCCAAGCCCTGTCCCCCTCGGGACACCTGTGTGTGAGCCTGCTGGTGGCGCAGCCTCCTCCACACTTGCCCACCCTCCAGTCCCTCTGAGCTCCACCTGTCACCTTGATGAATGGGCTGAGACAGAGGACCCCCAGCTGGGGTCAGCGCCCTGCTGCCTATGGGACTCACGCCTCATCCATTACTGGGGGCTGCTGGCAGGCCGGCCACAGCAGCTGCCTGAGCCATCCAGATGCATACCTTTAGAGGCTGCCAAGTGGGTACTAAGTGCCTCTCACCTCATTCCCTCCCCAGCCATGGTAGGTGGGTGGTTGGCCGGGCCACACCTGCCTCCCTGAGCCCCTAGAAACCTGGCCAGGTGCCAACGTAGCAGAGGGGCTTCTTCCAGTGGTCGGGCTGCAGGAGGGACATTCCACAGGGTGCCCTGGCTTGCCCACTGCTCTCTCATGGGCTGACAGCTCTGCAGCCGCCCTGGCCCTGGGGCTGTGCAGTGGACAGAACCGGGAGTCGAGGGGAAGAGGTCGTCTGCAGCTCTGTCTGGTGACTACACATGCAGGGACACGCTGACCAACAACCTCGGTCCAGATCCAGCTTCTCTGACGTGCCGTCTTGTTACATTGCACCTTCTGTAACCTTTTGTGCCTCAGTTTCCCCCAGTGTAAAATGACAGCACTTCTCACAGACTAGGTGAGGCCTCAGTGGAGCTCCAGACATAAAGGTGAGAGCAGGTGCTAAACAGGTGAAAACCGTTGTTTTCACATCTGAGTATGGGATGCGCTGTGAGGTGGGTGCCTGCCCGCCTACCTTGCTTGTAAACGTGTGCTGGCATGAGCATGCGTGCGCATGCCTTGGAGGTGTGTGCATCTTAGGGTGAGCGAGTGAACAGTATGCCTGTGTCTTCCTTTCACATCCTCTGCCCCTCTCCACTGTTGGAGTCCCAGACGTTAGAAGAGATATGGGGGGTTAGCCCATCCAGCCCTATAGGTAGTCATGAGTCCTGAGGTCCCCAGACCCCCGCTGTGGGCCCTTCCAGCTCTGCTGGGTGTGAGGAGGGACACATTGGGGTGAGATGCTGCTCCCCAGAGTCTTGACACATGTCCCCAACTCTCCCACCCCAAATAGGACAGGAGGGCTTGGGCCAGTCCAAGTCAGTCTTTCTGGCTACGAGATCTTGTGTTTATTGCTGTCATGGTTTGCCCTGAAGGGCTTGAGGAAGCGTCAGTGCAGTGGTGATGGAGACTAATTTCAGGCATTCCCTCTCCTGTCCTGCCCTCTCCCCTCCAGCCACTCAGGCCTCCCTGCTCTTCCTGGAATACACACTCCCAGCTCTTGCCCCATCCAGGGCCTTGGCACACGTTCCATCATCCTGGAAAACTCCTCGTCCAGAAGTCTGCGTGGCTCCCTTCACTTCCTCCAGGTCTCCGCTAAAATGCCCACCTTGCAGCAGCACCTTCCTGGAGGAGCCTTCTATGTCCTTCACACACGCTCAACCCCACACCGCCACCCTGCTTGGTTGTCTGCCGTATGCTGCGGCTAACGTGCTCTTTTTCACTTACCCATTTTCTTCGCTGATTGTGCCCCACTAGAATGGCAACTATGTAAGTGCAAGGGCCTTTGTTCTGCTCTAGCTGTGTCTCCAGACAGGTGGAGCGCAGATGAGTCAGAGGAATGAGAGCTCCCAAACAGGATGGCCAGCGCCCATTCATGGAGCTCCGGCCCCTCACACCCTGATCAAGTAGCTATGGGGGGCCTGAACGTGGCTGCCCTGGGGCTGACCTGGGCGAGGCCTGTGAGGTTGTCCTCGGGGCTTGCACTGGGGCCTGCTTGGTGACACACAGGACTGACAAGAGGCACAGGGCAGGCATTACAGCACCAGCTCCTGGAATGATGACAGTTAAAGTCTGTGGGTCATGGGCCATGTGCCAGCCACGCCCCCCACCCCAGGTGGGCTTTACTTGCAGTCAATTCTCCTAACATCCCTGAAATGACAGCACTGCTACCTGCAGATGAGGAAACTAAGGCTGAGACTCAGTGAGTGGCAGACATGAGTTCTAAGCCCAGGCCAAGGGCGGGCAACCCCTGGCACGCGTGCCAAACATGGCACGCCAGTAACTTTTGCTGGGACGCAAAACCCTCTCCATTTACAATTTTTGTGAACATTTGAATGACTTAAATGTTAAATTACAAGGAACTGGCAAGACACTTGATGTTATGTTTGGTTACATAAAGGCTTTTGAAAAGAAACTGGAAGTCTTTAAGAGGGATGTGGATGGTGAGAGATTTAGATATTTCCCAAACCTCAAGAGGCACATCAAAGACCTCCCAAAAGATGACAGAACAGACTGTCAAAGCCTTCAAAAGCTCTTTTTAAACATCATTGAGTCAACTATTGAGCAGTTCTTCTCAAGATTTGCGAAATTCGGAGAACTGGAAGAGACAGCAAAATTCATGAGGTTTCCAGACAGCATGAAACTGGAGGAACTAAACTTACAAATGTTTTCATGGATAGACATGGCTGACTTTGAAATACAGTTGATTGAATTTCAGAGTAGCTCTATTTGGAAGCAGAAATTTATTGACCTTAGAGTTGACTTGGAAAACATTGAAAAAAAGCGATTAGAGACAGGAGTACCAGAGAGAAGTGTCGAAAACGAACTATTGAAGACTTGGAATGCCATTCCAGAAAACTTTTTCTGTTTAAAAAACTTTGCAACAGCGTTACTCTCCATGTTTTCATCCACATGCGCTTGTGAATCCTTGTTCTCAGTGATGAATTTTGTTAAGTCTCGTAATAGGAGTAGCCTGACGGATGAAAGTCATAGCTCGTGCACATCTCTGAAGGTCACGAAATATAAACCTGATGTAAAATCTCTGTCATCAGTGATGCAGCAGCAAAAGTCCCACTGATAATATCAAACGGAGTCATAAAGTTTTCTGTCGGACTATCAGTGTACATGTATACATTAAAAAATAAATGTATTTTTCATCATCATATACTGTGTTTTTGTCACTCGAATTAATTTTATTATTTCTTCAAGGTTCTTCACATAAGTACACCTTAAGAGATATCAAGTAGGCGTAACATGTTCTCAAAAAGTTAGGGTTGGCACGCAGAAGAATTTTGAGACAGAGATTTTGCTGGTTTTGGCACGCACTCACAAAAAGGTTGCCCACCCCTGGCCTAGGCAGTCTGATTTTTGACACAATCCCAGCCCCCCGCCCCCAGCCCCCACGTCCATGAGTAGGACCGTGTGCGCCCTCCCAGCTGGGTTTTATGGTTGTATGTGCATATGTGTGCACTGGATTGTGGTAGCATGCTGGTAAACAAGCCCTCCAAAAAGGACATCAAAACGCTGCTTAGCAGCATTTGCTAGTTTCCTGGTGTGACTCCTCCCACTGTAGCCAATTTCAAGTCCCAACATGATGTCACTGAACTGGGCGTATCTACATGTGCCTCAGTGTGTGCCTCACAGTGTACATGGCAGTGTGGTCACCTCTTCTGCAAATTGGGTGTGAGTCTTCATTCAAGCTTTATTTTATGCTCCTCAGGAAGCACAAGTTTTCTACTTGTCTGTCGTATAGTATTGGCTCTGCAATCACATCTATGCTGGAAGTTTACTATGAAGGTTGTTGCTTTTCATTTAAAAAATGTTTAGGGGCACCCGGCCAGTGTGGCTCAGTTGAGCGTCGACCCATGCACCAAGAGGTCCCTAGTTCAATTTCCAGTCAGGGCACATACCGTGGTTGCGGGCATGATCCTCAGCAGGGGGTCGGCAGAAGGCAGATGATCAATGTTTCTATCTCTCCCTCTCCCTTCCTTTCTCTCTAAAAATCAATAAAAACATGTATTTTTTTTAAAGGTGTTTAGGGGCAAAGAAGCATCATGTCTGTGACTTACTCTCAATATTCAGAAAAATATAATAATATGTTTACGTTGGGGAAAATGATAAAGAAATGCAGTAAAATATTAACAATTGGGAAAACTGGGTGAACGGTGCATAGACGTTCTTTATACAATTCCTCTACAACAGTGGTTCTCAACCTGTGGGTCTCGACCCCTTTGGGGGTCGAACGACCCTTTCACAGGGGTCGCCTAAGACCATCGGAAAACACATATATAATTACATATTGTTTTTGTGATTAATCACTATGCTTTAATTATGTTCAATTTGTAACAATGAAAATACATCCTGCATATCAGATATTTACATGACGATTCATAACAGTAGCAAAATTACAGTTATGAAGTAGCAACGAAAATAATTTTATGGTGGGGGTCACCACAACATGAGGAACTGTATTAAAGGGTCACGGCATTAGGAAGGTTGAGAACCACTGCTCTAAAGAATCTGTAAGTTTGAAATGATTTTGAAATAAAAAGTTACAAAATAATAAACAAACACATCCTCTCCCAAAAGAAGTAATGGATGATAATGTTACCTAATGGAATTTTCTTCTTTGATATAATGATTTATTTGAAGTATTTAAATAGATTTCCTAATATTGAACTATCCTTGGATTTCTGAATGAACCATATTTGGTCACACTACAGTGCTCTATAATATACCAGTAGGTTCAATTTCTAGTATTTATTTCCAGTTTGTTAGGTTTATATCCATAGTAAGAGTGGTCTGGTTTTCTCTTTTTTGTGTTTGTTTGGTTTTGATATCAGGATTCAGCTATCTTCGTAAAATAAATCAGAAATTTATTTTCCTTGACCATTTGAAAAACTTGCCTATAAACCCTTCTGAACCTAGTGACCTCCTTGGAGTAATTTTTTAAATTATTTTTTCAGTTTCTCCTTTAATTATGGTGTGTTTGGACTTTCTACTTTTTTTAGGTAGTTTCTATTTCTACAAAATTATGTATTTTAATAAGATTTTAGAATATATTCGGATAGAATTATGCATATTCTCTCATGACTTTTAACCTCTTAATTGGTAGTTATATCCCCTTTCTTATCCTGCACTTTGTGCCCCAGTTTCTTTTTTAAAAAAATATGTTTTTATTGATTTCAAAGAGGAAGGGAGAGAGACAGAAATATCAATGATGAGAGAGAATCATTGATCTGTGCCCCAGTTTCTTTTTCTCTGGATTAGATTAAGTACAAGTTAAACCATTTTATTGTCTATTTGTTTAGTCAATTTCTTGATTAAACAGTTGCATCTATCAATAGGAATTTTTCTGTCTCCTAATTTATTTATTTACTTATTTTGCTTTATTTCTTCTATTTTGCTAGGGTTTATTTTCTTTTTTTCTAACTTTTAATTTGGATGCCTTTTACCCCATATTTTAATAATGAAAATATCTCAAGCCATGACTATGCCTTTCAGTCTAACTTGAAGTATATCCTGTAAGTATAAAAATCTAAGACTTTCATTATTTTCTAGATATTTTGTAGTTACCGTTTTGGTTGCCTGTTTAAGATAGTCAAATCAGTTATGTTTTAAATTCCAGTTGGGAATTGTAAAAAACTTTTCATTGGTAATTTAAGATTTTAATGTATTGCAGTCTCTGAATTCTGCCTGGCTAACATCTGGGGTGTCCATCTACCCAGGTTCCCCAGGACGCAAGTCCTTTAGTGCCAGGTAACTGGAATGAGCTGGTCACCCTGATAATGGAGGGGTTTTTTATCACTTAAAATGTGATTTGTTTTACTACTTGCAACAGGGAACTTGAAAAGAATGTGTTTCCTGATTGTAGGGTGCAGAGTTTAAATTTAGATCTACTTAATTAACTTAATTAATAATATTTCTCAGTTCCTCTATATCTATTTTTTGGCTAATTTGATTAGTCAAAAATTGAGAGAAGTGTACATTACCACCTCTATTCTATCCATCCTTTTTTCACATTTTTTTCAAACAGATTTTGCCTTATATAGTTTAGCACTGTTATCATCACATGAAAATTTAATTTTTTATTACTTTGTCTCTGGATCTATTTTTGTTCATCAGTTTATGTTGATCATTATATCCCACATATGAGTGAGATCATGTGATATTTATCTTTCTCCGACTGGCTTATTTCGCTTAGCAAAATGTAACACTGAACAGACAGTCCAACTTCAGAGAAAAGGTTGGGGGGGGGCGTAGAGATCAACCAAAGGACTTATGTGCAAGCATATTAGCATAACCAATGGACACAGACACTGGGGTGGTGGGGGCTTGTCCTCGAGGGTGGGAGTGGCCGAGGGGGATCTATGGGGGGCGGGGGGAAGGAGACATATGTATTAATGGGGGAAAAGGAGACATATGTAATACTTTAAACAATAATAAAATAAAATAATTTGTGTACCATATATTAAATTTTCATATCTAAAAAATTTATTATTGTAAAATTGATAAACCTCTAGCAAAACTGACAAAACTGAAAATGAAAGAAGACTGAAATGGCCAATATCAGCAATGTACCAGGGAATACCACCACAGACCCGGCAGCCATTAAAAAGATCAAGAAATAATACAAAAAACTTTGTACTAAAAAATTTGACAACTTGGAATAAATGGACCAATTCCTTGAAAAGCACACACTACCAAAACTCAACCAAGATGAATTAGACAATCTGCATAACCCTGCAACCATTCAAAAAATCTAATTCATACTCTAAAAGTTCCCAAAAAATAATTTTCCAAGTCCCAGATGCTTCACTGGAAAATTCTATCAAGCATTTAAATTCTTCCCAAACTCTTCCAGAAAACAGAAAAAGAGGAAATACTTTCCAACATATTCTATGAGGCCATAATTACTTGGTTACCAAATACAAAGACAGGAGATAGATAGAGACAGAGACAGAGACAGAGATAGAGATAGAGATAGAGATAGAGATAGAGATAGAGATAGAAATAGAGATAGAGATAGAGATAGAGATAGAGATAGATAGAGATAGAGATAACTATAGACCAATATCTCTCATGAACTTGGATGCAAAAATCCTCAACAAAATATTAGCAAATCAAATGTAACATACATAAAAATAATTAAGGATCATATCCAAGTAGGGTTTATTCCACCTATGCAAGGCTGGTTCAACATTAAAAAATCAGTAAACAGACTAAAGAAAAAATGATGTGATTATATTAATAGGTACAGAAAAAGCATCTGACAGTATTTTGATAAAACTCTTAGAAAATTAGAAATAAAAGGGAACTACCTCACGTGACAAAGAGCATCTACAAAACCTACAGCCAACATCATAGCTAATTGTGAAAACTGAATCTTTTCTCTGAGATCAAGAACAAGGCAAAAATGTCCACTCTTACCAATCTTATTCAACATAGCACTGAATATTCTAGCCAGTGCAATAAGGCAAGAAAAAGAAAAATCGCCCTGATGGTGTGGCTCAGTTGGATCATTGTTCCATACACCAAAATGAGGCAGGTTCAAATCCTGGTCAGCGCACATACCAAGGTTGTAGGTTTGATCCCAGACCAGGGCCCACGTGGGAGGCAACCCATCAATGGTCTCTCTCACATTGATGTCTCTCTCTCTCTCTCTCATCATTTTTTTAAAAATCAAAGTTTAAGTAAGTGGAGACATATACCATGCTCATGGATTAGAAGATTTAACATAGTAAAG
This sequence comes from Myotis lucifugus, assembly GCF_000147115.1. Classification (NCBI taxonomy): domain Eukaryota; kingdom Metazoa; phylum Chordata; class Mammalia; order Chiroptera; family Vespertilionidae; genus Myotis; species Myotis lucifugus. Next base: position 2,100,364 of record NW_005871246.1, read on the forward strand.
ATGTCCATTTCCCCCACATTTAGTACAATTCCTATCAAAACTCCAGGAAGGTGTTTTGTAGACATAGACAAGCTTGTTCTAAAATTTATACAGAAAGGCTAAGGACCAAGAATAGTTCAAAACAATAGTGAAAAGAAAAAGAAAGTAGAGGAATCATTCTACTTGATATAAAAGCTTAATATCATCAAGATAATTTTGGTGGAGGGATAGATCATCAATCAATAGAACAGAACATAGAACCTAGAAATAGACCCACACAAATATCCCCAACTAATTTTTGACAAAGGTATAAGAGCAAACAATTCAATGAATGAAGAATAGCCTTTTCAACAATGGTGCTGTATCTATGTCTATATATCTATCTATATCTATATCTATATCTATATCTATATCTATATCTATATCTATATCTATATCTATATCTATATCTATATATATCTACCTTGACCTAACACTCATACTTTACACAAAAATTAACTCAAAATATATCCAAAATAAACAAATCCATAGAGACAGAAAGCATATTTGTGGCTGCCAGGGCTGGGGTAGGAGTATGAGTTTACATTTGGAATGATGAAAAATTACTAGAACTAGTTGGTGGCGATGACTGCAGAATATCATCAATGTACTTAATGCCACTGAATTGTGTACTCTAAAATGATAAATTTATATTACCAGAATAAAAAATAATTCAAAATGAATCACAGACTTAAAATGTGAAACTATAAAAGTTTTAGGAAAAAAAAACACAGGAAAAAATATCTTAGGGCCAACTGAGAGTTTTTGTTCTTAGAACTGACACCAGAAATATGATCTGTAAATGTGAAAAATTGGCCCTAACCGGTTTGGCTCAGTGGATAGAGCATTGGCCTGTGAACTGAAGGGTCCCAGGTTCGATTCCCATCAAGGGCATGTACCTTGGTTGTGGGCACATCCCCAGTAGGGGGTGTGCAGGAGGCAGCTGATGGATGTTTCTAACTCTCTATCCCTCTCCCTTCCTCTCTGTAAAAAATCAATAAAATATATTTTTTTAAAAAATTTTTTAAATGTGAAAAATTGATCAATTGAACCTCATCAAAATTAAAAACTTTTTTAAGAGGATGAAAAGATAAGTTATACACTGGACGAAATATTTGCAAACCACATATCTGACAAAAGACAAGTACATAGAGTATATAGAAAACTCTCAAAACTCAACATTGTGAAGACAATCCAATTAGAAATGGGGAAAAGACATAAACAGACAAAGAGGACATCCCAAATTGGCACATAAAAATGTGTTAAACATCATTAGTATTAGAGAAATGAAAATTAAAACCACAACAACATTTCACTATACATATCTCAGGATGGTTCAAATAAAAAAGAGCAGTCTGGCCTGGCTGGTGTTACTCAATGGCTAGAGTGCCGGCCGTCCACCTAGGGGTCTCCGGTTCATTTCCAGGTCAAGGGCACGTATCTGGGTTTCAGATTCGATCCCTGGCCCTGGTTGGGACTTGTGCTAGATGTCTTTCTCTCCCATCGATGTCTCTCTCACACACGCGTGGACTCTCTCTCACTCTCCCTCCCTCCCTCCCTTCCTTCCACTCTCTCTAAAAAAAATATCAGTGGAAAAAAAATATCCTTGGGTGAGAATTAACAACAACAAAAATAGCAACCACACCGAATGTTGGTGAGAATGGGGAAAACTTGGATCTCTTAGACAATGCCGCTGGGAGTGTCAAATGGCACAGCCTCTCAGAAAAGCAGGTTGGCAGCCTCTTATAAAACAAAACATGCAACTTCCATATGACCCAGCATTGCGCCCTCGGGGGGTTTATCCCAGAGAAATTAAAACTTATGTTCACACTAAAACCTGTGTTCATAGCAGCTTTCACAGTAGCTTTACTGTAATAGTAAAAAACTGGGAACAGCCATATGTCCGTTAATAGGTGAAAGGTTAAACCAACTGTGTTCTGTCTGTACCAGTGCAATACAAGGAACAAACTGTAGTTGTATACAAGTGGGATGGATCACAAGAGATTTAGGCTGAGTGAAGAAGAGCCCGTCCCACAAGATCACATACTGCACGATTCCATTTGTACATCATTCTTGAAATGACAACATTATGGAAATGGAGACCAGACTGAGTGGTTGCCAGGGGTTAAGGAGAAGGTGGGAGTGGGAGGGAGGCTAAAGGGCAGCAGGAGGAGTCCTGGGGGCGGGAGTGTTCTGTCTTGACTGCATGGGTGTCAATATCCCGCTGTGACATTATACTGTAGTTTTGCAACGTGGTACTATTGGGAAAAACTGGATAAAGACCACACGGAGTCTCTCTGTATTATTTCTTACAGCTGCATGTGAACCTATAATTATCTCAAAATAAAAAGTTTTATTTTAAAAATTGCCTTAGTAACTTGAAAACAGTCTGTTTGTGATGGTTTGGAGACTCTGCCTTCAGGATTGTCAAACATTGTATATGTGGTCTATGCAACTCATCATCCATCAATAAATATTAATGAGCATTTTGAATATTAATGAGCATTGGTTTTAAGTGGTTATGACTTTGCTTTATTTTATACACTTCATCAATAAGATCTTATCTCCTTTCTCTTATATTAAACTTTGTGTGCAGAATTTCACTTTTAACACTGAAACTTACTTCTTTTCGTTTGCATTTCCTGGCCTGCCTTATCTAACTTATGAATTTAATTGTTCTGATTTACCTTCTTTTAGATATTTTCTTATAGATTTCAATTAGATTTTTTTTTGCCAAATCTGAGAGGCTTTGTCTTAAAAAAAAAATGAATCAAATGTATTTATATTTATTGTCACACAAGCCAGTGGTATGTTTATTACTTCTGTCATCTAGGGCCCTTGTTCTGTGGTGTTTGTTTTGGGGTGTGTGTGTGTGTGTGTGTGTGTGTGTCTATGTCTGTGTGTACATACACATGCATATGCCCATATGCTTGTATTTCCTTCATTTTCTAAATATTGGCAGATAGACTATACTTAATTTATCTTCACTAGTTGCTTGTGAGGTATTCTTTCTGTTTTAAGTTATCCTGTAGTTACCTTATTTTTAAAAACATATTTGACCTCCTGCTGTTCTAAGTAGCTGCATCAGTCATGAGTCCTTTCGCTGTGTTTGAGGAAATTCGCCCACATTGACTCCTGTTCCACCCTCCCGATTCCACCCTTTTGTTGGCATATTAGGAAAAGGAAGACTCCGTTGGTTGATGTTATTTGTTTTAATATATTCAATTTTCTTTTAAAGTTATTTATGACACTTGTATCCTATTTTTTATTCACATTAAAATGATTACTTGAATTTCCTTCTATTTTTAATTGTTTTGTCCTCAGATGGTCTTCAATACTACCACTTCCTTATTCTTATGAGGTTCGCCCCGCCACCAATTCATTTAATTGTTAGATTGTGGTTCACCTGTGGCATAATTTCTGAGTTTTAGCGTAACTGAGAATGTCTTCGTGCTAACACCACATAGGATAACATCTTGGTTTGTGTAAGATCTTGAACCAGAATCATTTTCTCTCAAAACTCTGATAGTGTTGCCTGATGTTTTCAGAATTTTTCTTTTTTTTTTAGGCTTATCGAAACAAGGCCACCAAAAATTAGGTTGCCTCCCCTAAAAAAAATTTAAAAAATGGGAGAGAGGATCAGAATTTATCTTAAGGAAGTGATGAATTTAATGTAATATTTAAAAAGTTTTCAGCCTGGAAGATAATAGAATTATTTCTTTAGTCTCAACATTTAAAATACTTTTTCCCTCTGAGAATCATCTCAGGTTTTCTTTTCTTTCATTAATTTCACCAGATGCAAGTTAAGCCACCCCCCCCCCTTTAGATGGGGGAGGTCCCCCTGCCGCACACAGCCTGTGGCTTCTGCCTCACCTCTGGGCTCTTCACGCCAGGTCAGCCGCCCGTGCAGGACCTGCGGCTGCTCTGCGTATCCAGCTTCTCCCTTACGTTCCCATGCATTCTAGCATGTTCTTCAGGTTTGCTCTCCAGGCCACAAACACCACTCTTTAAACAGAGTTATTGAGACAGAATTGACATATGATAAACTGCATATATTTAAAACATACGATTTAAGTTTTCCCATATGTGTTCTGTCACAAAACCATCACCACAACCAAGATGCTGGTTCATTTTCGTATTTCCTTTCGTGCCCCTTTGCACCCCTCCCTTCCGCCTCCCTCCCCCCCCCCCCAGGTGCAAGGCATGGGCCTCGGTGACTAATTAATGTGTATATTTATAGAGGGGGGGGCGGTGGGAGGAGGGGGGTATATAAAGACCTGGGAAAGAAGTTCCGGGGAGCCCACACGACGGCCACCCCAAAAAGAGGGGCAGGGGGGGTGTTTGGTAATTCCAAAGGGGGGGGGGAA
>NW_005871246.1:2104848-2120672 GCF_000147115.1 Myotis lucifugus
AGTGCTGGGTGCAGCTTCCTCATGGAACGAGGCCTGAGAGGAAGGAGGGGGCACTCTCTACTCTGAGCTCATCTGGAGCTACCTGCAGCGCACAGTCAGTTCTGAGTTTTAGCTTCAAAAGGAATGGACACTGAGTGGTCCAGGGAGGGCTGTGGGTGGTGGCCGGGTCTCACAGATGGTCCTGGAGGATGTGGGGACTCTGAGCCTGTCATCAGCTTCAGTGTAAGTGTGTCCCTGGCTGCTGTGCATTGTCCCAAGGACAGAGCCAGGACCTCTGGCCCTAAAGCGGGGGTGGGGAACACCCAGCCCTTGGGCCCTATAAGGCCTGTGAAATCATTGGGCCTGGCCCTGCCAAGGCATTAGGGGTGAGTTAATTAAGGGTTTGGCCAGATACAGCAGGCTAATTTTTAAGTTGATAATTGTATATGGCCCGTGAATGATGTTATAAATATCCAAATGGCCCTTGGCAGAAAAAGGGTTCCCCACCCCTGCCCTAACGCGTCAGTTCCCCATGCCTGATGGGTCCCCAGCTGGGGGTCTGGGTCTTCTGGACCAGCCCCACTGGGCTGGAGATGATGGTGTCTCTCTGGTTGCAGGAAGGAAGCCCAGCCCAGTAAGGGAAGGCAGAAAACAGGGTCCAGAGGCTGGTGGGTGTGTGGTGGCCCTGCCCCAGCTCTGACCTCTGAACCTGGTGTCGTTCTCCTCTCCGGGCAGCGGGTGCACGTGGCCTTATCCATGACCATTGCAGCCACCGCAGGCCTAACCACACCCTGAAGATGGGTCACTGTGGGGCTGCTCGCGGGCTGCGGAGCTGGAGACAGGTGTTGCCCATGCTCTGGGACTCAGTCTCCCTTCTCTACCTGGAGGGGTGCAGAGGTCTTGAGAGGTGTTCACCCCACATCCCCTCCTTGTGGGAAGAGGCTGCTGGCTCTTAAGCACTTGGGGTACAGGGGTGTCCATAGAGCCCCCGGAAAGAGAAATGAGGGGGTAGAGGCTAAGAAAATGGCAGGCACAGGCAGCAGGCCATGGGCCCCAGGTGTGGTCCGGCTAGGCCAGGCTGGAGGAAAGAGGAAGGGAGACGGGGCACGGGGCGGGCCCGGCTCACGGGAGTTTCCCAGCCCCATTAGATACCCACTGGGGCCCGGAAATGTGGGCTGGCCTGCAGTCAAGCCGAGCTCGTGACCCACCCCAGCCTACCCACCCGAGATCATGGGACAGCAGGACAGCTGGCTGAAGGCTGGGGCCATGTGTCACCCAGGGTACCCTGGGCCTGCTGGGAAGGGAAGCCACCCAAACGCCCCAATTCTGACCTGGGATGCCATGGTGCTCAGCTCAGTGAGGAGCCTAGGGGTAGAGGAGGGGCGCAGAGGCTCCAAGGGGGCTTGGGCCATTCTGCCGACCCCCAGCTCCCTCTGAGCCCCAGCAGCTCTGAGTCTTGCTGTTTCACTGTAGAAGCCACATCCCTGATTCCACCCCAGCCCCCCAGCCCCAAGCCCCATAAGCCACCACAGCTCGGCCCTCCCATCTCTACTTCCTGTAGGGGTGGGCGTGGGAACGGCCAGTTAGGGTCTCAGGTGCTCTGTGGGAAAGCATGACCTCTTGCCAGCAAGGAATCCACCTGGTCCCACCAGGCCCCTAACTGGGCCCTGGGAAGGTGACAATTGGAGGCCAAGAGCTGCCATCCACTGGCTGCCTGTTTATCTGGGAATGGAGGTCCCTAATACAGCTGGTCCGTCTGAGATGCTCCTCATACTCACTCCTGTTCCTCCCCGTCCTATGCAGGCATCAGCTCAGGGGTATGGGCATCCTCTCCTTCCTTTTCTCTGTGAATGAACTCCCTCTGCGGAGGCCATGTGATGATTCAAGGAGAAAACGTTCATTAAGCAAGTATCTTCTCTGTGTCTGTTACATCTGACCCTAAGCTTTACAAACATTCAAGCGTGAACACCATACATTGTCACCGCCATTCTTCTTAAGACACCCACTCAAAGCCCTTTTAGTGGCTCCCTTTGCCTACAGACCAGACCCAAGACCCCACTGGCCTCTGGAGCCCAGGGCTCAGCCCCACCCCTCAGCAGGGTGGAGGTCCCGGGGCCTGGGCGAGTTGACCTCTGGGTGATGATTAGCTGTGGGAACATCAAAGGCATAGCCTGGACCCCAGAGACCCACCAATGTCCCATAGGCAGCCAGCCCGCAGGGATCCAGTCCCCTGTCATTGTTCCTTGGTCACCCTGAGCCGGAAGGGCCCCTAGGGAGCCAGAGAGAAAGAGTGCTGACCCACAGTCCCCCTGACGAGGACCAGGCCTCACCTCCCAGGGAAGAGTTTCCCTCTGGCCCGCAGGGCCCTTCTTCCAGTGCCCAGGGAGCCTGGGAGGCTGCGGGAATTTATGAATTACCCTGAAGAGCACTGAGGACAGCCTGTGAGAGGGCTCAGCCTCAGGCCAGGTCATTGCTTCTAGAAGGTTCCATAAGCTTAAAGGCATGTGCAGGTGAGCCACTTGCTTTGCTAATCACATCCTCACTCTGTCTAGTGGCCTAAGGAAGGTGTCCCAGACCCAGCTGGTTTGGAGCCCCTGGCTGGCCCTCCTCAAGCATGTGTCTCCTGTTGCCGTCAGCCCTGGGGAGGACCATCTGTTCCTGCTGCAGCCCAGGCCTATGAGAGTGGAGAGGCCGTCCCAGCCGACCCCATGTGCTGGTAGCCAGTCCCATCTAGTCAGTAGGCTCCTGGAGGCAGGCCCAGCCCAGCTGCACCTGAGCTGATGTGCACAGTGCGTGGGCACGGGGGTGTTCTGCCTGCAATGTCCCCCCCCACACACACACACACCGAGGACTGAGAAGTGAAGTTGCTAGGTGTCTGGGTGAGGGCCAGTCGGATCCACCAGGCAGGTTTTCAAGGGAGGTGTGGGGGCTGGTCTTCTGTCCAGGCACCTGGTTGGACTCGGTATCCTCAGCACAGGGGCTGAAAGGACTGCACTGCAGGAGTAAGGGCAAGAGGCCTTGCCCTGCCCAGGCAGCTCACAGGTCGCCGACAACCGACGCCCCTGTCAGAGGAAGAGGCAATTCTGCTGCCGGGTCAGCAGGGCACTCATCTACATGCGCTGTCCCAGGGTTCCCCGTGGGCAGTGTGCTGGAGAGGGTCTCGGTGGCAACACTCCTGCACCACGCCCTGTTCTCAGCGCCCAGCATGTGTCTCTCAGCACCGCCCCCTAGCAGCTGTCGCCGTTACACACTCTACCCTCTTCTGCAGATGAGGAAACTGCGGGGCCCATTGAAAACGAAAGTTTAGACCACTTGTTTTAAAAGTATGAAGCATTTCCAGGCTTTGACAGCAGAACATTGACCAAGCTTGGACCTCATGAGCTTTACTAGGCACTCAGGGCCCCCAACCCCCAGGGAGAGCTTGGGCCACCACACACTCCCCGGCCAAGCTGGGAGGGTCTGATGGGTGACCCAGTGCAAGCATTCTCAAACTGAGTTCCCTAGAGAATAGGGTTCCGTGGGCTCCTCATAGGCTGCCCTGGGGGTGGCCAAGCAAACTCCCCAGCATTGCCCTCAGGTCTTTGGAATTCCAACTGTCCAGTTTACATATTTCTGGTCAATATTATTGGGAATAAGTGAATATTGAGCTTCCATGTGAAAAAAAATTTTGGAGGGAGGATGGTTCAGAGAGACAGATGTGTTAAAAATGTAAGCCATGGATTTCACCCAAACCCATATTTCAACAGAAGGGAAACTGAGGCCCAAGAGCAGCTATGGAGCCAACCCAGAAGCCAGATCCCCATCTGGTCAGTTGGAGCTGGTCAGCCCTGGTCTCTGGGAACCTGGCTGGATAGGATCGAAGCTGGTCCCCTGAGTGGAGGTTTGGGGGGCTCCTGCTAGTCTGAAGTCCTTTGGAATTTCCCTCCCGCTCACAGCTGCAGCTCCCAACTGGACTTGGGGAGCCCTCGCACTGCTCGCCCTTGTGACACTTGTACCTCTGCATATGTGAAGGCTGGTTAAGGTCTCTCCCTACAGAAGGGTCGGGTAGAAGAGACCGTGTTGCTGTGTCTCAAGGTGCTGGTCACCTTTAGGAGAGCAGGACGTATGTGTGGAATGGGCTGAGTCAGGGAGGGGCAGGTGACAGGAGGCTATCTGTCCCTGACACCTGGCTGCTGTCCCCATACACACCAGCCGCCAACCAGGAGCAGTGACAACCAAGGAGGGGCACAACCAGGTGCAGACCAGGAGGTAAGTCGGGGGGAGGGGAGAGGAAGTCACACCATACCCAAAGAAAATCAAACTTTTAAAACGTAATCATTGTGTTGGTCAAATAAACTGCCTCCACATCTGGCCCGACCCAGTGCCTTTGAAGGTCCTCTTTCCTCTGCACGTGGACATGGGCACACCCTCCTGCCTCATCGCCGCCATCTGCAAATATTTGTAGGGCATATTAGGCGCCTGCCCCACGTTCTGGACACACCAAGAGCAGAGGGCAGACCTCCCTGGGGAGTCTGAGCTTGGATCCTGCTCTGCTATGGGCTTGCTGTGTGGTCCTGGGCAAGCTGCTAGACCTCTCTGAGCCTGTATCCCTATCTGTAAAATGGGGCAGCATGTTCAGTGAGGGTAAAGAGCTGGCCCAGGGGAGGGAGGCTGATTCAACAGGAATTTTGTCTAGTTTTTTGGGGGGGGAGGGTCTTCCCATGAACCTTGTGACTAAAGTGGGGAGGGGACAGCCTCTGGGGAGGCTCAAAACCACCCAACCTGTTGCTTTCTTATCCAGAGGATCAAATGGGACAGGAGTGGGACACCTGTGTCATCTGCTCTGGGAGGCTGGGTATCAGGTGGGCACTGTGGTCCCGCTGGCTCCTTCCCAAGCTTCTCTTTTCCAGTTGGCCTTCGCTTGATGGAGAGATAAAAGAAAGATAGAAACAATGTCTGTCAAGGCTCCCTCCCTCAGAGGTTCTCATCCAGTCTTCCCACCACTGTGCAATTGGTGCCACAATGGACCCATTTTACAGACCAACAGACTGAGGCTCAGTAAGGTATGAGCAGTGAGTGAGTGATGGAGCCAGGGAGGCTCCCTCCCTTTCCACATCTCCCCTACCCCTTACCAAGGATGTGTCTGTTCTCCGGCCTTTGCTCATGGGACTGAACTGAACTTGAATGCAATGGTACTGGCGTGGTACCTTTATGAGAAGTGTCTGCCAGGCAGTGGGTCCTGCTGGCTGCTCACTACGCTGGCCTCCCTGCTGCACTTTCCTCAACAGTAGAAGCCCCTTCTGTGGGCTTGGGAAGTTTCCCTGGGGGGTTTTGTGGAATCACTTGGCCCAGGCGGACCTAGAATTAGAGCTCCGTGAACTACCCAGCATAGTTGTCACTCATGTCATCATTGTCACTCTCTTGTCATTATTGTCACCTTATCCTCCCTGTGTCTTCTCCAGTTCCCCGAGGGCCCTTCCCATACTGCTCTGGACAATCAGTGGCCCAGCAGTCTCTGCACACAGCCTCCAAGTACTTCCCCACCCTGTCTCCCTGGATGTTGTTCTGCTGGGCCAAGAATCGGCCTGACCCTGCATCTGTGACAATAAAGGGTGCCCAGGGGCTGGCTTTCTCCTGTGCTGCCTCCTGAGTGCAGGTAACGTAGGAAAGCAGCTTCTGTCTGGCAGGGCAGGGCAGGGTCCTGCACAGAAAGGGCCCTGAGTGGGCATGGGACCTTCTGGTCCACCTCCTGCACTCCAAGAAGAGAGACTGGGGCTCGGAGGGGCCCAGAGAGGTGGTTGGAGGGGTACAAAGTCAGGACGGCTGTGCCGCAGACTGGCTGGCATGGAGCCCACTCCTGGATGGCCCGGAGTAAGGGGCTGAGACTGCTCAGCTGTCATTCTGATTAAAACCAGATGTCCTACTAGGGATGCAAATGTGCTCTGGGAGCGTGTAAATGAAAAGCACAAGAATCGAGAACTGTTCCTGGAATAGCTTCGTGGGGAGCCTGGGGGGAGGGGGAGCTGCAAGAAACTGGCTGTGGAAGTCCCGGGCCCAGTGCCCAGCAGCCCCTCCACCCCCTGGCCTCTGCCAGCTGCTAGAACAGCTCACACCTGCTGGGGCGGGGGGTAGGAGCAGGCAGGTGCTGGGACTGGGCCTAGAGCCACCTTGCCCCCCAGCCCTCAAGGCTGCTCAGGGAGAAGCCTGGATGGAGCATGGCCAGCTTTTTCCAAGGATTCCATGCTGGGCCTGGAAATGGGGTATTGAGCCCAAAGTGACCTGCATTCAAAAATCATTCTGATAGAACAGCAGAGGAGGCCAGGAGTGGAGGCTGAGTCCAGGCCCCAGGGTGGGAATGTAAGGGCAGGTCCCAGCAAGAGTGCTGAATGGGGGATGGGCCAGGAGCTCTGCAACATGACTCCTCAGGGCCTGAGCCTTTGCAGTGGGCAGCGGGACTTGCTAAGGGGGCCAGGCAGGCCTCGGTGGACCAAGACTGGGCCCTGCTCACCTCCTGCCCCAGGCCCATGCTGAGCCCAGAATGTGGACCTAAGCTAGGTAGGACTCCCTCCTGCTGGGTCCAGATTGTGGCAGAGTTGGGCCCTGGATTTAACCTGGTACCCAGGCAACCTCTCCAGCCACTCAGCCCCATGGCTCTGCACTGGGCAACCTCAGAAATTCCTGGACCCTGGAGCAGTGTGGCCTCATGGACAGAGCCCTCAGCTGCTGTCCTCCTCCTGGACCTCTCAGCTCATGTTTGATGGCAGGAGAAAGGGCTGTTCAGGTGTCCAATATTCAGGTGGCGTGGTCTGGCTCACCTGCCAGGACAACTAAGGATCAAGTAGACTAGCTTTGCCTGCACACAGGCCCCACACACTCCCCCTTGGCTTCCCCGGACTCCTGGCTCACCTCCTTCTGCTGTGCTGAGGCCTGCAGGGGGACATCTGAGTGACCATGGTGGGAGAGGAGGAAGAGGGGAAGGGGATATGGAAGGCTCTGCACAACCTCTCTTGGACTTTGGCTCAGGGTGGGAGCCCACATTGAGCTGCTCGAATCCAGCTAGCAGCGTGCTCTGTACACACCCCCATTTTCAGAGACTCTGGGGGCCCTGGATGAAAGGAAGAAACATGCCAAAACGAGAAGCATCCCCCCCATCCTGTTCCCCACCCCATACTGAGTCAGGGTACGCATTGGCCTCTTCCTGCAGCCCTGTGTCCAGTCTCCCCAGGCCTCCCCACTCCTTCTTCTTAGGAATATATATATATACTAGTGACCCATGGCGCGAAATCACGTGAACCGGCCTCCCCCCTCCCATGCCATGGGACTGCCCCAAGTCCCGGAGTCCCACCCCGATGTCCCGCCTCCGGGCCGCACGGAGTGACCGCCTGGCCCTGCCCCTGCGGCATGCACTTGGGGCCATGAAAACCCTGGCAGAGCCGCACAGAGCGGCCACCAGCCCCGCCCCCACTGCCCCACCCCCGCTGTGCACACTGCCATCTTGTGATGGCATTGCAGCATGAGGGTCAATTTGCATATTACCTCTTTATTATATAGGATATATATATAGTGTGTGTGTGTGTGTGTGTGTGTGTGTGTGTGTATAATTGATTTCAGAGAGGAAGGGAAGGTAGAGAGAGATAGAAACATCAATGATGAGAGAGAATCATTATCAGCTGACTCCTGCTCTCCCCCCACTGGGGATCGAGCCCGCAACTGAGGCATGTACCCTTGACCGGAATTAAACCCGGGACCCTTCAGTCTGTAGGCCAATGCTCTATCCACTGAGCCGAACAAGTCAGGGATCATTTTTATTTAAAAAAAAAACAATTTTTCCATTTTATTTTCAGGTTATGATCAGGGTTTCACCTCACTGCATTTAATGCACCTCTCCCCCACCCTCCAGTAGCTCATTCCCTTTGTCACAGCCTATGGCCCAGTAGTTCTGACCCATCTCTGACGGGTTGGCACCCCTCAGCCCTTGGTCACTGGCATCCTGAAAACATTCTGCAGATGAGATGGTTTCCCAGGGCCTGGTCCACCTGTGGGTCCATCCCTCATTCTACCCCTCAGATTATCCCATTTCTGTCTGAGGCAGGATAGTAAGAAGCTAGGAAAATTCCTTTGCAAGTGGAATGGGGAAAGTGAGACAGATGGCTGATTCAAACTGACCCCATCCAGCACCCTGACTCACCTGCCTTCTTCTCCCTCACTCAACCACTCCCTTAAGCATTAAGCCCTCAGGACAATGAGGTTCTGATCCACATCAAACAATTTTAGGAACAAAACCTTGGGTCTGTTGACCACAGAGACAGAGTTTTGGTCAAACTAGAGATAACATCTAGGCCTCAGTTGTGTTAGCTCCAGGCCCAACATCAGGACCAGATGCATGACTAATGACCCTCTACCCTAGTACCAACCAATCATTAGAGACCACGACCCTGAAAGGACACACCTGGATTGGGATCCTCCCCTAAGACCTCTTCTAAAATTCCTGCTTTTAGAAAACAGATTTTTAAAAAAACAAAAAACTCTTAAGGCAAAGGATCCAGTGTACACACGCTCTGCTAGAGTATACCTGCGCCTTTCTCCCGCTTCTTTCCTAAGACACACGGTCTTTGCTTTCTTTCTCCAAGGGCCCTCCCTTCTTTTGTCCTGGTAACTTGTTTCCTGAGTCCACGCAGCCCAGCTGGCTCACTTCTTCTGCCTCTGTGACTTTCTAAAGCGGCAAGGCAGCCACACCTAGGTTTCACTCCTCCTCATGTTGCCAAAGGGCTAAGGCAGCTCCATCTAGGCTCAGTCCTGTTGCTATGATCTTGCTTCTTCTATCTTAAGTCCTTCCTTTCACTGCCCAGCTTTAATAACATACACTCAAAATCACCTGGACTCGTGAAATCTTTCCTGCACAAAGTCAAGAATTTAGAGCCCACATAGCTGCCAACGCATCTTCATCCTTCCCCTCCCCCAACCCCCACATATTGGTTGAAGGGAAGAATGAATGAATGAGCATCTGACTTTTCAGACACGCCAAACTCAGCCAGACTGTGGCTCATAGGATCTGTCGTTGTGCCCAGACAGGTCCCACACCCTCTCCTGGCACTCCCTTCTCAGGCCTTTTGTGGAGATGGCAGTAATTCTGAATGCTGCGAAGATCAATTCTAGTGGCTCAGCATCTGGGAAAGAGCTCTGTAAATTGGAAAGTGCCAAGTGAGGACACGTTCTGCTCATCTCTGGGGCTAAGGGGCCATCTGGTTTGCACACCCAAGACTCCCAGGAACTTCCCTCTTGTCACTTGGCTCCGGGTTTTCCCATTCAAGTCCAGATTTTCCTTGGCTCAGGAAGAGCCTTGTGATTTTGCAAATTTTCCTTTCTCAGTAAGCATTTCTGGATCCTCAGGAGCGCAGGTTCCCTCAACCTTGCAACACCCGCTGTCCTCTCTCTGGGAGGTAAAACGTGCTCAGGGACCCCAGCACCCTGAGGCAGAGAGTGCCTTGGCCAGGAGCCCTTGCAGGAGACACCATGTCTGCCTCGGTGGGTACTCCTGGTCCTGTGCAGTGAGAGGCACGTGGGATGTGGTGAGGATGGGGGGCGCTCAGGGGTAACAGCAGAGGAAGGAGAGAGGACCTGAGGAGGGGGAGGAGCACAGTGGGAGGAAGGAGGGTTTGGAAACAGATTCAATTTCCAGTTGCCAGAAAACTCATCTCTAAGCCACAGGTAGTTGCTGAAGTAGTGGCCACATCCCAGCTAGCACCCTGGCGTGGGTCAGGGACACTCTTAAAGTGCTTCCAAAGCCGGCTGCTGTGCCATATGCAAGGAACCAGCACTGGGCGGCCTGCGGACACTGGTGGTTTCACCTCTCCTGGCCCCGTGGAGGGAGGCGCTGCCAGCAGGGAGCTGGGCTGTGGCACAACCATGCTGAGGGCTGCTTTGTCCCGGTGGGCCTTCCCCGAGGCAGCGTATCTTCTGTACTGGATCTACTGAGTCAAATGCTAATCTCTTCTAGAAACAGCCTCATGGAGACCACAGAAATCCAGTTTACCAGCCAGTTGGGCACCCCTGAGCCCAGTCAGGTAGACACATGCAATCAACTTCCAGAGCAGAACTGGTTTGTGTGCACTTCCCATTCTGTCACAGAAGACATTTAAAAAGGTGATTCCTAAGGGTTAAGATTTAATGTAAACCGTCATTTTGCTGCCTCATCAAGGACAGTCTCAGGGGAAGTGGCATTTCTCTGTATGTGTGAGCATGAAAGACGCAGTGACCGGGAGCGCAGTGTCGATTGAGCTCGGACAGCCAGTTTTGCCAACTTTGCGTCTGCACCGTCAGTGCCAAGGTCAACGTGTGAAAAAAGCCAGTGAGGCCTTAGTGATATTGTGCAGCTGGTTTTGACCTCACCGACCCACAGAGAGAGCCCTGGGGTCCTCGGGCTGGTAGACTGTGAGGAGCACTGGTGCAGAGGACCGAGTTCAAGCTCCCTGAGTGCCTCCCACATGCTGCACAGATCTTGAGAACCAGGCGTGGCCTTGCCAGGAAGTGCCATGCTGTGGGGTTCCTTCCAGCTTCCCATGGCTGACTCAGAATCCTCCAATGGCTTCCCACTTCTCACAAAGCAAAGTCTGGCTCCTTAATTCCAGCTCTCCAACCTGACCTCAATCAGCGTTCACAGTCTTATCTCCCATTGCACATCTTCAAGCCCCAAGTTTCCACTGAGCATGAGCTCTCCTCCCCTCGCCCCATGTGCAAGTCCTGCTTATCCTTCAAGGACCAATTCAAATGTTACTTTGTCCACAAAGCCTTCCTTGAACCCACCTGTCTGAACCTGATCAGATTTTCCTGATCCTTTCCTATCTTATGATATAGATATTTATATAGATGTTTATAATAATAGTGATTATTTAGCCATTTGCTAGAATCTAATGGGGGTCGAACGACCCTTTCACAGGGGTCGCCTAAGACCATCGGAAAACACATATATAATGACATATTGTTTTTGTGATTAATCACTATGCTTTAATTATGTTCAATTTGTAACAATGAAATTGAGGGTCACCACAACATGAGGAACTGTATTAAAGGGTCGTGGCATTAGGAAGGTTGAGAACCACTGTGCTAGATTCTAGAGTCTAGACACTATGCTAACAGCTTTACATTAAATATCTTATTTAATTTTTATAACACCTGTCAGAGGTAGGCATTCTTTAGTTGAAAAAATGAGACTCAGTGAGATTAATTCGCTCCAAATCACACAACTATAACTTATAGAAGTAGTGTATTAGGTCTTTATTGCTATGTTCCAATTACCCCCAAAACTTAGTTGTTTAAAATAACAAATATTTATTATCTCACAGTTTCTTTGGGTCGAGAATTTGGGCACAACTTCAACTAGATGGTTCTAGCTTAGGGCCTCTTGAGAGGTTGCAGCTGGAATGTCAGCAGGGGCTGCTGTCTCATCTGAAGGCTCAGCTGGGTCAGGAGGAGCCACTTCCAAGGTGGGCAGGAGGCCTCAGTTCCTCCCAATGGGGGCTCTCCACAGAGTTACTCGAGTGTCCTCACAACATGGCAGCTGGTACCCCAAAGCATGTGGTCCCAGTGAGAGCCAGGAGGAAGCTTAATGCCTTTTATTACTTCACCCAGAAGCTATTCACCATTTCTCAAAATCCTGTTGTTGACACAGTCAGTCTTACTCGGTTTCGATGAAACCGTGGCACAGATTACCAGGAGGCAGAGTCCACTGTGGCCATCTTGGAGACTGGCAGCTGCAGGCAGGGTCAGAACCCAGATGTTGCCTGACTCTAACACTGGGGTCTGTATCTCCTACCCCAGGCTGCAGCTGACAGAAAAGTCTAAGCGCTTCCTGAGCTGACTCAGCGCCATCAAACCCCTTCTCAGTTGCAGTGTGAGAGCCTGCAGCGGGAAGGTAATGTGTTCACAGTTTGCAGAAGCTCTCTTTGTGAGGAAATTGCTGCCAGCCAGATTTGTGTTTTGCTTTAATCGAGTGAAAAGGTGTGACCCAGACGCCCCCAGCAGTTTGGGCTCATTAAATTGGAGGTGTAAATGGAATTGAGGGAAGGGGGGATGATTCCTACCCGCCTCTGTGCCAGTTCCCAGGATGTTCAAGTGCAAGGATTCCCTCTGGAAAAGGTTGTGGGTTGGGGTGGATGGGGGTCCTTGGGGCAAGACTGAGCTGCACCAGAGCTCTGCCCAAGTTGGTGGGGCAGGCGGGAGCCATCCACCCCACCCAGAGGCAGAGACCACAGCTGCTCTGTCTGCCCCCGGAGAAGCCATCCCCGTTCCTCAGCATCCATTTACCAACGCCTGCTCTGGATTCTCTGTTTGAGGGACTGGCCATAAGGATGCTGATAATGCCAGCAGCAGTTAATATTTATGAACAGCTTTAAGTGTCCTGGCTCCTTCATCCTCACAGCAGGATTAAGCTAGGACCTGAGGTGAGTGCTGTCATCGCCCCCTTTTATAGATGAGAGCAGTCAGCCATCAACAAGGCTCCCTTACTTTTGTGGGGGGCTCCCAGCTGGAAGCATCCGCAGACTGGGAGGCCAGCGCCATGCAGCAGTGCAAAAGTCCTACCCATGCAAGACTCCCTCCCAAGGGCACCTCTTCTCCAAGTGCAGCTCAGGTCCTGAACAGATGGGACTCTCTCTGGGAGGGTGGAGGGGCAGTGAGGAGCTGAGCCCAGTGGATGACAAGGGCTTCTCCTCTAAGCTGTGGAGGTGCAAGATGGCTTTCAGCACTTTTACATGCAGGGCCAGCTCCCCACCAAACTGAAGGGCCCTTGAGGCCATGCCAGCCCCTAACCACACATGCAGCTGGTGGGGAGAATGCGTAGATTCAAGAGGCAGAGCTAGCAGCAATCTCGGAGTTTGTCTCTTGGGAAGATAACCGCTTCCATTTTTCACATTTCCCTTTAGAACCTGTTCAAGTACACAGTGGGAAATCCTAGTGCACACAATTTTGTATTCTAATTTTTAAATTGCAGAATTTAGGAAATTATTTTATGCTATTTTTATTAACCACAACTGGCTATAAGCAATTCTAGTGTTTCTATATAGCTTCACTATTATCCTTTTAATGACTACGTTATCTTTCATTATTTTGCTTTCTCCTAATTTACTAAGCCTGCAGTAGGACACTTAGGTGGCACAGGGGCATGTGTGTCTATTTGTTTGATCTCACAGCCATAGAAAGGTGAGAGGCATAGAGCAGGGAGATAGGACGTGGAGTTCTGGGTTCCAACCCCAGTTCTGTCACTTTGTAGGAATGTGAGCATAGACATATGACATAACTTATCTGAGCCTCAGTTCCCTCATTTGTGCAAAGAACACAATGCAGCCCTTTCCAAGCGAGTGCCATGGCTCATGGCCTCACTGCCTTCAGGTCCCTGCTGCTATGGATGCCCCTCCTCAGAGGAGCCCTGAGATCTTTGTGCCTGAAAGCCTTCTCCATCACTTTGCCTGGCTCGATTTTCCTTCACAGCATTTACCCTCTCTCTTAGTCAGCTAGGTGGCCCAAACAAAATGCCACAGAAGGGGGCCGGGGGATGGGCGGGTCTTAAGCAGCAGAGACTTATTTCTCACAGTCTGGAGGCTGGATGTCTAGGGTGGAGGTGGCAGTAGATCTGGTGTCTGATGAGAGTCCACTTCCTGGCCTATAGATGTCCCTCCAAGTGTGTCCTCACACGTTGGAGAGCGGAGAGGAAGCAGCTCTTGGAACATTTTTTTTTTTTTGTATTTTACAGAAAGGAAGGGAGAGGGATAGAGAGGTAGAAACATTGATCAGCTGCCTCCTGCACACCCCCTACTGGGGATGTGCCCACAACCAAGGTACATACCCTTGACTGGAATAGAACCTGGGACCGACCCTTCAGTCCGCAGGCCGATGCTCTATCCACTGAGTCAAACTGGTTACGGCTCTTGGGACTCTTATAAAGCCACTAATCCCACCATGGGGCCTCCACCCTCATGACCACATCTATTCCTAATCGCCTCCCAAAGAACTCACCTAACACTATCACATTAAAGGGTTGAGTTTCAACATGTGAATTTGGGGGGGACAGAAACATTCAGTCCAAGACCTCATCACATGGCATATTACTTGTTTACTTGTCTATTTATTCACTTTTCTTTTCCCTCCAGTAGCACATGAGCTACAGGAGGGCAAAGGCTCTGCCTAAATGCCTGTGCCTGGCACAGGCCTGGGGACACATTGCACCTGCACATACAGCCGCCTGTCTGTCTCTGGGAGGCCAAGGAGAGGCGGTGGAAGCACCGGAGTCCCGTGTTACTCTGTGGAGGTTGGAGGCAAGATGATAGGGTTGCATGTAGATGGTAATCTGGTTCCTCTTCCCATTGTGTGTCTGGTGGACAGCAAATCCTTGGAATTCTCTGAAAGTGTTTAGGGACCAGAGGCAAGAGTGCAGCCAAGGTGACAGTGCTGGGCAGCGGCTGCCTGACAGCTGAGAGGAGCCACACTTACATGGGTACCTCTGAAGCACTTCCTCATGCCCTCCCCCTTAAAGTGTATTTCATGGTCTAGTTTAACTTTTATTTTTTACATACAGCTATACATCCATCCGCACAGTGTAAGGAACCACGCTCCCCTTCTGAATCACCAGAGGCATCAACTTTCAATGGATTCTCTTACTATGTATCACCACGTGCCTAAATAGCCCCCTCAGTCTCCCTTTAGATTTCTGTTTGCTCCTGTGATGGACAATCCGGGTTCACTCTCTCCCACCACACCCTGTCCTCCACCCCATACCCTTCCGGTGCCCCTTCCCTCCCTCCCAGAGTCCACTATAAACTCGGTTAGATCAACATCCATGTTTGCATGTTCATGTTTACATTATAAATGTTTGCATTATTGTCATTCTGTAAACGTTATTGGGAATAGAGTCTACTAAAACTTTGCCTTTGTTGCACATCTTCTGTTTTCCCAGTATTTCATCATCGCCTCATTTTTTCTTGATCAGTTTTCTATGTAGTTCTCTCTCTTCTATGCCCAAGCTCTCCCTTACTTGTTCAAATCTCCTCTCCATAGAACAAATTAACCCAATACCCATTAGTGTTGCCTTCCTGAGGATGACTGTTCCCATCTGTCAGGTGAGGGTCCACCAGGAGTTGTAGGAGACCAGGCTGCTGGAGGCTAAGACCAACAGTAGTTAGCATAATTATGCGAGAAGTCCCTGGAAGGCTAATGGACTTTGATCTTCAGCAGGGCTGAAAATCAGCATAATATTGCCCTGCTATTGGCTGAATGGCTGACAGCAATCCCCTAACCTGATAATCCTTTTATTGTTTACCAAACTTTACCATTGATATGCCTGTTTGCATTCCCGAAGGGCAAATGTGTATTCAAGTAAATAAAAGCTGATGGGTCCAGGTTTCAGAGAGCCTCTCCGCTAGAGAAAGGTCTCCACCTGGCTCCCCATGCCTTCTAAATTTATATTTATTGTCTAGTGTATTAATTTGTGCGTCAGCCCCTTCTCCAGACCTTGAACCCTAGCTGCAAATGGATGCAGCACTCACACTGAGCCAGTGAGGAAGTTAGAATTTGACTCAGGTTTTAACTGAGCCACTCCAGCTGCCATGCTAGGAACAGACTGAGGAGGGTGGCAATTAGGGAGACCAAGAGGAGGCTATGTTAGCAATCTGGGTGTGAAACAAGGGTTTCCTGGGGTCCCCTGGGTGGTTGTAGTGGAGATGGTGGGAAGTGACTGATTCTGAAAGATTTTGAAGGAAAGGCCAACAGTACTAAATGTGAGGCAGGAAGGAAGGAGAGGAAGCAGTATGCTGAGCACCAGGAATGAAGGATGAATGGGAAGGCTTAGGAAACTGTCTTAGTCCATGTGGCCTGTT
>NW_005871246.1:2120772-2136087 GCF_000147115.1 Myotis lucifugus
CCAAGGTCTAGGTGCTAGCAGATTCAGTGTCTGGTGAGAGCCCCTTCTTCTTAGATGGCCATCTTTTCTCCGTGTCCTCCTCACATGGCAGAGGGAACAGGGAGCTCTGGGGTCTCTTTTATAAGGGCACTCATCCCCTTCATAGCAGCTGTGCCCTCATGACTTAAGCTCCTCCTAATACCATCACATTGGGGGTTAGATTTCAACATATGAATTTAAGGAGACACAAATATTCAGACCATCTACACTAATAAAAGAGAAACATGCAAATTGACCATCCCTCCACTACAGCTACCAGCCAATCAAAGCGAGTATGCAAAACCCAGCAAAGATGGCAGTTAATTTGCATACGCAGGCGCGGAGCGAAGAATGAAGACAGCTTAGAAGGAAGCTAAGCACTGCAGAAGGGAGCTAAGCGGCGGAGAAGGGAGGGAGCCACAGCGGAGACGGGAGCGGAGACGGGAGCGGAGCCGAGGCAGCGGACACAGGAGGGAGCGAGGCAGAGGAGAAGGGAGCAAAGCCCGCCAGACGGGCTTCGCTCTCTTCTCTGCTTCACTCCAGCTCCAGGAAGCCCTATTCTTGCAGGAATAGGCCCAAGGAAGCCATGTTCTTGCAGGAATCTTCCTGCAACAGGCCTCTAGTCTATATATATAAAAGCCAAAGCGACCGAACGACTGAACGACCGAATGAGCGGTTGACCGGTCGCTATGACATGCACTGACCACAAGGGGGAAGATGCTCAATGCAGGAGCTTCCCCCTGGTGGTCAGTGCGCTCCCACAGCAGGAGCGCTGCTCAGCTGACCGACAGGCACCAGACACCGGGCTCATGGCTGGTGAGCACAGCTGTGGCAGTGCTACCAAGCTGCTGCAGCGGCAGGTGCCCAAACCAGGCTCAGGCTCCTCCCTGGCCACCTGCCGCTTCATGCACTACTACATCCCCCGAGGGGTCCCAGATTGTGAGAGGGCACAGGCCAGGCTGAGGGACCCCAGTGGTACATGAATCTGTGCACTGGGCCTCTAGTAAGACCATAATAGGGAAGATCCTGAGTTCCGGTGGAGCCATGTCAGGTGTTGGACTCTTTTGGACATCCAAGTGAGATGTTGGGTGTACGGTTTAGGATCTTCAATAACCCCGTGTTCGGAAATATCCCAGTGCTATTTGCTCAGTTGCTATGGGCTCACTTTTCCTCACTGCACAAGGTACTCTGCAGCCCTCCACCCAAAAGCTCATGCCCCTTGGTTCTGCTAATTTTCTTAAATTTGTTTAATGATTTCCTCCCCTCTGTCTTCTCTGCTTTCCCTTCCTAAAACTACTATCTATTTCATTTTGGATCTCCTGGACAGACCCATTTGCTTTTCTTTCCTATCCTGTTTCCCATCTTAGTCCTTTTGTTCTGTTTCTAGATGTTTCATCCCTTCTTTACTTCGGGTATTGCATTCTTAATCTTCAAGAGCTTCTTTATGTTGCTGGAATGTTTTTTCTTTGAGCATCTTGCTGATTTATAACAGAGAATCACACTCATTTCTTCTGCATCACACCTAGCAGTGTGGCAGCCAAGGTCCCACAAGTTCAAGTTTGTGTCCATGTTCAATGCCAAAACTTTCTCTGTGATCCAGGTGTTGTTTTTTTTCTCCCAACAAAACCATCCTCAGGCTCCTGACGAATCTCGGGGGTCTCGCCAAGGACAGGTCAGCTGCCTCTTCAACAATCACCAGGGAAAAGAGGGGCACAGAGAAAATATACGTGCTACAAACTGTATGTACGTGATTCTACAGATAATTTGTGTTAATTGTTTTTACAACAAAGCCGTCAAAGTGTTATTGTTATTTTAGAGAAGAAAAAACACACATTTCAGCAAACTGAATGGACTTTTGTGTCTGGCTGTAAACGTTTTCTTTTGCTGTACCTGAAGTTAAAACATCAGGATCCAGGTTCCAACTCCTTTTCAAACCCACGGGGCCAGCTGACATGCAGGCTCTCCAATCACAGGGAGGGCTGGGGGCCAAGATGCGTTTTCATCGACCCGCTGGAAGTTCTAATTTTGAGACGCTTTGGTCTAGAGCTGTGCTATCCAGTCGATTAATAAACTAAGTGAGATTCAAAGGAAATACCTACCGCTCCCCAGGCCTCCCTCAGAGCGCACAGGGAACCGGGGGGAACGTTCGCAGCCGGAACCCGCCGTCGCGGCGCCGCGCCGCGCCGGAGGGATGCACTTGGGCACCGGACGTGGGGTGCGCGAGCAGCTGCGGTTCCGGTTCCGACCCGGCGGGAGGAGGAGGAGCGGGAAACCGCGCTGGCAGAGGTAGAGCCCGCTGCACCGCCGCCCTTGCCCCGCCGCCCGCCGCGGCGTGTCCTCTTGTCCCCCCAGACCCACGGACATCCGCCAGCCCGCGGCCGCTCGGGCTACTGGCTCCGCGTCCCCGCCCTCCCCTTCCTCCTGCGACCCGGCAGACTGTCCTCTGCTTGACCGCAGGTGCCTGTCACGTGGAGGGACTCTGCCCTTCGTGGGGTGCTCGCGGGCCGGGTCCCTCCCAGGCAGTGGTCCCGGAAGGATGTTGGAGTTAGTGGAGTCCACGTTTAGCCATTGTTAGAGGAAAGCTTGATCTGTTATGTCTAAAATCCACTTCTGTTCTCAGTGGGCCTGCCTCGAGCAGGTGTATCTCTGAACAAACATAGCAATATGTAAGTGCCAGGTGTTTTGAAGGCCTTGTGAGCAGGCAGCTTTCCGGGCCCGAGGAGGTTCCTGCGCCGAAACATGCCGGTCTAGTGATCTTTCCATAGTCTCTGCTGTGATTGTTGCAAAATGAGGCTTCGTTGCTCTCACCCCATATCCCAGAACCCGTCTTCAGGGCAGACTGAATTGGTGGATTGAACTGTGGGCCTGGGATAGCAGGCTTCCTGCCTCCAGGTGGCCTTTTAAAAATAGTATTTTTACTTGCTAATATGGATGGTGGTTTAAGTGTGTTTTTCCCTTTTGGTTTTTTGTATTTGAATGTAGTACTCATGAATGCAATGTGAATGTCTGTGACTTAAAAACAACATTGAAAACAACCTCCCCCAAACCGCAGGCATTGTGTTGAAGCAAATGTCCTCCACCACAGAGAGAGTGAAGTTCACCTTCATCAGGCAGCAGACAACAGGAAGTGCTGGGCTCTGCTTTAAACTCAGGGTCAGAGGGGTGAGAGGTTGGGGTGGTGTTAATCCGTCAGGTGCCATTCATTTTGAAACTAGCCACCTTCATTTGAATGCAAGTATCATTCTTATCAGGTAATTCTTTTCAAGCAGCTCCATGGTGAGGATGGTGCAGCCACTTGCTCACCCCTTGGTGTGTGCCAGGCCATTCTCACAGAACTCTGTGCAGGTCTTGTTATTAGTCTATCTATAGATGGGGCATTGAAGGCTTAGACCGATGAAGAAAACTAGGGAGAAAGGAGGATGTTCCAGTCTGTGTCTGTGTTGACTCTGAAATCTGACCTCTTAACCAGAAGATGTGAACTTCCTGGTGTTGAGGGAGGGTTCTGAGAAGTCCATGTGCCCCAGTGGTCTGACTTGAGAATCTGGATGGTTAGAACACCCAGTGGTCTCTGCTGGGTCTCTGGATGGGCTCCTGCCTCCCAGAGGAACCTAAGAACAAGTCCTCTGGGAGAAGGCCGTCCTGGCTCACCAGAATGCAGGTTTCTGTGCTTTCACATCAGTGCACGGCTGTCTAAGGTTGGTTAGGGTACTAAGAGCAGTTTTATGAAGTTTGTTCATTGAAACAGAAAACCCATGGCCAACTTGCATTTACTTGGTGGTAACTGTGCCTCCAGGGGTGGAGAGCCTCGTGACTAAAGGAGGCCTGTGGTTGTAAGGTGGGGCTCTCTTCCTGGGGTCCAGAAAGGTCTGGACCTGGAGTGTTCAGGACACAGACATCTTCCCTGAACCGATGTATTTTTTTGCTTGTTCAAAGCAGTCCCCGACCCCCATGACTTTGAAGATTTTAGCTCTGTATTGAAAGAATTATGATGGAGTGTTTCAGGGTCCCATACCTGAGGGACATAAAAGCTGTTTTTAAAGGGTGGTGACAGAATAAATTAGTGCAACCTCTCTGGAGGCTACTCTGGCAATATTTACCCAAATTAAAACGAAATCTTTTTGTTGTGAGGCTCATGGGGAGCACCTGGCAGGGTCACTTGTCAGCATCTGCTCCACAAACACCCAGATCCGACCACAATTACAATTGGCCACCTAAGTCTCCTCTGCCTGTTTGCTTGCTGGCTCCTTCTCATCCTGAGCTTTAGCTATATTGCTCCTCCTAGGAGGGCCTGCCTGCAGGAGCACTCTGCTTAGAGGCCAGGACTGTGTCTGCCTGGCTCATGCCTGTCCCCATGCAGAACCCAACTAGGTATTGCCACCTCCCAGACACTCAAGAGATTTGAAGGCAGGTGATGCAGGGTAGGGGGCATCCAGGTCTCTTACTGCCACAGATGTGTGGCCTAATTAGTGCTCAGCATTAGCAAACCATGTATTTGAACTGCTTTTGTCAAAACTTTTTCATTGTCTGCATAGACCTTTTATGAACCAGTAGCTTTAATTGAAAGAAGAATGCTGTTGCCCAGGCCAGATGGCTCAGTTGGTTCTAGTGTCGTTTCGTACACCACGAAGGTTGCAGGTTTAATGCCTGGTCAGGACACATACCTAGGTTGTGGGTTCCGATCCAGGTTAGGGTGTGTTTGGGAGGCAACTGATCGATGTTTCTCTTTCCTTTCCTCTTTCTCTAAAGTC
Source organism: Myotis lucifugus (assembly GCF_000147115.1). Taxonomy (NCBI): domain Eukaryota; kingdom Metazoa; phylum Chordata; class Mammalia; order Chiroptera; family Vespertilionidae; genus Myotis; species Myotis lucifugus. The sequence continues at coordinate 2,125,539 of NW_005871246.1, forward strand.
AATAAAAAACATCCTTGGGTGAGGACTAAAAAGAAAAAAGAAGAATGCTGTTATCTCGTTTTATTTACCTCTATCATTTTGAGAAATTAAAGAGCTATATAGACAGTTGCAAACACCCTGTAGATCCACCATCCAGAGCACATTTTTTATTTCTTTTTTGTATAAAATAAAAAAAATGCTGAAGTTGAAGCAATGACATTTAGTAGACTTTTAAAGTCTGATTACAAAAGTCATACATGCTAATTATAGAAAGATTGGAGAAAATTGAGAAGCACTAAGAAGAAAACAAAAGTCACCTGTAGCCCTGTAACCTTGTGACCATCTGGGTGTTTACTTTGAATCTTCTTTTCAGCTCTGACCATCCTTTTTCCCTTGGCAGTATTGGGGGAGCCTCTCCCAGATAGCTTGTCCCACCCACAGTGGGGCTATGGCCCCAACGCCCCACGTGCATATGCCCTGATTGCCTCAGCCCTCTTCTGGACCACTTGGTTCAGTTCCAGTTTTTCAATATTATACATAACACTGCCGTGAACATCCCATATGTGCATCTTCATGTTCATCTCTGAATATTTTCTTAGGATACATTTTTAAGTACAACCACGGAATACAGGACCCACATTTTCTATTTTCATGTCTCATTTTTAAGTGATTGGGAAGTGCCCTTTGGGATGGATGAGTCACGCCATGGGCGTCACCTAGACTGGGACAGCCCTGCAGGTGAGACACTGTTGAGTTAATATGTGATGTCCTCTTTCAGTGCACTCCCCATCACGGACACTCCTCCATCACAGGCTCCTCACCACTAAGGGTATGACACACACGTGGGATCAGCCAAGTCTGGGTTTGGATCACTGCTTCAGGCCTATTATTTTCCCTTGGAGTTGTTGCTGTGACTGCCCACAGCGCATTTACAGCCTTAACCTATGCCCCAGGCCTGTTTACCATCTCAAACTGACTTCCCCCTCCCCCAGCCTAGGGAAGCTCCTAGTGCCCCAGGGGAATGAGGCAGAGCTGGGAGGTTCTGTTCGGTTTGTAGATTCTCTGTTTTAGTCCCCCTCTACCCATGCAAATAGAGATGAGTTTTCTAGAAGTGAGAAAAGATAACATGTTAAAGCTGCCCTGATTTGCTTTTCGCTGGCTTGCTTTCTGAAACTGGCATGTCTCGCATGTTTATCACACTTCTTGTTGTCTCTGGTCAAGCCTAGCTGTTTTCTGAAAATATGTGAGGTTTCTTTATAGTAACAGAAATCCAGGGTATAAAACTAGATGTGAACCCGCCTCTGAACCTTGTGTGGAGGGCAGAGTACAGAGAAGTCCTAGGGCACTCTCTGGCTTTTCCTTTCTGTTTTTGTTTGTTAATCCTCACCCAAGGATATTCTTTCAGTTGATTTTTAGAGAGAGTGGAAGGGAGGGGGAGAGATAGAGAGAAACATGGATATGAGACTCATCAATTGGTTGCACGAGCCCTAACTGGGGCTGAGGATGGAGCCTGCAACTCAGGTACATGCCCTTGACCAGAATTGAACCTGTGACCCTTCACTCCTCTAGCCGATGCTCTAAGCCAGCGGTTCTCAACCTGTGGCTCGCGACCCCTTTGGCGGTCGAATGACCCTTTCACAGGGGTTACCTAAGACCATCCTGCATATCAGATATTTACATTACGATTCATAACAGTAGCAACATTACAGTTATGAAGTAGCAAGGAAAATAATTTTATGGTTGGGTCACAACATGAGGAACTGTATTAAAGGGCCAGAAGGTTGAGAACCACTACGTCTAACCACTGAACCAAACCGGCTCGGGCCACTCTCTGGGTTTTAATAAATGGCCTCTTTAATCTGGAAACAGTATGGGCAAGTGTATTTGGAACTGAACTTTGTTAAAGGTCCTGAAGCCTTAAGGAATATTTGCACAGAACCTGAGAGCAGTCAGCCAGAGCTGAGAGGCCTCTGCATGAAGCCCCTCTGGGCAGTAAGGGGTGTCTCTGAGGTGTGGGGTTCCTCCCACCTGCTCAGGCTGGGAGACTGTCTTACCAGGAGCCCCTGGCTGCTGGAGAAGCCAGCCAAGGAGGCTGATAGGCACAGGCCATTTCACATACTGAGGGTGTCAGTACAAAGCATAACTCGGCTCAGCCATTTTTATTGTTGTGGAGTTTATTTTGTTGGGTAATTATAAAGTACTAGAGGCCTGATGCATGAAATTTGTGCAAGAGTAGGCCTTTCTTCCCCCTGCTGCCGGCACCGGCTTCCCTCTGGCACCCGGAACCCGAGCTTCCCTCTGTCCCGGGCTTCGTCTGGAATGACGTCCGGAAGGATGTTCGGTCTAATTAGCATATTACCCTTTTATTATTATAGATTGTGTAGAATCTGTTTTTTAAATTAAGAACAGAGAACAAAACTGTTTTGTACATACATATAACAAACAATGGCACATTCCTTTTCCCTGGGTAGCAAGTTAATGACAGAGAGAGAAAAGTGTGGCTTTGTCAGGAAGAACGTGCTGAGCACAGAAGAAACAGATCCCTCCAAGCAGCACTGTGTGGGCAGGTGTGGAGGACCGCAGAGAGAACTCTGAGGGAGGCTGTGCCAGCATTGGGACAGCCTGGGCACCTCCTGCTGGGCAGAGCCACCTGCTGCGTGATTCCTGACCTTCCTAGATTTTCAGGGCCTGTCGGAAGGGGGGGTGAGATTTACAGCTTTTATTCTACAGTGTTACTGGATGGCCATTGGAAGGCATCATGCCAGCCCCTGGCATTCAGAGCACCCTCGGGGTTTCCTGTGCCTGCCCCACCCTTCAGGAAAAACTCAGCTAGTCCACACCTCAGCTCCCTATCCCGGGTGCTGCTCTGACCCAGAGCCACAGTTAAAGCTGAGAGGGGAGCAGAGGCCAGAAGGTGCTTGGCAAGGGCGGAACAGAGACCCTTCTTAGCTCCAGAGGCTATAATGGGAGGAGTGACTCCTGAAGGAGCTGTGAAATTGAGGCTTTCAAACCAGGGCAAATGGTTATTAACCTTAATAGGCTGAACTGGCACTGGGAAGGACCCATTTTCAATTACACTGGTAGTAAGGCGTCTAGGGCAGCAGGTGGGCTCCTGACCTCTTGAACTGAGCTAAACTTGGGTTATAACTGCCATCAGTGCAGAAGCAATTGGAAAGCTCACTCACGGGACTGCCGCTGCGGGGAAGTGTTCTACAGAGGAACGCGAGCCGAGTCAGACAGGCTCTTGGAGGCAGGCGCTTTGGACTGACTAGGACCCTTCCCAGGTCTCTTTTCTCTCCGACCCCAGAGAATTCTAGTTGTAAGTCAGCTGATCACAGCCCCTTCCATCGAGTTCTCACTTCTTGCTGACCATTTTGGTCATTTTTTAGTAGTTATGTTTTGGGGGAGAGGGAAGAATTACGTTTCAGCTAAAAAAAAACAACAGTCTTCAGACATGTGAACTTTATTTAAGACCTTGCTCATCACCAAGTTCCTAAATATTCACCGCTGAGGAAGCGTTTGAGAGCAGAATCAAGCCCTGAGTCTGTGTGGGGATGCTTGGAGTCCTCTGACCTTGCCTGCTGATGGAGAGGACATTTGCTTAGTGGCCCTTGGTACTTATCCCTCTTTGCTAGTCTTTTTTCCCAGGCTCAGATTTTTAAAAACCATTATTCAGAATTTACCTTAACTATGTGGGAGTTCAGAATGAGCCACCCCAAGATGTGCCTCATCGATTGGTACATGGATTATTTTGAGCTAAAGGCAACTCAGACCCTGTGGGCTCAAGAAAAACTTCTGCCCCTCTCCCCCTTAACTATCTAAAGGACTTTAATTTCCTAATCGCCCATAAGAAGGGATTTTCAGAGATAGCTTTTCTTGACCTGCCTATATGACAGGGCAGACTTCTAATTACTGACCCTCTGCTCTTCCTATCCTCCTGGGGTGACCTTCCCCTCCTCTGAAGCCCCCAGCTGCCTTACCTCATCCCTAGCTCAGACTGTCCTCTGTACCTATTTCCCGTTTCTCTCTTTGAACCTCTTCTATAGGTGGGGTCTCTGACTTTCTCATGTATGTGGGGCTCCCATGCACATGAAATTAAATTTGATTTTCCCTTTTCAATCTCTTGTTGGTTGGATTATCAGTCTAGCCAAAAGAGCCAGGGGAGGGAAAGGGGAATTTTTCCTCTTCCCCACAAGTGCATTGGATTCTATGTGCTTCTCAGTTTTGCTTAGTGTAGTTCATTGTTTTCAAATCTTGTGTATTTTTGAAACCCTTAAACTAATGAGATTAAATATTGGCTATTTAAATTCCAAAGGTAGTATATTGTGAGAGTCAGTGTTTCCTACTTAGGATGTCACCTTTGATGGAAAGTTAGGCCAACTTGGTCTGGTTGGGCATTTTAAATCTTCTTCGGGTGAGTTAGGACGGGGTCAGGCACAATAACGTGGTGCTCTCTCTTCCTCTTCCAGCCCTGCCCCAGGGAAGCCACGTTGATGTTTGTCGATGCAGCAGTGCCACCCCGCGTGGTGATGACCTTCCAGCGCCTGGTATGTGCACTGGCCTCCCGCCAGCTGGCTCCCATAAGACATGGAGGAAGCCGCCCTCTGCACGTAGCCCATGCAGCTCGCTCTGACAAGAGCGCCCCAGTGTTCACCCGCGCCCTGGCCTTTGGAGAAAGAGTTGCCCTCGTTGACCAGCATGGCGTCCACACGTACAAGGACCTTTACTGCCGCAGCCTCCGCCTGTCCCAGGAGATCTGCCGGCTCCTTGAGTGTGCCGGCCAGGACCTGCAGGAGGAGAGGATCTCTTTCATGTGCTCCAATGACGTCTCCTACGTGGTTGCACAGTGGGCCTCATGGATGAGCGGCGGCATTGCCGTCCCTCTCTTCAGGAAGCACCCCCAGGCCGACCTGGAGTACTTCATCCAGGACTCCCGGAGCTCTGTGGTCCTGGCTGGCCAGGAGTACGTGGAGCTCCTGAGTCCAGTGGTCAGGAAGCTAGGGGTCCCACTCCTGCCTCTCCCACCTGCAGTCTACAATGGGGCAGCTGAGGAGCACGGGGTGGGGGAGTTGCCGGAACGAGACTGGAGAGACCGGGGTGCCATGATCATCTATACCAGCGGGACCACGGGGAGGCCCAAGGGTGTCCTGAGCACCCATCACAACATCAGGGCTGTGGTGAGTGCTTGTGTGGGCCACCACTATTGGGAGGGGTCAGGCAATTGTAGACACAGTTATGGCATGGCTGGTGGGGATGGTGTGGTGTTCCTGTAGTTTTCTGTAGGGCATTCATAGCTGTCACCATCCTACCACCATTTCTTGTGTGTTATTTTTGTGTTCTGTAGCCTTAGTTACCATCTTTGCAAAACTCCCCAGCCATGTTACTTATCTGTAATTTATACCTTCCTTCCTTCCAAAAAACTCTTCAATGCACAATAAAGACAATTATACAGTAAGAGAAATAAAATGAAACAGAAGCTCAAACCACAGGAGGAAGGAGGTCAGTGCCATTGAGTTTAGACTAACTCAGTCCCCTAAGTCAGTGGTAAGCTGGATCCAGGCTGGCTGCAAGGGAGCACGATTGATAAGTTACCTATGCCTCCTAGAAGAGTGTCCTTTTCACCTGGAGAGCCGTCTCTTGACTTGTATTTCTAAGGGGAGTGATGATCTCGCATGCATTTGCACATAAAGGTCATGAGGTATGCAGGACAGTGTGCTCAGTGGTGATTCAAATAGACGAGTCTCACTGCTTCTCAGTAAAAGCTGCGGATGTGCCTGGAACACCCAGCTCTGGGTTCCTTCACAGCCGAGCTGAGGATGGTGCTGGGAGTGCCAGGGAGCTCAGACAGCCATCAGAGGTTGGGCAGCTGGATACAACACTGGCCTCTGGTGAGGCCCCAAGTCCCAGGGCCTGTCAGAGCTGAAATTGCACCTCTGACTGCCCCAGAGTGGGGGGTGGGAGCCACCAAGAGTGCAGCTCTGAGCACCTGGGAGGAAGTCACCAGAAATGTTTGCAGAGGCCTTGGGGCACCAAATCAGAGACCCTTTCATAATGACTAAAGCCCCTGACTGTGTGACTGTTCAACACGGGTAACCAAGTAAACCACAGACCCTCATCATTTCATTATCATCTCCGGTAGATGCCATTAAGGATGCAGTGACAAAGAATGAGCTTTCTCTCCCCACTTCTCCTCTCAGCTGGGGAAGCCCCCTCTGCGTTCTTCCACCTGCATAGTGGCTTCCCTCCTGTCTGAGGCTGTGCTGTTGTCTTGCAGGTGACGGGGCTGGTCCACAAGTGGGCGTGGACTAAAGACGATGTGATCCTTCATGTCCTCCCCCTGCATCATGTCCATGGCGTGGTCAACAAGCTGCTCTGTCCACTCTGGGTGGGAGCCACCTGTGTGATGCTCCCGGAGTTCAGTGCCCAGCTGGTAAGTGGGGGACAAGCTCTCAGCATGGCCAAATTGGGCACCTGAGGACCAGGCACCTTCCTCTGGTGTAAACTTTGCCAGCAGTTCAAGTTTTCTGTTGCTGCCATAACAAATGATCCCAGTGTGGGGGTTTATAACAGCCCAAGTTTATCATCTTGCCGTCTGGAAGTCAGTGGTCCAAAATGAGTCTTTCGGAGCTAAAATCAAGGGGCCAGCAGGGTTGATTCCATCTGGAGGCTCCAGGGGAGAATCTCTTCTTGCCTCTTCCAGTTTCTAGAGGCACCACAGTCCTTGCCTTGTGAGTGTGTCACTTCAGTCTCTGCTTCTGTGGTCACCTCTCCCTCTCTTTTAAGGACCCTCTGATCACAGTGGGCCCACCCAGCTACCAGGGCCACCTCCTCATCTCAAGATCCTTAGCTTAATCACATCTGCAAAGTCCCTTCTGCAACATGAGGTACCACATCCCTGGAGATGAGGACATTTGGAGCCATTCTTGAGCCAATTTCACGGGCTTTCAGCAGTTCTGCAGCAGATGGTTCAGCTGGGGCTCTTTATTAGTTTCCTCGATTGTCCCCTTTTCCACACATTGTTCCTTTCGAACATGCTGTGAGGTCACAGGGGAGGGGACATGTGGTTGTGGCCGTGTGGAGAAGGAAGTGGGAGCGGAGCCCTCACTACTGAGCAGAGCATAGCCATGAAGGACACTGCTTTGAAGGGGAAAGGACTGGGATCTGACCTGCCGCTTGACACTTGTGACCTGTGTGCAGCTCCCCTGGAGCCTTTCGGACCCTGTCCTGAGAGCCCGGGCACAGCTCTGGGGTGGAGGCTGGCAGACAGGGCTCTGGGCCTCCCTCCCCTCCTTCAGCCGTTGAGCTTGCCTTCATCGTTTTGTGTTTTATTTTTCAGTTGCAGGACCCTTAATGGTTTACATGGTTTTACAGAAAGTCTGCAGCTTAAATATGCCCTTCAGGGCACCGTGCTGAGGCACTGTTTCCCTTCAAGCATAAAGACCTACCTGTGGCCTCTTAGCCCAGGGGTCAGGCCACTTCCTCCACCCCCCTTTCATTGTGGGCCTCCGACTGAGGGCCCTGCCAAGTCTGTGATTCTCAGCACTGCTCCCTCCAGTCCAGAGATCGCTGCACTGAAGGGAAGCATGGGGGTGAGGAGCAGGCATCATCCGAGGCTGTTGTCTGCTTAGTAGGATTGACTGGTAAGGGCAGGTGGGGATGGCAACAGGCGATGTGAGAAAAAGCTCACCTGAGGCAGGGGAAGCTTCACCTGACTGGGAGGCTTTTGCACAAGAGTGTGCCAGTACTTTGGACTCTCCAAGACCCCCTAATTCTCCATCCACTTGGAGGACCTCCCCCGGACCAAGGGCGATGGGAAAGCCTCCTCCTTGTGTAAGTTACTGTGTGCTGCTGCCCCAGCACAGCCACTCTACTCCACCGAGGTTTCTCAGGAGCCAGAGCTGTGCTTGTGGGTTCCGTCTGTCCACACTCCAGCGCTGGTTGATTTTAGGGGCAAAGGAGGGAGGGCTGAGTCTCCAGAATCCCTGTAAGCATAGGGAGAGCAGGTCCACCCTGACTCGGAGCCCCAGAAAGCCCGGATCAGGAACCTAGCAGCCCGGCCCGTCACTGACGGACTTCTCAAGTGGACATTGCCAGAGTCCTCATTTCCTAGTTCTGCTTCGGGAGCGACATGAGTGCCCAGTAGGCCTGGCAAAGATGTGTTGGGCTGGCACAGCAGTGGAAAAAACAAAAATCGAGGAGGCGGTTTTTCCCCAAACACAAAGACCCAGGAATGAGAAGGAAAAAAAGCAGAAGGAGGCATGGCTGGCCTCCCTCCTAGCTGTGCCAGGCCTTGTCCCCTTCTCTCCTCTCCCATCCCCATCATTTTGCTCCAGCTGCACTGGCTGCCCTGCTGTCCATACACTCCACCCACCCACCTCAGTCAGCACTCTGCCTACCCTCGGTTTGCTCACCTCTCTGTAAGTCTTTGCCCATATGTCACTCAGCAAGGCCCTGGCCACTCTAATCATCACTGCAACCATCCTCCGTGCCCCCGCCCCATCCTGGCCCTGCCTCTGCAATTTATCATAGCACTTACCGCCTTGAAGCCCATAGAATCATCTCTCTCCTCCTAGAAGGTCTACCCCAAGAGCACAGGTTTGCCTTCAGTTCACGGTGTGTCCCCAGGGCCTAGACTCTAGGCCCTAGAGCATCGGAGGGTCAGAGTGTTAGTGACCAGATGGGTGAATGGATGGTTATAAACATGATACATGGACTCCTGGGCTTCTCACTTCCCCAATGGTTGTGTGGACCATGAGGACATGCTGCTGGGCGGCAGGTTCATACCCCTCTACAAACTGCCTTGCTTTATTTCAGTATCATGACTGGCTGGATTTGTCCATCAGGTGTATGGGGAGAAAGTCCCTTAAATCACTTAGGGGAGAGGTTATTTGTTTGATGAAATTTTACTGTATCAACTCCTCTGAAATTAGAGCGTAAATAGATACCATGTAACACGATCGTCTACTTAAAATCCATTACCAGAGTCCCTTAAAGCAAGAAACTTCTCTGCAAAGCTCTGGGTTGTGCACGTTCATAAAGGCCACGACAGTAGGACTCGGCCTCTTGTGCTCATGGCCTATGGCCATGGATAGTGTGATGCATGGATGTGCTCATCAGTGTCCTTGGCTGTGGGAGATTTCACATGGAAACATGGCAAAGAGCCTCATCCTGGGCGTGCGGGAGGCCCCACTGGCCATCCTTGGTGTTCCACCCTCTGAAGAGGTCTGTAGTTTAAAGTTTGATGGAATTGATTTTGTTGAATACATACCTGTGTAGCTTAGATGTTGTGAAAATGAGAATACATTTTGGACAAGTAAGCACTCAACAGGGAAAAAACCTACAGGGTTTTCATATCTGCTCCCAGAGCTCCAGGTTTGGTGTATTCTTTGGCTTCTTGGGCACTCTCCCATCTCTCCACAGGGGCCCCACTAGGGGCCTGGAAGCGAGTGGGTGCCTTCACCACCGAGCAGCGAGGGCCATTGTCTGTCATTAGGATGCTCCTTTCTCCTATTGAGGTGCTGGGATGAGAGGCCACCAGGGGAACTCACAAGAAGGGTCAAATCTCAGACCTTTGTGGTTCTTTGCCCTAACTTGGAATTTCTCAAAACTGTGCAGCAGAGCTAAATATCAAAACAAGTTTGATAAAAGATTGCAACCCTGAGTTTCAGAATTTTGTGAATTTAGACATTTATATTAGTAAAATCCTTTTACTAAATATTGGGGTTTTGTTTAAGCTTGTATTTAAGCAGTGGTGTAGGGTGACCAGAAACCTATAGTGGTGTTTAAGTCATAGATCCCAGGATCCTCAGGTCATCCTGCTAACAGTGGGGTGACAGGCTGTCACGTCCTGCGAGCCTGACTGATGAGGTGACAGTGACTCGGAGGACAGGCGGAAAGATGGATGGGCGAACTGCCTGATGTCACCCCTGAAGAACAAAGTCTGGCTGTTGATGAGCTGTCCAGAGTCTCAATCGATTTCTTGTCTCAGGTGACTTGGCTCTGGCCGACTTCCTCAGGATCCAGCAGCAGGAGCACTAAATCAGGGACCTTGGGGCTGGCACTCCCTCCTCTGTTGACCTGCTGGGTACCTGCTCAAGGGCAGGGGCTCTGCCGCGCTGGAGGCTGTGGAAGCCACCAGTGCATTCTGTTGAGGCCAGCACCCCTGTCCAGGATACCATTTCCTTTGGTTAAACATGTTGACCTGTGGCCCCAGACAAAGTTCATCCTGGGCTCTGAGAAACTGGATCTTGTTGAAAGGGGGTCAGGCAGTGTGTATATAAAGGTGCAGGGAGAGTTTGGGGTAGAGAAGCAAAGAACATTATGCTACACTGACCCCATAGACCCAGTCACAGTGTGGGGGGTACTACTAGGCAGGAGTGCTCACACCCAGGTCTGCTCCACAATGTGGGGTCACTACAGCAGGAGGTGCTCACACCTCATAACTGCTCCATAGTGTGGGGTCAGTGGGACAGGAGATGCTCACACCTCAGATCTGCTCCACAGTGTGGGGTCACTAGGACAGGGTGCTCATACCCCACAGTGTGGGGTCACTAGGACAGGGGGTGCTCAC
>NW_005871246.1:2137541-2139303 GCF_000147115.1 Myotis lucifugus
CTTAAAAATGGGCGAGGCCTTTCCAGTGGTTGCAGTTCTCAGGGTGGATGTCTCTGTGCCAGGGTCAGAAGTCTGCATTGAGACCATGGGACCAGTTGACATCCTTCATTTGGCCCGACTGTGCTCCATCCTTCCTTTAGTCTCCTGTGGGAAGCCTGGGTGGGACCATGTGTGTGGCCCGTGGAGGAGGCCTGGCCAGGACCACTGATCCCCAGAGTGGATGAACGGCTCACAAGGCCTGTCCTCTCTCCTTTCGTGCCAGAGCATGTGCCTCACCTGGGATGTGTGCAGTTGGATTATCTGCTGTTTTGTGCCCTCTTGTCCAGGTGAGCCCGTGGTAAGTGGAGTAAGAACCAGGCTGAGGTGAAGGTGTTGTCAGGACTTGGTGGTGGTGGAGTCTGTGCACAGGTCAGCCACACTAAGCACAACCCAGCGGTTCACCTCTAAACGCACAATGCGTGAGAAGGAAATGGGGCCCCCCGCAGCTGCTCCTCCTCAGCCAGCCCAGCATATCAACACTCTCTGGAAGCCTGAGTGGTGTCTAGTGTGTCCACTTTGCCACGCTCCTCCCAGGCCCCACACCTTCCCTGGTGGCAGGTGGCAGCCAACCTGCATTTCTTTATAAGCCAGTGGGAAGTAGGATGCCACACAGAGTTTCCAGCAACTCTGCATTTCAGAGCTTGGAAGGGACTTGAGGGATTTAGTCCCAATTAATATCATGTTGTGAGAAGACAGAAGCTGAAGGGCTTGGTCAGGGTCATAGCTGCTCCTGGGCCAGTGAGGGTAGCCTGTCTGTGGTTTTGTCCTCGTGGATTTGCTAAGATCTGGATTCTCAGTGCTTTGTTCTCACTGCTGGACCACTGCTTAGTATGCAGTGATTCTGAGCCATTAGGTTTTATTTGCTCTCTATTCAGCATAGGAAGAAGTGCAATTATAGGAAAGGGCTCTTCATGACCACATTTTTTTTTTAATCTCCGCTCCTCATTTCTATACACATTGATTTCCTACCTAGTCAACAATAGAGAAATGGGAGTGGTTTAACATAAATGAACCCCCTCAGTCATACCAAAGGTGAATTGCTTTAACATAAGTTGTTAATATTTTTATCATAAACTAGAGGCCCAGTGCAGGAATTCGTGCACGGTTGGGATCCCTTGGCCTGGCGATCTGGGCTGGCTGGGGAGAGGGACCGTGGAGATTGACTATGGGGGCACACTGACCACCAGTTGAGCGTCTTCCCCTGGTGGTCAGTGCATGTCATAGCAACCAGCCATTCGGTCAACAGGTCGTAATGGTTGCTTAGGCTTTTGTATATATATACACACACTAGAGTCCCGGTGCACAAAATTAGGCTGACGGGGGGTGGGCCCCTCAGCCCAGCCTGCACCCTCTCGCAATCCGGGACCCCTTGGGGGATGTCCGACTGCCAGTTTAGGCCCGATCCCATGGGCCTAGACCGGCAGTCGGACATCCCTCTCACAATCCGGGACTGCTGGCTTCTAACTACTCTCCTGCCTACCTGCCTCATCACCCCTAACCACTCTGCCTACCTGCCTCATTGCCCCTAACCACTCTGCCTGCTTGCCTCATCGCCCCTAACCACTCTGCCTGCCTGCCTCATCGCCCCTAACCCCTCTGCCTGCCTGCCTGCCTGATGCCCCTAATTGTTCGCCTGCCTGCTTGATCGCTTCTAACTGCTCACCTACCTGCCTGATCACCCCTAACCACTCTGCCTGCCTGCGCTGATCATTCCTAACCACTC
>NW_005871246.1:2139403-2141584 GCF_000147115.1 Myotis lucifugus
AGTGGGCCCAGGGTGGGTCTCAGCCTATCCTTTGCACTCCTGCCGTGGCCCCTGGTCCCCTATCTGCCAGCAGCCCTGCTCCCGCTGCTGCTGTTCCCACGCGCTGCTGGCTCCGGCCTCCCTCGCACCCGCTGACGGTGCGGAGAGTTTGGGGCTGGCACCAGCAGTGGGTGCGAGTGGAGCCGGCGCCATCAGCGGGTGCAAGCAGTGGCTGCCGGCCCTGATCACCCCTGCTGCTGGCTCCGATCGCCCCTTAGGAGCAGGGAGAAGTGGAGAAGCCCTGAGGGGGCGATTGGGGCTGGCAGCCACCGCTCTCACCCGCTGACAGGGCCAAGCGATCAGGGCTGGCACCGGGCGCCGGCAGTGGGTACGAGCAGCGGCTCTGGCACTGGCAGCAAGTGCGAGCAGAACCAGCGCCGGCAGCAGGCATGGGCACCAGGTGGGACTGCGGCGCGCGGGAGCAAAGAATTTTCAGTAACCACCAGAGGCTCGCCCCAATGACAGCAACCGGCGCCCCGCCTTGGTCTGGCGCCCCCACTCACCTGCTCCACCATCCCGCCACAGCTGCTGTCCTCCATGTTCCACGTGCGCCCCCTGGTGGTCAGCGCATGTCATAGTGACCGGTTATTAGGTTGTTCCACCGTTTGGTCTATTTGCATATTGGCCTTTTATTATATAGGATAGACAAGAGGCCCAGTGCATGAAATTCATGCACGGGTGTGGTCCTAGGCCTGGCCAGTGATCGAAGTGTGAGCGTCTGGCGTGGAAGGGCAGGTCCCAGCTGACCTTTGGGCCCTGGGAAGCACCTGGGCCCCCTGGCCCCCACCCCCCCTCCCCCCGCCTGAGTCACGGTGCCTGAGTCCCCACGCAGAGATGCAGTGAGCATGGCCAGATGCCGCGGGCTGGGGTGCAGCATGGGCCTCTGGGCCACCCAGTGGCACCGCACAGAAGCCAGGCAGGCAGTGCACTTTCTCCTGGCCAGCCTCACAGACTGGCTCCTGAGTGAACCCACAAGGAGCCCAACTGGCCCCCGTGGTCCTGGCAGTTGCAGCCCGGCTCACCTGGAAGAGGCCACATGCATACAGGGCGGGCTCCTTGAGGGTGCCCGGCACCTGAGCGTGGGGGCTTCTCTGGCACACGAGCCCTGGGGTCCTGGGGGAGGGTAGCAGGGGAAGTGAGAGCTAGCTCAGCAGACACCCCACATTCTCACCGCACCTTCGTCCCCGTCACCCCCGCCCCCAGATATCCAGCGAGAGGTCGCAGTCCCGTCCCCCTCCCCCCCTGCTCAGGCGCTGCGGGGAAGTTGGTCACCACCAACCAACCCCAGTTCCCTGTCCCAGCCCGGGGCTTGGCCCCGATCAGGCAATCAGGGCCTGCCGGTCGCTGGTCACTGTCTGAGGGGTGATCATTCAGGATTGGGCCCCCCACCCAGCTCCCTCAGTGCCTGGGAGCCAGGCAGCGGCCCTGTCCCCCCGCCCCCGCCACCGCCGCTGGTCGCTGTCTATGGGATGATTGGTTGGGGCCAGGCCCCCTGCCCAGCTCCCTCAGTGCCTGGGAGCCGGGTGGCAGCCCTGCCACCGCAGCTGCTGGTCTCTGTCTGTGGGGTGATCAGCAGGGCAATCAGAACCCCACTCACAGCCACCTTGGCCTGGCCCCGCCTGCTCACCTGCTCCACCATCCTGCCCCAGTCCCTCTCTTGTCAGGGCCCTTCAGGGCTAGCAGCGCCTCCACTGCCACCCGCTGCCAGCGCCACATCGCTGACACCCACCATGTTCCGTGCCACCCCCTAGTGGTCAGCACATGTCATAGCGAGCAGTCGAACTCCCAGTCGAGGGGACAATTTGCATATTAGGCTTTTATTATATAGGTGGATAATATTAGCTCACTTCTTTGCCTGTAAAGAATTATAAAATACTAGTGGCCCGGTGCACAAAATTCGTGCATGGGGGAGGGGATGTTCCTCAGCCCTGCCTGCACCCACTCCAACCTGGGACCCCTCGAAGGATGTCCTACTGCCAGTTTACAGGGATAGGGCCTAAACCGGCAGTCGGACATCCCTCTCGCAGTCCAGGACTGCTGGCTCCTAACTGCTCACCTGCCTGCCTGCCTGCCTGCCTGCCTGATTGCCCCTAACCACTCTGCCTGCCGGCCTGATCACCCCCAACTGCCCCCCCTGCTGGC
>NW_005871246.1:2141684-2148805 GCF_000147115.1 Myotis lucifugus
CTGATCACCTCCAACTGACCCCCACTGATGGCCTGCTTGCGCCCCACTGGCGGGCCTGCTGGTCTGCTTACCCCCAACAGCCCTGCCCCTCACCAGCCTGATCACCCACAACTGCCCTCCCCTCTTGGCCTCTAACCGCCTCTACCTCGGCCCCACCACCATGGCTTTGTCCAGAAGAATGTCCGGAAGGTCTCCAAGTCTAATTAGCATATTACCCTTTTATTAGTATAGATAGAGGCCTGGTGCACGGGAGGGGGCCGGCTGTCTTGCCCTGAAGGGTGTCCCGAATCAGGGTGGGGGTTCCCTTGGGGCATGGGGCGGCCTGGGCGAGGGGCCTGTGGTGGTTTGCAGGCCGGCCACACCCCCATGGGGTGAGGGTCCAGCCTGGGTGAAGGGCTGAGGGCTGTTTTCAAGCTAGCCACACCCCCTTCAGGGTGGGGTCCCCACTGGGGTACCTGGCCAGCCTGGGTGAGGAGCTGATGGCTGTTTGCAGGCTGGCCACTGCCCCAGGCAACCCAGGCTCCCAGACTCTCTTTGAGCGGAGGCCACAGCGGCTGGAAGCAGGTATCTGGGGTTTATTTATCTTCTATAATTGAAACTTTGTAGCCTTGAGCGGAGCCCACAGCCAACCAGGGCAGGCGGGAATCTTGGCTTCCTCCATTGCCAGGGGCAACCCAAGTCTCCTGTTCTCTCCAGTTCCGTGGCCGCCGCCATCTTGTTTGGGTTTATTTGCATACTCACTCCTGATTAAGGATACGCTGATTAGCCAATGGGAAGGGTAGCGGTCGTACGCCAATTACCATTTTTCTCTTTTATTAGTGTAGATGAGTATTAGGGGCCCTTAGAGAGATAACCAAATCTAACCCCTCTTTCATTGTAGTCTTAAAACTTGTTATATTGTATAATGTTTCAGACATCTACAAGAGAAATGAATACCCATATACCATTGCCCAGCTTCAACAGTGATTAATTCAGAGTCATTCTAGGTTCATCTAGAAACATCTTTTCCTAACTTAGGATTGTTTGTAAACGAATCCCAGATATCAGATCATTTTAGCCTCTCTAAAAGGTAGGGGCATTCCAGTAGCCTGACATTGGTACTGAGCCATGTACCAATGTCAGGCCATTGGGCTGTAGAGTCAGTATGTGGTGACTGTCAACAAATGTAACTTCTCAAAAACTCAGTTGGGGTGGAAATTGAATATCTTTTAAAGTTTAATGTTCTAGTTCTTCTTAGTAAATTTCTATCAAAATCATTCAGAAATTCTGTCTTACAGAATTTTATTATTTGTAAATCACAGAAGATGTAACATATTTAGAATTTTTCATCCCAGGATTTTAAAGTGTCTTTTCAATGTATTGACGGGTATTTTCATAACTTCTTTGTGGAGAGATTTTAAAAATAAAAATAATTATTTAATGAAAAAAAAAAGGTAGGGGCATTTTTTCTCATTAAGGACACAATGAGGTAATGAGCAAGAATCCCTTAATATCACATATTACCATCAATACTATCACTATCAATGTTTCCTCATTTCTTTCTTTTCTTTTTAATCCTCACCCAAGGATGTTTTTTTTCCCACTAATTTTTAGAGAGAGTAGAATGGAGAGGGAGAGACAGAGGGAAACACCAATGTGAGAGAGACACATCAATTGGTTGCCTCCCACATGCCCCCACTAGGGCCAGGAGCCTGCAACCGAGGTACATGCCTTTGACCGAAATCAAACCCAGGACCCTTCAGTCTGCAGGCAAACGCTCTGTCCACTGAGCCAAACTGGCTAGGGCCCCTCATTTCTTAAGTTTGTTTGAATTAGATCTGAATAATTTCTGCCTTGAGCTTGGTTGGTATAAGCTTCTTCTGTTGCTTCACATGCAGGTTTCCCCTCGTCTTTTCCTTGCAGTTTTTGTTTGCTTAAGAAATCAGGCTTGCGTGTCCTATAGTTTCCCACAGTCTGGTTTTGTGTATTGCATCCCTGTGGTGTCATTTAATATGTGTCCCCATCCCCTGTATTTTCTGAAAATTGGTAATTTGATCTAGAGGCATGATAAGATTTGGGGTTTGGTTTTGTTTATTTGGTTTTGTTTTGGTGAGAAGACTTGAGAGGTGGTGTTAGTGTCCCTCCAGCAGGGACAGATTTGCCTGGTTGTCTCTCATTTTGTGATGCTTACTACCTAGAGCTGTTAACTCACTGGTGTTTACTGAATGGGAAATGCTGTCATGTGTGTCAGTAGTTTGTTCCTTTTGTTCCTGAATAGCATCACATGTATGGCTGTCCTGCATTTTGTTCACCCATTTACCATTTGATGGCCATTTGGGTTGCTTCCAGTTTTTGTTTATTTAGAATATATTGCTGCTGTGAACACGTGCATACAAATTCTTGTGTGGGCATGTTTTCGTTTCAGGGACAGAATTGCTGCGTTGTGTGGTAAAGTTATGTTTAATGTTTTAAGAAACTGCCAAACAATACAGAAGTGCTGTATTGTTTACATTTGTGCCAGCAGTGTATGAGCGGCACATTTTCTCCACATCCTCACCAACACTTGTTTGTTTGTTTTTAACTATTATTATAGCGGATATAAAGTATCTCATTGTAGTTTTATTTTGTATTTCCCTAATGACTAATGATGTTGAGCATTTTTCATGGTCTTATTTGCATCCATATGTCTTTGGTGAACTGTATATTCAAATATTTGGCCCATTTTACTTTTTTTTCTGACTTCTTTTGATTCATAAGTGTTCTTTACAGATTCTGGACACAAGTCCTTTATCAAATGTATGGTTTGCACATATTTTCTCCCAATATGGCTTGTCTTTTTATTTTTTAATGATATTTTTTAAACATACATGTTTTTTAATTTGATGACATCTATTTATCATTTTTCTTTCTCTCATTGAAGTGACTTGGCTTCTTTGTCAAAAATCAATTGGCCATCAATGTATTGGTTTATTTCTGAACCCTTGTCTGTTCCATTGATCTTTGTGTCCAACCTTATTCCAGCATCACACTGCGTTGATCACTGTTGCTTTAAAGTAAGTTTTGGCGTGGGAAGTGGGAGTCCTCCACCTTTATTCTTCCTTTCCACATTTGTTTTAACTCCTCTGGCACCTTTGCATATCCATGTAAATTGTAGAGTCAGTTTGTCAATTTCTGCAAACGGCTTGCTAGGGTTTGGGGGAGAAATGTGTTGAAGCTGTAGCTCAATTTGGGGAGAATTGCCATCTTAGCAATATTGAGTCTTCTGATCCATAGACATGGAGTATCTCTCCATTTATTTAGTTCTTCTCCCTTTTCCTCTTCTAGGACTATAGTTACAGTCTGTTAGACTGTTTCATGTTGTCCCACACATTGCTCACACTCTATTTTTTTTCTTTTCTTTGTTGTCTATATTTCAGTTTAGTTCAGTTTTCTTTGTTGTCTATATTTCATTTCCATTCACTCATATTTCACTTCTTTTATCTTCTGCTGAATCTAGTCTGTTAAGTCTATCTGATGAATTCTTAATTTCAGATAATATATTTTCCAATATTATAATGGTTCTTTTTTGCAGTTCTACTTCTCTGATGAAATCCTTGATTATTCCTCGTTTTGTTCATCTTTTCTTCTAAATTCATTAGCCTATTTATTGTAATTATTTTAAAATTTTCTTGTCAGATAATTCCAACATTTAGATCTTCTGAGAGTCTGCTTCTATTGACTCCCCCCCACCACCACCACCTCCCCTTGATCATGGGTCACATTTCTCTCTTTCCTTACCTGCTTTAATAATTTGGAGGGATGCCAGTCATTGTCTTTAAAAGAATTTCTTTTTTCCCCCAGCGGACTGTTCTTTTCCTCTGTCTGCAGCTAAGTTGAGGAGCTAATACTGACATCCAGTCAGGAATTGGGATGGTTGGGGGTGGACTGCAGCATTAGTTTCCATTTATCCTAGGTTTCAAATGCCTTAGGGGAGAGCTCTGTCTGCGGTCAGTCTGCTGGGCTCCCAGCACCAGGAACTCTCTGCTGTCCATCCTGACCATGGGCTTGCACAGCGATGCTGCGGTGAGAGAACCACAGAGTGAGCGTAACATGCCGTCTTTTCTTTTTTTCTTCTTTTTATCCTCACCTGAGGATATGTTTTTATTGTGCACGCCCCGACTAAGGATTGAACTTGCAATTTAGGTACATATGCCCTGACTGGGAATTGAACCTGCCACCTTGTGTTGTATGGGACAGTACTTCAACCAACTGAGCCACCTGGCAGGGCACGCCAGCTTTTCTTAGAGAGTAGGGGTAACACACAAGCACTTCATCTGGTGAGAAACTTGAAGCATCTTTATATTAAAACAAGAAACATTTATTGCAGAGTAAACTACAAAATTCACTTGACTTTCCCAATAAACAGAAGATGTCATCCGTTCAACATCTGTCACATGCTCATCTGTGCCAGGTCCTGTGCTGACTCTCAGGCTCACTGGTGGCCACTTGGAAGAGTCTGAGGTGTCAGGTGCCACATATCTCCTGATGGCAGATCAAGGCTGGAACCTTATCTCTCTCTGCACTTCTCTCTCAACCCTCTCCCTCCTTACAGGTCACTCTGAAGACCAGATACTAGTGTCCCTGGCACCGGGCCATTTCTATGGGAATGGCCAGAGGCATTGTCATCCATAACAGTGAGATGCCCTTTTAGGTGGGAGCTACTTACAGATCCTTTAACGCTTCAGAAAAAGAGAGCCCTCCGTTTAGAACACTGTTCCAGGCATTCACACATTTGGCATGTTTTCTAATCTTTTTGCTATGTGTTTCCTTTTTTCTTTTTAGGTTTGGGAAAAGTTCTTAAGTTCTGAAACTCCACGGATTAATGTGTTTATGGCAGTTCCTACAATATACACCAAATTGATGGATTATTATGACAAGCATTTTACCCAACCGCATGTCCAGGATTTCGTACGTGCCGTTTGTGAAGAAAAGATCAGGTAAATGAAAACAGTTCATCTTCCCATCCAGAAAGTATTATATATCAGCAAATAAAACTTATTTCTAACAAATCAGTTCTGCTGAGTTTTAGGAAGCAGTGTTTTCCACTTTGTTTAAAATATACATCTACATATTTAAATCTACATTCTCTATATATCTGTGTGTATTCTATATCTATGTCTATCCTATCCTTCTGTAGGTCTATCTACATGTCTATCTCTATCTGTATTCTATCCATCTTTGTCTGTCTGTCTGTCTGTCTGTCTGTCTTGTGGCAGAGTTTGAAGGACGAGGATTAGGACAGATCATCTTGTTCTCATCCTTTCTGACCCACATTTGCATGCCTCCCAGCTCCTGCTGTATTATTTCCCTCCAACAGTCTGTGGCCCTTTGAAACTCTCCCTGCTGGGGCCCCATCACACCGCTCCTGACAGAGGTACACCAACACTTTTGCGTCCTTCAGTGGCAAGAAGTGTGCTCTGCACTCTCTTAGGAGCTGGTGGACATGGGAGGCTCTTCTCCCTGTTGCACTGAAAAGGGACCCACTGAGTGCGCACCTGAATGGGCAGCTTGGTGGGTTTTCACAGACCCAATAGACACATGTTGCAGACAGACACGACAAGCTATGTCTGTGGTGTGCACAACCTCTCAACACCACAGTGTGTGAGCTACTAGGCAAACATGAATTTTAAATTCCAATGTATTTGTGTGTGTGTTTCTGGGCCGCTCTATGCATCTAATTCCTAGTCCTTAAGAACAAAGGAAGGGCAGCTTTGTTTCCCTAAGAGAATTCTGGATTACCCAAGACAAATATTTGATAATGTTATGATTTTGCTCCCACCGTTCCTTTGCTCTTCTATAAAGATGTTTTTGTGGAACTACAGCTCGTGTCTGATGTTGCCTGCTACCCGTCACCTAATGGCCCACCCTCTCACAAGCCATTGTGGGGTTCGGCAGCTATTGATGGAGGTGTCCATTGCTCAGCCACCAATACAAAAGCAGGATTAGGAGCACCCAACCCTGTAGAACCCATGGCAGAAATGATACCAGAGAGGGGAAACTAGGGTGATTTCCGGGTAACAGAGGCCCTGAGACCTCCCCTATTTAGGCTCATGGTGGGGGAGGTACTTGTGAGTTGTACACCTTTGTGAGGAAACGGAGCAGTTGTTTCTTCTCTAGCTTGAACTAGAACCAAAAACTTCTTCCTTTCCACACATAATGCTTACATGACATGCTATACACCAGAGTAGTTAGGAGCTCTCAGATGTTAAATAAATGTCATTGTCACCATTGTGAGCCCTTTAGCACAATCCAGTGTGTAGAACCTCTGTACGTCCCTTAGCGATGGACTATCTCCTCTCATCTACCCCTCTACCCCTCAGACTTGGTAGCAGTTTACCCATAATCTAAATTCTGTCATAATCATCTTCTTATTACTGTTATTTTGGATTGTTTGTGAACAGCATGTTAATTATTTGCAGAGTGTCATCAAAGACCCTAAAATTATTTTTTTCTTTTACCTTGATTATTCATTCCTTTTGAAGACCTATTTACATTCTAAAATATACCCAGCAAGTTCTTTTCAAAGAACAAAGTTAAATTCTAGCCCCCAACTATGGTTTTTATCATGAATCTTAAAATAGTGACTTTTTTATTGTACTGAAGATTGTTGTCATCAGAAGCTAAGGCTGCCTTTGGTTTGCCGGGTAGGTTGATGGTTTCGGGATCAGCTGCTCTGCCCCTGCCTGTACTAGAGAAGTGGAAGAACATCACAGGCCACACTCTGCTGGAGAGGTATGGGATGACGGAGATCGGCATGGCCCTGTCCAACCCCCTGACCGTAGCAGCTCGCTTGCCAGGTACACAAAGTGCCTTCTTAGGGTGCTGGCAGGGTGGCCATGGCCTGTTTCCTCTGGGCACTCATTTTATTTTTCAGTGGCCAGTTAAGGATAGGACAGAAAGGTGTTCTTTATACCAGAGTCTTTCCAGGTTACCTGGGGGGACAGGTAGGAAGAATGTGAACCACCAGAACCCATGTGCTCATCAGAGTGCCTCTTAGAGTGGGTGCTGCTTATGTCCAAACCAAATTTGCCACTGGTGAGAGCCTCCTGTCCAGGTGCCCTGAGCCACACATGGCCAGTGGCAGCAAGAGACATGACAGGTGT
>NW_005871246.1:2149494-2186886 GCF_000147115.1 Myotis lucifugus
AGTGCCCTGTTTGCAACGGAGCCGGTTGACTCACTGCAGCGTTTTAGGCTGAATTGCCCCTAAACCTTTCCCTTTGTGTGGCCAGTTTCTCCTCCAGCCCTGTTTCACGGAGGTCTTACCTGCTTTCTCCACCTGTAATTGCACTCTTTCTAGAATGTCATATAAATGAATTCCTACAGGATATGAACTTTTTGAGTCTGGCTTTTCTCACTTAGCAGGATGCATATGTAACTTGTCCATGTCATCACATGTCCTTTCCATTGCCACATGGTATTTGGTGTGGAGAGGTCACTGTTAATTAACCTGTTCACCAGCTGAAGGACATTGGGTTATATCTAGTTGTGGACAGTTACCAGCAAAGCTGTTGTAAATGTGGGTGTGCAAGTTTCTGTGTGAGCATATGTCTTTATTTCTCAACTTGGAGTGGGATTGTTGAGTCAGGAGGTAGGTCTGTGCTCTCACTTATAAGAAATTGCCAGACTTTCCCCAGAATAGCCCCTGATATAGGGACCACCTTTCCCACTGACAGATGAGGAGTCTGAGGCTTTAAGAAATCATGTAATCTGCCCAAAGCCACAGAGTGGGTACCTGACCAAACAGACATTCCCGCCATTACACAGGAACACCCATTTACTGGAGCACAGCAGCACAGCAGACAGCCCAGTTTAAAGAAAGAGAGATGGGGCAAAGAAATGGACAGGAGACTTTCTGGGCTTTAATTATAGGAGCAAACACAAGGCTGAGAAGCCAAGACCGGGAACCAGGACAGGAGAGAGCAAGCAAATGGCAATGTGGGGACCACCTGCAGGAAGGAGATGTGGACACTGTCTGCAATCTGGTGTTAAAGTGCAGGTCGGAGGCCCAGAGGCCCAGCTCAGGGCTCACCTTCAGACAGTAGAGGGACCAGGAAAGCAGCTGCCCTGGACCCCCTGAACCAAGGGGGTCCCCCACTGACTTGGCCTTCAGTTCCCTCTGAGAAGATAGAACCCAAAGACTTTGAAACCCAAGGTTTATTAGCCAGAAATCTCTGAATCTTAAATTATGGCTACAGCTCTTACATGCCTCAAAGACAGTGTGTGGAACATCAGAATGTGGACTGGCTGTAGTCTCTCTTCTCTACACTAGAATCAAATATCTGTGATTGTTTTCTCGTCTGTAAAGCAAACCTCTAACAGTCAAGTGTAGTGCCGGTTCCTTAGTTTGGAAAAAAAGTAATCTTCAACCTTAAATTCAAGAGTGCTATATGAAAATCCCTAAAATATCATCTCTGAGCCTCATTTCTGGAGAAACCAGATTGAAAAGTTTTTTTGAAGCCCTTTTCAGTCTTTTCTGTGCACTGTGTCTCCTGGGCTGGGGCACATTACAGCTGGAGGCTATGAACTTGTGTTGGAGCCCCAGCCTGTGTCCCTTTCACACTTGGAACATAGCCATGCTACTTCTCCTGGCTTTCCCATGCCTCCCAGTGGGGGTTTGTTTCTGGAGGTTCCTTTCTTTCTGCTCCTGCACAGCCTCTTAATAGTGCTCCTACAGTTGCTTGAATGACCACCAGGATTTATTTAAAGGTTCTCAAAACCTGTTGGGGGCATGGAAGGGCATGGTCAGCCTCAAAGGAGGGACACACTTCGTGGAGTGGATGTTTCCCTGTGTTAAGCTCTGGGTCGGATCTAATCATTCATTCCCTGTGTCCCATGCGGTTATCTGAAGGAGGATGAATAATTCATGGCCAAGCGCTGCTGAGCCTAATGACGCTCTAATTGGAGGTTGAGATCAGAGGCGCTAATGGCTCCTGCAGTGGGACTCTGTGGAGCGTTGACAGGAGCTCCAGGACCTTATCGACCTGTTTCCATTCTCCCGGGACTAGCTGCAGAGCAGCCTCGCTCCCCAGATGCTGGACCAAGCTGCAGGCCAATTAAAGTTATCTAGGAAGAACAGGCAACTGTTTTAAAGAGAGACAGAAAAATGACATGCCACTTCTGACTAGGCCAGTGCTGCTGCCAGATGGATGCTAGGAGGGCAGCACTGTCCACGTGCTAGGAGGGTGGCCACTGCCCAGTTGATCCTGCTGTGCCAGGGCCAGCTCAGAGGTGGGGTAGCATGTTTCTGGGGCTCCAGGGCTGCCCCACCCCCTGTTTTCAGTCTCTTCTCTGTGTGGACCTTACTTTTATTTATCAATATGACTGTGAAACTCAAGTCAGTGTCTCTGCCTTGAGAGTTTAACGCTATTGTTGTGTTTGTGATGCCATAGTTAATTAAGATTCTGTCAGCACTTTCATTATAGATTTTCTTAATGGTTTGTAACTTTCACTTTGTGAGGGGAGATGAGGCCTTACTGAACAGAGCAGAGAGGAACCAGAGGAGTGTGTGTGTGGGTGGTGCAGTTTCTTCCTTTTAAAAAATATTCAAAGGGGAAATGAGTGGATTGAAAGGTGGCAGTCAGAGAGTAGTGGACGGGGAGGCTGACCTTTTGTGAAATTGAGGAGGAAAGCTGTAGGTCCCTCTTCAGATAAGAAATATATATTTGGGCTGGTTCAGGATGGTGGCAGAGTAGGTGGATCTTGCTCACAATGCCTCCCAGAACCAAACTGGAAATTACAGCTAAATTGGGGAACAGTCACCCTGAAATACTAACTGGAGACTATCTGAAGAGGAAACTTA
This sequence comes from Myotis lucifugus, assembly GCF_000147115.1. Taxonomy (NCBI): domain Eukaryota; kingdom Metazoa; phylum Chordata; class Mammalia; order Chiroptera; family Vespertilionidae; genus Myotis; species Myotis lucifugus. The sequence goes on from NW_005871246.1 coordinate 2,152,150, forward strand.
ACCAAGGACTGCAGAAGCCACATTGAGATTGCACCTGTACAATAACTTGCACGACATACTGGTACTTGGAGTTGAGCCTCACAGTCAGCCAGCCCATGAGCTGATCCCACACACATGAACAGGCCAACAGCAATCAAGACCCAATTACAATCCACACAAGGGACATTCTTAGAGCATTCAGCTCAGAAGATAAAAGATATTGTGCCACTGAGTCCCACAGGACACTTAACTACATAAGGTCACCATATGAAGATATGGAGGCATAGCAATTCTACCTAATACATGGAAACAAACACAAAGAGACAGCTAAAATGGGGAGACCAAGAAACAGCCTCCAAATGAAAGAAAAGGAGGAATCTCTAGAAAAAGAGCTAAATGAAGTGGAGGCAAGCAATTTATCAGATATACTAGAGGCCTGGTGCATGAAATTCATGCACGGCGGGGGGATAATGTCCCTCAGCCTGGCCTGCACCCTCTCCAATCTGGGACCCCTTGGGGGATGTCCGACTGTGGGATCGGGCCTAAACCGGCAGTCGGACATCCCTCTCACAACCCAGGACTGCTGGCTCCTAACCGCTCGCCTGCCTGATTGCCCCTAACTGCTTCTGCCTGCCAGCGTGATTGCTCCCTAACTGCTCCCCTGCCGGCCTGATAGATGCCTAACCACTCCCCTGCCGGCCCAATCGCCCTCAACTGCTCTCCCCTGCCGGCCCGATCGCCCCCAACTGCCCTCCTCTGCCAGCCTGGTCACCCCCAACTTCCCTCCCCTGCAGGCCCGGTCGCCCCCACCTTCCCTCCCCTGCAGGCCCGGTTGCCCCCAACTGCCCTCCCCTGCAGGCCTGGTCCCCCCCCCAACTGCCCTCCCCTACCGGCCTGGTCGCCCCCAACTGCCATCCCCTACCGCTCTGATCGCCCACAACTACCCTCCACTCCTGGCCATCTTGTGGCGACTATCTTGTGGTGACCATCTTGTGATGATGTGGGGGCGGCCATCTTGTGATGACGTGAGGGTGTCGCACAAGGGCCACTTAGGCTTTTATTAGTATAGATAGTTCAAAGTAATGGTTATAAGGATGCTCAAGGAACTTAGTGAGAATTACAAGGAACCTCGTGGGAACTACAATGGCATGAAAAAAGGAAATAGAAACCATGAACAATAACCATTCAGAAATGAAGAATACCATATCTGATATCAAGAATACATTGGAAGGAATTAGAAGTACTGGTATATTAAATGAAGCTGACTTTGAGGACAAGGTAGAAAAAACACCCAATTAGATCAGCAAAGAAAAAAAAATTAAAAGCAGGAACATAGTTTAAGGGAACTTTGGGATAACATGAAACCTAATAGCATCTGTATCATAGGGGTACTAGAAGAAGAATAAATGAGCAAGGAATCGAGAACCTGTTTAAAGAAATAATGACAGAAAACTTCCCTAATGTGGTAAAGGAAAAAGTTACACAAGTTCAGGAAGCACAGAGACCCAATCAAAATGAACACAAAGAGACCCACACCAAGACATATCATAATTAAAATGATAAACATTAAAGATAAAGAGAGAATCTTAAAGGCAGCAAGAGAGAGACAGAAAGTTTATCTATAAGGGAGTATCATTAAGTTGTCAACAGAAACACTTCATGCCAGAAGGGATTGGCATGAAGTATTCAAAGTAGTGAAAAGAAGGACCTGAATCCAAGACTACTTTAACCAGCAAGGCTATCATTTAAAACTGAAGGCAAAATAAAGAGCTTCCCAGATTTTTTTTTTTAAAGGCTAAAGGAGCCCTAGCCAGTGTCAGCCTGCAGACTGAAAGGTCCCAGGTTTGATTCTGGTCAAGGGCAAATGCCCGGGTTGCAGGCTCAATCCCCAGTAGGGGGCGTGCAGGAGGCAGCCGATCAATGATTCTCTGTCATCATTGATGTTTCTGTCTCCCTCTCCCTTCCTCTCTGAAATCAATGAAAATAATAAAATTTTAAAAAGACTAAAGAAGTGCATTGCTGCCAAACCAACATTGCAGGAAATGTTAAAGGGACTGCTTTAAGAAAAAGAAGAAATCAAGAGAGAGAGAGAGAGAAACATAGGCAGAAAGAAAAAAATGGCAATAAATAAGTACATATTAATAGTAACCTTAAATGTAAATGGATTAAGTGCTCCAATAAAAAGATATAGGATAGTTTAATGGGTAAGAAAACATGATCCATATATATGCTGTCTACAAGAGATCCACCTCAGAGCAAAGATTCACATAGACAGAAAATGAAAGGATGGAAAAAATATTCCATGCAAATGGTAACAAACAAACAAAAAGCTGGGGAAGCAATACTTACATCTGACAAAATAGACTTCAAAACAAAGATCATAACAAGAGGCAATTAAGGTCACTACATAATACTAAAGGGATTAATCCAAAAAGAGGATATAACCCTGGTAAACATATATGCACCCAATATAGGAGCACCTAAGTATATTTTTTTAAAAAACAACTCTTGGTGGACTTTAAGGGATACGTTGACAGCAATGCAGACGTAGCAGGGGACTTGAAGAGCCCACTGACATCATTGAATAGACCCTCCAGACAAAGAAATCACCAAGGAAACAGGCCATAAATAACACACGAGGTCAGATGGACTTAATTTTTACAGAACATTTAATCATAAAGCTGAGAATATACATTCTTCTCAAGCACACATGGAACATTCTCAAAGAACCACATGTTAGGACACAAAATAAGTATTAAAAATTTCAAGAAGACTGAAATAATAATAAGCATCTTCTCAGATCACAATGCCATAAAACTAGAAATCAACTACAATAAAAAAAAAACAGAAACATTCAAACACATGGAGGCTAAATAGCATGTTATTAAACAATGAATGAGTTACCAATGAGATCAAGGAAGAAATCAAAAACTTCTTGGAAACAAATGAAAATGAACACACAACAACTCAAAATCTATGGGACACAGCGAAATCTATGGACTCAAGCAGTCCTGAGAGGGAAATTCATAGCAGTACAGGCCTACCTCAAGAAATAAGAAAAGGGCTAAAAAAAAACACAAACCAATCTAACCCTATAACTAAAAGAATTACACATAGTCCCTGGCAGGTTTTGCTCAGTGGTTAGAGTGTCAGCCCATGGACCAAAGGGTTGCAGGTTTGATTCCCAGTCAAGGGCACATACCTCAGTTGCAGATTTGCTCCCTGTCTCCCCGTCAGGAGGCATGCGGGAGTCAACCAGTCGATGTGTCTCACTTCGATGTTTCTCTCTCTCTCCCCCCTCCTCCTCCCACCCTTTTACTCTCTCTAAAAATCAATGGAAAAAATATCCTTGGTGAGGATTTAAAAAAAAAAGAAGAATTACAAAGAGAACAACAAGAGAAGCCCAGAGAAAGTAGAAGGAAGGAACTAAAAAAGATCAGAGCAGAAATAAATGACAGAGACTAAAAAAGTAATACATTAGATCAATGAAACCAAAATCTGGTTCTTTAAAAAGATAAACAAGATTGGTGATCCTTTAGTCAGACTCATCAGAAACAAAGAGAGAGGACCCAAATAAATAAAATCAGAAATGAAAGAGGAAAAAGTGACATCACAGAAATGCAAAGAATTGTAAGAAAATACTATGAACAGCTATATGCCAATAAATTGGACAACCTGGGTGAAATGGACAAATTCCTAGAAGCATACAATCTTCCAAAATTCATCAGGAAGAATCAGAAAACTTGAATAGGCCGATAATGACTGATGAAATTGAACCAGTATTCAAAACACTCCTAGCAAACAAAAGTCCTGGACCAAATTCAAAGAGCTAACACCTACTCTTCAAACTATTCAAGAGGAGGGAAGACTTCCAAGCTCTTTTTACAAGGCCAGCACTATCCTAATTTCAAAATCAGATAAAAACACTACCAAGAAAGAAAATTACAGGCCAGTATTCCTGATGAACATAGATGCTAAAATTCTTAACAAAATATTAGCAAATCATATACAGCAATACATTCAAAAGATGACCAAGTGGGATTTATTACGGAGATGCAAGGCTAGTACGATATTCTCAAATCAATAAATGTGATACATAACATAAACAAAATGAAGGATAAAAAACACATCGTATCAACAGAAAAAGCATTTGACAAAATCCAGCACCCATTTATGATAAAGGCTCTCAGCAAAGTGGGAATAGAAGGATCATACCTCAACATAATAAAGGCAATATATGACAAGCCTACAGCCAACGTCATACTCAATGGGCAAAAACTAAAAGCATTTCCCTTAAGATCAGGAGCAAGACAGGGATGTCTGCTTTCACCACTCTTATTCAACATAGTACTGGAAGTTCTAGTCATAGTGATCAGACAAGAAGAAAAACAATGAAAGGCATCCAAATTGGAAAGGAGGAAGTGAAACTGTCATTATTCGCAGGTGGCATGATATGGTACATAGAAAAACATAAAGACTCCACCACAAAACTGCTAGATTTAATAAATTAATTCGGCATAGTAACAGGATACAAAATTAACATCACAAATCAATGGCATTTTTATACACCAATAATGAATTCTCATAAAGAGAAACTAAAAAACAATCCCATGTACCATTGCTACAACAACAACAAAAATGAGATACCTAAGAGTAAACTTAACCAAGGAGGTAAAAGACCTGTACTCAGAGAACTATAGGACTTTGGAAAAAGAAATAGAGGAAAATACAGACAAGTGGAAGCATATACTGTATTCATGGATTAGAAGAAATAATATTAAAATGTCCATACTACCCAAAGTAATCTACAGTTTCAACTCAATTTCTATTAAAATACCAACAGCATATTTCACAGACCTAGAACAAATATTGCAAAAATATATATGGAACAAAAAAAGATCCCAAATAGCCTCAGCAATCTTGAGAAAGAAGAACAAAGTTGGAAGAATCGTAATACCAGATATCAACCTATACTACAAAGCCATTGTAATCAAAACAGCCTGGAATTTTCCAAGAATAGTCATGTAGACCAATGGAACAGAACAGAGACCCCAGAAATCAACTCACACCATTATGGTCAATAAATATTTAACAAAGGAGGCAAGAGCATACAATGGAGTAAAGACAGTATGTTCTATAAATGGTGTTGGGAAAATTGGACAGGTACATGCAAAAAAATGAAACTACACTATCAACTTACACCATGCACAAGAATAAACTCAAAAAGGATAAAAGACTTAATTAAATGTAAGTCGCAAAACCATAAAAATCTTAAAAGAAAATATAGGCAGTAAAATCTCAGACATCTCACGTAGTAGTATTTTCATCAATACATCAATACATCTCCTAGGGCAAGAGAAACAAAGGGAAAAATAAACATTTCAAACTAAAAAGCTTCTGCACAGCAAAAATAAATAGAAAAGGGAGCCCAATGTATAGTATAGAGGAACATATTTGCCAGTGATATCTCTGATAAGGGATTAATTTCCAAAATATATAAGGAACTCATACAACTCAACACCAGGAAAACAAACAACCAAATTAAAAATGGGCAGAGGACCTGAATAGACACTTCTCCAAACTGGACAATAGACATGAAAAAATGCCCGGCCAGCATGGCTCAGTGGTTGAGCATTGATTTATGAACCAGGAGGTCACAGTTCGATTCTCAGTCAGAGCTTATGCCCGGGTTGCAGGCTCGATCCCTAATGTGGGGCATGCAGGAGGCAGCTGATCAATGATTCTCTCTTATCATTGATGTCTCTCCCTCTCCCATCCTCTCTGAAATCAATAAAAATATATCTTTTTAAAATGCTCAGAATCACTAATCATCAGAGAAATGTAAATTAAAACTACAATGAGGTATCACCTCACACCGGTCAGAATGGCTACCATCAATAAATCAACAAACAACAAGTGGTGGCGAGGATGTAGAGAAAAGGGAACCCTAGTATACTGCTGGTGGGAATGCAGACTAGTGCAGCCACTGTGCAAAACAGTAGGTTATTTTCTTAAAAAATTAAAAATGGAACTGCCATTTGACCCAGCCATCTCACTTCTAGGAATCCTGAAACACACTTATCAGAAAGAATAAATGCACTCTTATGTTCATAACAGTGTTGTTTACAATAGCTAAGATCTGGAAACAGCCCAAGTACCCATCAATAGAGGCAAATTGTCCCTGTGGGAGTTCAACCAGGAGACTGATTGCTTGCTATGACATGCTAACCACCAGCGGGCAGTGCAGAATGAAGTAAGGCCCCAGCCTGCAGCCAGGGAAGGGAGGCCCTAGCCGGCAGCCAGAAGGCCCCGATCAGCCCTGATTGCCAGCCAGGCCTAGGGACCCAATCCATGCACAAATTTTGTGCACCGGGCCTCTAGTGTGGCTATGAAAAAGCAAGATCTCTTTCTTTTTTTTTTTGGTTCCCAAGTTCTATTCAAGAACTCATACAAAATTTGTCAGATAAATGAGCTTTAACCCTCATCTTCCTCCTCTTCTTCATCCTGGTTTATCTGGAAGTAAAACAATTCGTAACTCTCTTTGCTGTTAGGAACTACGTGCAACCAGTCACGTAGGTTATTCTTCTTCAAATATTTTTTAGTGCAATATTTCAAATATCTTTTGGAAAAAGGCACCTCAGATGTTACAGTGATCTTACTCTTGCTTCTTTCAATGGTTACAACCCCTCTGCCGAGATTCCCAGCTTTTCCATTCACTTGGATTCTCTCCTGAAGAAACTGCTCAAAGTTGGCAGAGTCCATGATTCCACCTTTATGGGGTGGGTGCAGTGAAGGGTGAACTTCAGAACCTGCTTCTTTTTTTTGCCCCCCTTCGCCACGAGCTTTTTCACGGAGCTATGGCGGCTGCGGAGGCAGAAAGAAGATCTCTTAACTTTTGTGACAGCATGGATAGACCTGGGGATTATTATGCTAAGCACCTGGAAAGCAGGGAAGCTCACGCCCCTTCCCCATACCTGCCCTAGGCATCTCTTCCATCTAGATATTCAGAGGTTGTAGGCTTTATAACAAACTGATCTTTTAGTAAGTAAACTGTTTTCCAGAGTTCTCTGAGCCGCTCTAGCAAATGATTGAACCCAGGAGGAGGTTGTGGAAACCTCTGATTTGTAGCCAAGTTGGACAGACACTGTGGGTAACACCACTTATGACTAGCAGTCACTGAAGTGACCCACTAACAGTTATGGGACTGAGCTCTTAACCTTCTCCACATGTGCCCCCAACAGCTACTGCAGATGGTCGGGCATGGCTGAGATGGCACACACCTCCCCTGTCCTGGCAGACCCAGGAGGACTCCCTCAGCCACACACCTCTCTCTGGTCTCAGGGACTATATGGAGCCTCTGCTTCCTTCCTTCTGGGGAGATGAGCTCCCAGCTTACAACTGAGGAGGCGTCGCTGTCGGAGCGCACTCAGGCTGAGCCAGTGTCCACTGCTGCTCAGACAGGCTGCTCGGAAGGAAGGGGGTGAGAAGCAGGCTTTCATTTCTGAGTGAGGCAGTTGGTCCTGCTTCAGATTCTGCACTTAAGTTGACGAAATGCCTCCTGATGAAATAACCACATTCTGCCTGACTCCTTAAGGTGTGTTTATGGAACTCTTTATCTCTGGCAGGTACTTGTAGAAATCATATCTGACCAGTCTCAGAGGGCAATCAATCATTTTCCAGTATCTGATGTTTTCTTCGTATTCGGGCTAATCACCCTGCCCAGCACTGTATCACCCTTGCTCAAGCAGCAAGAAAGATCTTACTGATACAGATTCGAGAGCATTGTCAGCTCCATATGGCCTGTGGCAGTGCCGGGGGCACGGGGTCAGTGTGGCCTGAGTGTCCTCCTGCGTGGCCTCAGCCCTGCCTCTCACACATGCGGCCTTTGTCTTCTGCATATTATCTGCCCAATTTCTCCCTTGAGCCCTTTGTTCTATGGCTTTTACACATACACTTACTGTAATTATACCAACACTCTAGTCACTAAGGGCTAAAACCAAGGTCAGCCTACTGAAGTTTGACCATGAAACACGAGTGACTAGGAGCATCTGGAGACCTTGGACCCCCGGCCCGGGTGAGTGTCCCAGCAGTCCGGGCTGTGGCCCTTGCTGGGAGCTCTGGTCACTCTGCCGGTGTGTCTGTCAGTCCTCTTCAAACTATGAGGTCCAGGGAGGAGCAGTGTAGATGACAGGAGTTAAACTTGTCACTGAAACGAGAGATTGACAAAGAAAGGCATTATTTAATCTAGAAAAGATAATGACCTTGGAGTCAACTGGAAACCAAATTTAGAGTGTGCAGAATGGCAGCTGGTCTTGACTGCGCCCAGGGGCAGGCTGAGCCATCAGCAGGAGAAGCATAGCTTGTGACGTCAGAGCGGGCTGGGCTTGGTCCCACCTCCACATTCACAAGCTAGTCCTTTTCTCTGGTCCCGATGTCTTATCTCTACACTAGGCTCTCTTGAGTCCTGAATGTCCTTAATGCCTGTATAACCACAGACTCCAAGTATATGTACAACTAAGAAGAGATAGGAGGGCACATGCCGTACGATTTCTTTTATATGAAACTAGAGGCCCTCGTGGCCCCGTGGCCCCTCCCCCCACCCACTGGTTGTTCCAGAAGGTCTGCCGTCTGGTCTAATTAGCACATTAGCTCTTTATTATATAGGATTTCCAGAGCAGGCAAATTCATAGAGACAGAAAGCGGATTAGTGGTTACTGGGGGTAAGGGGCTAGAGGTGGGAAGTGATTGCTGATGGACATAGGCTTCTTCTGGGGTGGTGACAATATCTGGAACTAGATGGTGATGATGATTGCTAAATGCCACTGAATTGCCACTCTATAATGATCAATTGTATCTTATATGGATTTCACTTTAATTTGGAAACCAAAAAAAAAGCGGGGCGGTGGGAGGATGCTGGTCTGTCTGCTTCCAGCTGGGACCTGATACAGAGTACTGACCAGAGTTGAGGAAAAAGTCCTCCAGAACATGGAGAGCTCACCATAGCCATAGGGCCCAGGCCTCGCCCCTGAAGCTCAGGTGCAGGAGACAGGCCAAGGAGAATAGGACGGTGCTGTTTTACAGAAGACTGACAGCCAACCTTGTGAAGAGTTTGGATCCGGGACATGAATCAAATTGCAGAGTTTGCTGACCTCACTTCTGGGGACATTTATCCCCTGAGAAATCCTCATTGATTTCAGCGGTTATAATAAAGGCTTTAAAACCTTGAAGTGAATTTGCATAGATGCTGGGAGTTTGGTCTTGGAACCTTGGTTATGCCTTAGTCATTTATTACAGTAGCTGTGGGACACATTCAAGCCACCTGCCTTACCTTTGTAGGTTTGAAGTTTGATTGTAAGCTGGCCCACTATGCTGGGGCCTTTGAGTGGGATGAAGACACTGATCAGACCATGGGTGCCTAAGAATAAACCAGAATGCCAGAGATATTATCCCACTGCCATGAGGATCCTTGCTCAACGCCCAACTTTCAGCATCAGTGCCTCTTGGGATCTTTTCTGGACAGGTGCGCTTCAGTGCCCTTACTGCTCAGCCAGGTACAAGTAGAAGCCGTGCCTACATCCCGCCGGGGTGCAGGGGGCCTTCCTAGGATGAACTGAAGGCTCTGGAGCAGTGGTCGCCAACCTTTCAGACCTCAGACCACCAGTGGTCCACAGACCACCAGTTGGTGACCGCTGCTCTGGAGCATTCAGTCTCGCCTTGCACACTGTTGGCAACTGTGAGCACTGAGCACTGGCTGCTGCTGCGGCAGGGTGGGCGCCCGCTGCATGCTCCCAGGTCTTCTCTGTGAGTGATGTCCAGGCAGGATCTGAGAGCGACAGGTGTATAGCCCTCTCCTTTGGAATCCCTCTGACTCCATCTTCTTTCTCTCATATTTCTCCTCTCATTGCAGGTTCTGTGGGGACCCCGCTGCCAGGCGTTGAGGTACGAATTGTCTCAGAAAACCCACAGAAGGAGGGCTGCCCCTACATCCTCCACGCGGAAGGAAACGAGAAGGACACCAGGGTGAGCCACTCTGTCTTCTGTGGTGGCACATGAGCGTTGCACGGTCATGACCACCCAGCAGGCCAGTCACAGAGGTTTGGGTCTCTGTGCTCTGGAGGTGGAATCCCCACTGCTTGGGGTTGGCCCTCCTGGATGGTGGGGATGCTGGCTGGTATTTACCAAGGGTGCCACTGTGAACAGTGTGAGAGGGCAACCAAGGCCCAGCTGTGCCCCAATCTCCAGTGCTCTGCCTGGCTTCTCCCTGGGCTCCATGCACTGGTGTTACTTTGAGGTGGGTCATGACCGCATTGGCTAAGGACAACTCAAGTTAAAACAGAAGTCACTGCAGGTGGGATCTGGTTAAAAATTCTGTGCTGGCAGGACCCTGGTGCCTACTCAGAGTGACGCCAACACACACTTCCGGGGCAGGTGTGGCCATGCCAGGAGCCTCGCTAAGGCTCTTTGGGCAGGTCCACAGGACCCTTTGAACTAAGGTTACCCATTTCAACTGAAGTCACTGGTGGTGCTCTCTTAGTTTCTATGTGATTCTAAAATTCACAAGAGTGAAGCAGAAACTGTCCATTGTCTTATTTCAGTGAAGATTTTAATAGCTACAGATGTGCTAGTCATAAGTGAAGGGGAGTCACAGAAAAGTTTAGGATTAGTGGGAAGTGGAATGTTTATTTCAAGGGAAATGATGTTCATCCTGGCTAGTTTGGCTCAGTGCAGGGGTGGGCAAACTTTTTGACTCGAGGGCCACAATGGGTTCTTAAACTGGACCAGAGGGCCGGAACAGAAGCATGGATGGAGTGTTTGTGTGAACTAATATAAATTCAAAGTAAACATCATTACATAAAAGGGTACGGTCTTTTTTTTTTTTTTTAGTTTTATTCATTTCAAACGGACCGGATCTGGCCCGCGGGCCGTAGTTTGCCCACGGCTGGCTCAGTGGATAGAGCTTTGGCCCTCGGACTGAAGGGTCACAGGTTTGATTCTGGTTACTGCACGTTACCTCGGTTGTAGGCTCGATCCCCAGCACCAGTTGGGGCACGTGCATGAGGCAAACAATTGATGTGTCTCACATCATTGTTTCTCTCTGTGTGTCTCTCCCCCTCCCTCCCACTCTCTCTAAAAAAATCAATGGAAAAATATCCTCAGGTGAGGATTAACCCCTCCCCCCCAAAAAAAAAGAAGAAAGGAAATGATTTTCTCTACAGCTGATATCCATACTAGACATCACCTATGATTGATTTCTGTTTCTCAGAGGTTTCAAAAGATGACAGTAGTGAGTCCTTATTGCAGCTTATCCTTCTTCATGAGCACTGCTGGGCTGGTCAATCCCCCTCTGCACCTCATGTGCCAGGAGGGGCTGGGTGCAGGCCATGCTCTATTGGCCCCAGTTTCCACATCTGAAATGGGAGGACTGAGGAGATTGTTGTTGAATGTTTTTGTGGGTGCAAATAGGTGGAATTTGGATGCTTTAAAGTATAATTTATGGAAATCTTAGAATGATGTCAAAAAGTAGGCATTCTGTTTACCCAAGAACACCTCTTACCTGGGCCCTCGCCAGGTTCTCACTCTCTCAGCCTCTGTTCCCAGATGTGCTAACATCTAGACACAGTCTTGCCCCTCCACTACCACCCTGAGGGTCCGAGCCATTGCTGTCACTCCCTGACCACCCTCTGCCAGGGCTCTTGCCTCTGCCCTGCTGGTCCAAGGCGTCAGCCACACCCATACCATGGGGTCCTTTTCTGGCTCTCAGCCTGTGCCCTGCACTGCCTCCCAATACCGCCGCCTCCTCGTGGACTCCCGCTTATCCCCTGGTCACCAGCCCTCCCTGCATTTGATGACTGCCTCCCCCATGGATGCTTAGCCTGTGTGCCAGGTCAGGAATGGCCAGCGGAGAATTCAGGCCAGGCTGTGGGCTCCAGGGACACTGCTCATCAGGAGGTCCCCAACAGAGAGGAACAGTGTGGATTTGTGGATCCATCAGATGCTAGTGACACAAGCAGCAGGATCCATGACTACTGCCTCCGCCAGGTGCCAATCGCCTGATGGCTCGGCCTCCATGTGCACCTGTTCTACTGGAAGTCGCAGGGATGCTGCCAGAGAGAAAGGGTAGGGGGGAAGCATCTCCCTCCTAAATGATGATACAATTTAAGTAACTCGCACCTGTGGTGGCAGGCAGCCGGCCATCTGACAGCTCCTCTCCCGTCTTTGATTGTTTCCATCTACAGAGAGTTGTGCACAGAAACTTGCTTAAAATAGAAAAAGCCGCAGCCCTGGCCCAGAGCGCTTGACAACCAGGGAGAAGGAAGCAAACATTCCACAGGTTGGGGGCTCCAGGGGAATGGGTGCCACTGGCTAGGGCTCTGAGGGGCCATGGAGATAGGAGGGGGCATAAGGGAGCTGGGTCTGGTCCTCCCTGCATGGTGAGTTCCGTACAGATACACCCCAGCTGTCTAAATGTGAACATAAGGGGATTTGGCACTCATGAGGGTGTGTTCTAGAACATTTTCAACTCAGTGAAGGGATCGGAGGACAGACAGTCCAGACTGTAGCTGCCCTGATGGCCGCATGGAGTCTCAGGGCCCCTCCATGGGAAGACACACCAGAGGGCCTGTTGTCCCACACAGGGGTTTGGCCCTGGACCTAGTGTTTAGTCTTGTGACCAGTGAGGCTGTGCTCGGCAAAGGCCACCTCTGGGGTAACCAGGGCCACAGGAGGGACCCCTGGTTAAGTCCCGGCTGCAGGGCCCTGCCTCTTTCTCCCTATGCCTTTCTTGAAGGTGGCCCCGCCATGGCACTGTTTGCTTGACCCCACCTTCAGTGCAGTAGGACACTTGCTCTCGAGGTTGTTACCTTCAAGGGCCGCAGATCAGAAACGGGCTTTGGGGTCTCACTCATGGGTAGAGTGACACCTCCCTCCTGTGTTTGATGGCATTTGTCAATCTATCTTTAGCCTTTAAAAGTGGAGACTCAAAGTCCTCTCCCCCCAAGACTTTGTAGAGTATGAATGAAGCAGTGCTCAGGCAGTTGCCTACATGGAACTTTCCATCTGGGCCTCCCGCTCTGTGAGATGTGGCCTCAGCTCCCAGCAGATCACAGCTGCGCTTCTGTGTCTGTACCAGCCCATCAGCACTGCAGCGTGCAGGATGAGCCACGGGCAGGGTTAGGCCTGAAGGCATGCAAACTGAGGCCCCGGCCATCCTGAAGAAACTCATTTTAGTCCATTTCAGTGGCATGTTGCAGCGGAAACAGGAACTAGCACTGGCCTCGTTGGGGACCATGGTTACTAATAAGAAAAGGAGGAAGCTACGATACCCGTGGACTGTCGGTGTAGGGTGGCCTCATGCTGCAGGAGGCTGCAGTCTGCTCAGTTCCTACACGGATTGTGAACCTGCTGCTGAAAATTGTTGATACTGTCTCTGAAACAGAGATTTGCCAAGCAAAACCCTTCCAGTTCCTGTCTGATACACTATAAGTTCCCAGTTAGTGCAGCCCAAACTGGTAAGGACTGACTCTTTAATGTTCATAAGTTAGGAAGGCTGAGATGATTTTTTTCAAGTGGTTTGTTTGTTTTTTACTTTTAATTGGTAATAAATTTATAGGAAAGTTGCAAAAATAATAGTACAAAGAACACCTACACACCCCTCACCCAGATCACTTACTGTTAATACCCACTGTTCTTTCTCCACACACAGGATTCCTCTGCGCGTGCGCCATGGCCCTTCACCCAAAACACCCACAGTGCAGCAACCGTAGCACAGGACCAGCATCTTATCCAACCTCTCCCACGCTGTGGTGTTCCCCTTGTGTACTGACCTCATGATGTCACATGTAGCACCTTTCTCCACTGCAGGTTCAGTCTGGGGCAGGTGTTTCCCTGGCTTGTCCTGAGGACAGGTCTTGAAGCAGGCCCGTGCACCTGGATGATAGGCATGATGTCCGTGCAGGTAGCAGTTACCAAAGAGAGAAGTGCCTACTGAGCGGAAGTGTGCCGCGTGGTGACGGTGAGCGTACAGCGAACGAGGAGGTTCAGGGAGGACATCACGGAGAACTCCCTGGAGCCAGCCTGCTGTGGGAACTGTGGCCTCAGCCTCTCCCAGCCGTTCCTTCCTTTCATCCAACTAGCACATGAGGAGACCCCTCTGGGCTGGACACCAACCCTCATGTTGCTGCCAAGATCAGCAGACAGGTCTCAGCAGTAATGGCACCCATCCTGGCAAACGCAGCGTGGGGTTAGGTGTCCCGCAGGCCATGCAGAACTTCCCAGACAACAGGAGACCCCTGTTAACTCCTACAGGCCCAGAGCAAGGGGTTCTCACAAGCCCACATCACCCAATAGCTGTGCTGCCTGAGGGCCAGGTATATATGTGTCAGGAGGGCAACTTGTCCTGGGTGCCCCACAGAATACAGCCTGGGCTCACTGTGGGATGTTATGCAGTGACACCCTCGTGTCTCCATGTCCCTGAGTGTGTGGCTGCCCTGGCTGACCAGCACCCCAGCAGCTCAGTTGTCCCTGTTGTCTGTGGCTCTGCTGCCAGCACTTCCTGATTCTTGCAACTTTGGTGGGACTTCAGGCACTAGTAGAGCGGGCACCCTCCCCCACTAGGAGGTTCTCTGGCACCATTTGAACTAGATCCACCTTCGAGGCTTCCTCTGGCTGCGCCCTCCCTGCTGGGCTGGGTTAACGCATGGCTTTGTTTGCTGCCATGCATCTTTCATGTGCTGCAGCCTCCAGCTGGCTCCTGCCTGTAAACTCTGCACGTCGCACACTCTCTTTATTTTTTTATTTTTTTGAAATTGCTTGCTTACATGAGAGCCGATCACCAGCCAGCAACAATGGGGTCCATCAGCAGATAAAGGGCTTCACAGCTGTATGTAACACAGAGGATAGCCAGTCCTCCGCACAGAATCATCTCCTCTTGCTGATGATGCAGAGACCCATGTGGATGTGCATTGGCTAGAGCAGGACAGGTGCTGTGAGCTCTGTTTCCTTTTATTTCTTCTTAAAAATTAATTATCTCATATCTTATCCATATGCAGGCTGTCACTCTGGACAGCAGACTGCTCTGTTGCCTCTCCTCCCCACGCCACCAGCATCTCCAGTCCCCTCCCCTGTCACGGCCATCTGTCGCTACGTGTGCCGCCAACTGCTGCACGTGACCCATAGTGGGGCCTGGAACGCTCTGCCCCACGATGGTAATGGTGCCTTCCCCACAGACGCACTCACTTCAGACAAACAGCTGACAGTTCCATCCCTCGAGTTGTGATGGAGTCCATCACCTCTATCAGGGCCAGGTAGGAGGCAGCATGACCCGAAAGAGAGAATCACATTTGTCACCCTGATGTTCCAGGTGACTTCCTGAGAGCACTCAGCGGCCCTGTGCCTCTCTTTCCAGCTGTCAACCAGAGCTTGCCCCCAAATACCCTTTGCTCTGAAATACAAGGCAAGAAGTCCCACCTTCCTCCCATTGGCTCATCCCTATGTGGGTGGCCAGTTCTTTCTGGTCTAAGCAGTAGGCAATGCTTTGCTGGGCGGCCCTTCATCAGGATACAAGGGGAGCCCACAGTCAAGGAGGGGCCATTAGGGACAGGTGCTGTACCTTGTGTACTGCACCTGCTCACCAGCCTGGATTCCGGCACCTTCTTCTAGTATGCCCTCCACCACAGAGGGGCAGAGCTGTCTTCTCATGAATCGGGCAGGTGTCAGGGGTTCCACCTGTTTCGAGCAACACCTGCCGCTGATAGAGGAGAGTGCAGTGCTGCTTCCAGCAGGTCACTAGGCCAGTGGAACATGGGTCAGAGTTGGGGCAGGCACTGCAGTCTGTGAGAGTGGGATTCAGGCTGCTTCAGATGAGGAAGTGTTCATTCTTGTGTTGGCAGCTCTCAGGCATGGCGCTGGTCATAGTAAGTGGAGAGGCCCTCACTCAATCGATGTTCCTGTAGGCACAAAGACGGGGAGTCCCTTGTGAACACAGCCTAGATTTTTATTGCCGTGTGGAAAGCAGGTGTGGCATGAAGTCATGTGAGACTGCCAGGCACCCAGGGTCTGGCTGCGTGCCCATACAACCTGCACCCGAAACACCCTCAGGAACAGCTGGTCCCCAGAGCTTGGGGAGTGGGCCCCACTGACCACCCACCCAGCCCTGCTTCTTGTCCTAGCACATGAGGGTGTGAAACCCAAGTGGTTCTGAGGAGTCCCAGCAGAAACCCCTTCAGGGCTCTGGCTCTGTGCATGGCCTGGTGACATGAGTGATAGATTTTAGTTGAAGGCAGTGTTTGCTGTTATACACTGCTAGAGGTCCGCTGCATGAAATTCATGCACGGGTGCGGTCCGGTGCATGAAATTCATGCACGGGTGCGGTCCCTAGGCCTGGTTGGCGATCAAAGCGCGAGTGTCTGGCGTGGAAGGGCAGGTCCCAGCTGACCTCTGGGCCCTGGGCAGCCCCCGCGTGCTCCCCTCCGCCTGAGTCATGGCGCCTGAGTTTCCATACAGAGATGCGGTGAGCACTGCCAGACAACGCAGGCTGGGGCACAGGGTGGGCCTCTGGGCCGCCCAGCAGCGCCGCACAGAAGCCAGGCGGGCAGCACGCTCTCTCCTGGCCGGCCTCGCAGACCAGCTCCTGCGTGAACCCACAGGGAGCCCAACTGGCGCCCCTGCAGTCCCGGTGGCTGCGGCCCAGCTCACCGGAGGGTGCAGGGCAGGCTGGGTGCGGGGAGGGGGGTGGGGGGTAGGAGGGCGGAGGGGGCTCCCCAGCATGGGAGCCCTGGTATCCCAGGGGAGGGAAGCAGGGGGAGTGAGAGCAAGCTCAGGGACACCCCACATTCTCACCACATCTCTGTCCCCACCACCCCAGCCCCCAGATAGCCAGTGAGAGGTCGCAGCCCCCCACCCGGGTGCCGCAGGGGGTTGGTTGCCACCACTCACCCCCACTTCCCCATCCCAGCCCAGGGCCCAGCCCCAATTGGGCTTTCAGGGCCTGCCTGCCGCTGGTCACCCTCTGTGGGGCGATCGGCAGGGCAACCGGGCCCCTGCTTGCACCTGCCTTGGCCTGCTGTCGCCCACTTACCTGCTTCCCCGTCCCGCTGCAGTCCCGCTCTCATTGGGGCCCATCGGGCCGGCAGCACCTCCACTGCTGCCTGCTGCCAGCACTGCATCGCCGACACCCACCATGTTCCGCACCACACCCTGGTGGTCAGCACACGTCATAGCAAGCAGTTGAACTCCCGGTTGAACAGTTTGCACATTAGGCTTTTATTATATAGGACTAGAGGCCCGGTGCACAAAAATTTGTGCACTCGGGGGGGAAAGGGGGGGTCCCTCAGCCCGGCCTGTGCCCTCTCGCAGTCTGGGACCCCTTGAGAGATAATGACCTGCTAGCTTAGGCCTGCTCCCGGACACGCCGATTGGGGGGTTGCAGCGACACCCCCTGTCATGCACAGAGCAGGGCCGATCAGGGGGTTGGGGCGCTGCCCCTTGTCATGCACAGAGCAGGGCCCATCAGAGGTGTTGGGGATCCGCACCCTGTCACACACAGAGCGGGGCCCATCAGGGGGTTGAGGAGCTCCCCCCAGTCACGCACAGAGCAGGGCCGATCAGGGGGTTGAGGAGCTCCCCCCTGTCACTCACAGAGTAGGGCCAATAGGGGAGTTGGAGCACCGCCCCCTGTCACACACAGAGCAGGACGGATCAGGGGGTTGGGGCGCTGCCCCCTGTCACACACAGAGCAGGGCCCATCAGGGGGTTGAGGAGCTCCCCCCTGTCACTCACAGAGTAGGGCCGATAGGGGAGTTGGGGCACCGCCCCCTGTCACAGAGCAGGGCGGATCAGGGGGTTGGGGCGCCGCCCTCTATCACCCACAGAGCAAGGCCGATCAGGGGGTTGGGGCGCCGCCACTGTCACACTCAGGGCAGGGCCGATGGGGAGGTTATGGCTCTACCCTGTCACACACAGAGCAGGGCCCGTGGGGGGAGGTTGGGGCGCCGCCCCCTGTCACACACAGAGCCGCAGGGCGATCAGGGGGTTTGGTCACTGCCCCCTGTCACGCTGATCCCGGTGCCGGGAGGCCTCGCTGCTCCGCTGATCCCGGTGCCGGGAGGCATATTACCCTTTTACTATATAGGATAGAGGCCTGGTGCACAGGTGGGGGCCGGCTGGTTTGCCCTGAAGGGTGTCCTGGATCAGGGTGGGGGTCCCCACTGGGGTGCCTGGCCAGTCTGGGTGAGGGGCTGAGGGCCGTTTTCAGGCTGGTGGGTGACTGAAGCTCCCAACCGCTCCTTTTTTTCTTTTCTTTTTTATTCTGGGCCAGCTTTAGCTCTGAGGCCTCGGCTGCTGAAAGCAGGTTTCTGGCCTTTGTTTACCTTCTGTATTTGAAACAATGTTGCGGTCCTGCTGGCTGAAGCCTGGCTGACTAAAGCAGGTTTCTGGGGTTTGGTTTAGCTTCTATATTTGTTACAATGTTTCTTAGAGTTGCAGCTCAGAGGCCGGCAAGGCAGGCGGGGAAGCTTGGCTTCCTCCATCACTGAAGCAAGCAAGCCTCCCTGTTCGCGTCAGCTGCCTGGCTGCCAGCCGCCATCTTGGTTGGCATTTCATTTGCATATCTCCCTGATTAGCCAATGGGAAGGGTAGCGGAGGTACGGCTAATTACCATGTTTCTCTTTTATTAGATAGGATTTTAGTTTATTATTTCTCTCTGATATTTTTCTCAGGCCATTCTCCTTCTGGTTTATCTTCACTCTTGATATCCCATCATACCCTTGTCTCTAAAATTTACATCAACCACCAATATTAATTTGGCCTTACTGTCAAGGTCTGTCCAATAGTTAGTATGACATAAGCAAATGTGTAATAGGTGTGTGAGTGTTTAGAGCTCTATCTGGTGATTCATTTTTCCCTCTCCCCCAAGAAATGAAAATGCCTTGTCTTTTTTAGCATAAAGAAAATGATGACAGCCCTAGCCGGTTTGACTCAGTGGATAGAGCGTCAGCCTGAGGACTTAAGGGTCCCAGGTTCAATTCCGGTCAAGGGCACATGCCTGGGTTGCGGGCTTGATCCCCATTAGGGGACGTGCAGGAGGCAGCCAATCAATGATCCTCTGTCATCATTGATGTTTCTATCTCTCTTTCCCTCTCCCTTCCTCTCTGAAATCAATAAAGATACATTAAAAAAAAAAAAGAAAATGATGACAGCCCTAGCCAGTTTGGCTCAGTGGATAGAGTGTCAACCTGTGGACCGAAGGGTCCCAGGTTCAATTCCAGTCAAGGACACGTACCTTGGTTGCAGGCTCTTCCCCACCCCAGGCCCTGGTCGGGGTGCGTGCAGGAGACAACTATCTAATTGATGTGTTTCTCTCACATCAATATTTCTGTCTTTCCTTCTCTCTTCCACTCTCTCTAAAAATCAATGGGAAAAATATCCTCAGGTGAGGATTAAAAAAAAGAAAGAAAGAAAATCATGACAGCCTGGCTGGCATGGCCCAGTGGCTGAGCGTCTATGAACCAGGAGATCACAATTGGATTCCCGGTCAGGGCACATGCCTAGGTTGCAGGCTCGATCCTCAGTGTGGGCGTGCAGGAGGCAGCGGATCAATCACTCTCTTCCATCATTGAGATCAATGTCTCCTTCTTTCCTCTCTGAAATGAATAGAAATATATTTTTTTAAAACAGAAGAAAATGATGACATGTACTTTCCTTAAACCGGAGACGCCCTTGGCAAATCTGTGCAAAAGTTAGAATTGGTGGATCTGCCTGTCTTTATGGTATTTACCCTGTGGTGGTCAGGTGAATCTAAGAAGGGGCTCAGATTAAGTGTTGAATGGGATTGAGCTGGATTGATAGGATTGAATGGGACTCTGGGCTCTAGTTGAAAGAGAGTTGGTTTTGGTTCCAGAAGACCCCAACTTTGTACTCTACGTGTCTGTGGCCACACAGCCTGTGTGCTGGCAGCTGCTGTGCTTGAGGGCTGGTCAGTGTATCACGGGGCATCGATGATGCTGGTGTCATAAAATGAGTCAGAAAATGTTCCCTCTTCTATTTTCTAGAAGAGTTTGTGTGTAATTGGAGTTTTGTGTTTTTATAATATTTGATAGAATTTACCATCTGGGTCTAGAGGTTTCTTTTTTGGAAGATTTTAACTGAATTCAGTTTCATTTAAGTTGCCAAATTTATGTGCATAGAGTTTTTCATTATTAATATTTTAATATATGTGGAGTCTGAAGTGATACTCTTCCCATTGCTCATACTAGTCATTTGTGTCTTCCATTTCTTTTTTCTTTGTTATTGTTGCTAGAAGTTTAACTGTTTTGTTAATCTTTCTTCAGAGAACTAGCTTTATTGGATTTATTGAATTTCCTCTATTGCTTTTCTCTTTTTAATCCTGGTTTCTGTCTTATCTTTATTGTTTCTTTTTTTTTTTTTGCGATTGCTTTCTCTTTTTCTAGTTTCTTTTTTTCTTGTTTTTACACAAACAATTATTTAAGGCCTTTTATTAACAGGTGCTTGCAGTTTGTTGAATTTTTATTACAAATTAAAAATAAGGTCCTTAAAAATCTTAATTTGACCAAATATGAAACAATTTTAAAAACCTTTAAAAATATATTAAGAAAAACCAGGCTTTTAAGAAATAAAAACCTCATTTGTCATTACCAAAATGAGATTTCTATAGGTAAAAATAATAAAAACCCCATGCTGTATAGATAATGCGGATAGTTCCAGTTGTCTGGTTAACGGGCAAAAAGCAAGCACTGAAGGCAGAGGTAGGGAACATCCAGCCTGCAGGTCGTATAAGGCCTGCGAAATCATTTGGGCTGGCCCTGCCGAGGCATTAGGGGTGAGTTAAATGTTTGACCAAATGTAGCAGCGAATTTTTAAGTTGGTAATTTTGTATGGCCTGCAAATGATGTTAATAAATATCCAAATGGCCATTGGCAGAAAAGAGTTTCCCTACCCCTAGCTTAAGGTCTTCAGTTCTAATCTTTTGTTCATTTCTTATTGCTGAATTTCATATTCATTTCTTCTTGTTGGATGACTAAACCGGATGGTAGAGATGGTAAGCTAGCATTTATTCACCCCCACTCTGCTCAGCCTTGGGAGCGGATGAATTCTGGGCCAGTGGATCAGCTGCTTTTGTCTCTTTGCCATCTTGTGGTTTAGCATTTTCTTATCTTCTTCATTGTTGTTCTCTCTAGGCTGTTTTGGTGAGGAGAACCCCAGTTAATCATGGTCTGTAGCTCTAATACATATTCTGTCTCACTGGCCTACCTTGTTCTCCTGCACTCTGGTTGTCAGCACCCGCCATCATTTCTCCTTGCATCTGAGGGTTGGAATACTGTGGTCGATGCCCATAGGGTGTCCACATGCAGTAAGGTGGGAACTGTTGCCTGCAGTAGGGCAGGTGCTGTTGGGCCTGGCCTTCGGGAGCACTCTTGGATCTCTCATTCTTTCCCCCACTCTCACTATTTGGGTAGTTCTGCTGGTATTTGCACCGAGGACCCCTGCAAGGTGGATAGTGTCTGGAATGGTTACTGTCTGCTGCATATTTACTGCCTTGCATGTTTACTGGAACTCCACCAGGGCCTGTAACATTTGCTGCCTCCACACCCTTTTCTCCTTCAACAACATCAAACTCCACAATCTCTGCATCTCTTACACTGCAAAGGTACTTCCTAGGGTTATTCTTTATGGCAGTCTGGTGTACAAATACATCTTCCTTGGTGTCATTCCTGTTGATGAAACCATATCTTTTTCTTACATTGAACCATTTTACTGTTCCCAAAACCTTTTATTTTTATTTTTATTGTTGAAAGTATTACATATGTCCCCCTTTTTCCCCATTGACCCCCTCCAGCCTACGCCCACCCCAAGCACTCACCACCCCACTGTCTGTGTCTATGAGTTCTGCATATATGCATACAAGGTCTTTGGTTGATTACCTCCCACCCACTCACCCTCCCTCACCTTCCGTCTGAGATTCCACACTCTGTTCCATGCTTCCATGTCTCTGGATCCACTCCATTCATCAGTTTATTTTGTTATTTAGATTCCACATATGAGTGAGATCATGGGATACTTGTCTTTCTCTGACTTATTTCACTTAGCATGATACTCTCCAGGTCCCTCCATGCTGTCTCAAAGGGTAAGAGATCCTTCTTTTTTACTGCTGCATAGTATTCCGTGGTGTAAATGTACCACAGCTTTTTTATCCACTCATCTGCTGATGGGCACTTGGGCTATTTCCAGAACTTAACTATTATAATTTGTGCTGCTATAAACATAGGAGTGCATACATTCTTTCTGATTGGTGTTTCAGGTTTCTTAGGATATATTTCTGGAAGTGGAATCACTGGGTCTAATGGCCGATCCATATTTACTTTTTTGAGGAAACGCCATACTGTTTTCCATAATGGCTGCACCAGCAGCAGTGTACTAGGGTTCCCTTTTCTCCATACCCTCGCCAGCATTTGTGATTTGTTGATGGTAGCCATTCTGACAGGTGTGAGGTGATACCGCATTGTCATTTTAATTTGCATCTCTCTAATGATCAGTGACTTTGAGCATTTTTTCTTGGTCATCTGTATGTCCTCTTTGGAGAAATGTCTATTTAGGTCCTTTGTCCATTTTTTAATTGGATTGTTTATCTGCCTTTCGTTAAGTTGTATGAGTTCCTTATATATTTTGGATATTCACCCTTTATAAGATGTATCATTGCCAAATATCTTCTCCCATACAGTGGGCTCCCTTTTCGTTTCCCAAAACCTTCTTGTCCCTGCCAGCAGGCACCGCTGATGTGAGGCCGCCAGGACCTCCATTCCCTGCACCACTGCTCATGGTGCCAGGCTTGGTGTGGGCAGCCCTGAGGTGGTGGTGGCAGGCTGCAGCAGCTGCAGCTCCTCCCGGTGTATGGTAACTAGGCCGACGGTGCTGGGGCTGCTCAGGGCTCTCTGGGGTCTGCTCTCGGCTCCTAGTACCCATTGAACTGCTGGTTTCTTAAGTTGAAACTTTAGGTTATTGATTTGAGACCTTCTCTCTTTTCTAATATGTGCATTTAATTATATAAACTTCCCTCTAAGCACTGCTTTAGTTGTACTCCCCCCTTGTTGGTGGGTTGTATTTTCATTCAGTTCAAAATATTTTATAATTTTCCTTAAGACATCTCCTTTGACTCGTGGATTATTTATAAGTGTGATATTTATTTTCCAAGGGTTTAGAGATTTTTCTGTTATTGATTTCTAGCTTTTGGTCAGAAAACATGCTTGGTATGATTTCAGTGTTGTTGTTGTTTTTAATTTGTTAAGGTATGTTTTATGGCCCAGAATATGTGGTCCTGCTTGTGAATGTTCTGCTGGTTTGGGCTGGAGTGTAAATGTCAATTAGATGCAGATGGTTAAGTTCTTCCACAGCCTTGCTGGTGTTCTGACTACTATTTCTCTTACTAAGTGAGGAGTGCTGAGTTCTCCAATAGGCCAGCGGTGGCTTACCAGAGGAACGGACCTGTGACCTCACAGGTGCCTCCTCTGCAGGTGCTTTTCCTGGCACCATGGAAGCCCCTGCTCAGTTTCTTATAAAACCCAATCTCCCTGCTACCCTTCACTGTGGTCACACTAGAGAAGCACTGAGCTTCCCTGCCTTCCACGACCACGTGAATTCCAGTGCCAGGGTCTCCTGGCTCCCAAGTCTTCCTCCTGGAGCCGCCCTGTCCGTTGACTGCTCTGTCAGCTTCCTTTTCACCAAGCAAAGTAGCACCTCCAAAAGGCTCTCCAGCGGGTGCTACCAACTCGGAGCTGCTCCAGTTGCCACAGACAGGGTGCGGGCTGCTGCTTGCTTCTCCTGGGTTCCCTGGTTTGTCTGAGAAATGCCCTGGACACAGGATTTCATGGGAAGCCAAGAACATGGCTTTTAGAAGCGGACAGCTAATCCAGCCAGGTCCAAGCTCTGAGCCCTGGCCACTTATTCACATCTACAATCTACAGGATGGAGCTATTTGAGGATGAAGAGATGACCCACAGCCCCACCCAGGGCAGGGTGAGCTGAGGGAGCAGCTCTGATTGAGTTTCTGCGTTGAAAGCTGTGTTTCCCAACAATATGTTCAATTTCAGAAAAGCATGGTGGTCCTCAGGTCGGGCAGGGGCACAGGGGAGGCAGGTGGAGACCCCATCCTGGGAGGCGTTGCTCTGACGGGCACATTTCTCTCCCACACCGCAGGTGACCCCAGGATTCAAGGAGAAGGAAGGGGAGCTCTTGGTCAGGGGACCCACTGTGTTCCGTGAATACTGGGGCAAACCAGAAGAAACGAAGAAAGCGTTCACCTCAGATGGCTGGTTTAAAACAGGTAGGGGCTGGGGCAGAGAGGGAGAGCCACCGGAGGAGGGGCCTGAGGGGATAGAGGAGTGTGACGTGGCCACCCAGGTTGTCACCACACCTGACACCTCAGAATCTCTGTCAAGGGCAGAGACAGGGCTGGGGGTGCACCTTGTGTCTCACATCTTTGTGGCTGTATCCCTTTCAGCCTCTGAAAGGAGGCTCCTGAGGCCGCAGCCCCCTCCTGCTGGTCCCATTGCCCATCTTGGGTCAGGACACGCACACCCCCTTCCCAGTCACCACTGCACTCTAAGGAGGAGTTCCTCCTCACCCTCTTCCACCCACCCTCCCTCTTAGCCCATCATGCTTTGAAAATTACCCTCCCCCACTCAGGATCAAGTTGTGTGATGGAATGTGGTTTATTTGTGGTGTGGGTCATTCCGTTCCCTCTTCCCTACTAAAGTCTGCACTCTGTGTCAGCTGCCCAAGCGAGCAAGTATAAACTCGTCATAACCTGGGGCCCCAGCGCTGGGCAGAAAAAGGCAGCACTGATGGAATGCTCTGGTGCCCCCCCCCCCACCATACTGGCATCCTGTCACCTGGGACACACACCCAGAGCCTGATCTGAGGCACCTTCCATCCCCTGCCCCCGCCCGTCCCACGTCCCTCCACCCTCTGTCCCTCACCCTGTCCCCTTCTGTCCCTCCATCCCACCTCCTTGGGCCCGGCAGACACTGGGATGTTTGGGTTTGCAGCTGCATGATTCCCTAGTGTGTGTGCTCATGTAAACACACACCAGAGCATCGGTTCCCGACACCTAGATGGGGGATTCTGGGTGGTTTCTCCTTTTCTTTTTGCCTGTTTGTATTTCTAAAACTTATGTCTTGGACACACATTAGTTCATAATAATCTCAAGGAAGTATTTTCTAAAAGCAAGGCCTGTTTTCACATGTCATCAGATGTGGCCCCGTGATCAGAAACGTGCCTTGATCCTTCTGTGAGAGCAGAGCTCAGAAGAAAGGAAGCCGCCGCAGGTGGTATAGGATGCCGCCGGGGTCTCTGTGCAAATAGGACGGGAGAGAGGGTGTGTGAGAGACGGCCATGGCCCTTAGCCTGGTGACCCCTGTGCCATGTGCTGCCTGGGGCTGACACTTGCACACATGTCATCTCAACAGGCTCAGGTCAGCCTGGATCTGTAGGGGGTGGATTCCATGTCCACTCTCCAGTCTGCTGCTGTCATGGGCCTGAGGTCACCAAGTGACAGAGCAGGGAGCTGTGTGGGCCCATTGAGTGGGGGCTTGAGGGTGAAGGGACAGTTAGAAAGTCCTACTGGGAGATATCAATGGCCCCCTTTCTGCCCCCATGCAGGTGGCACTTAGGGCTGGACTTGCTGATCCCAGCCCTGCGGTCCCACAGCCATCATGGCTTTCTCTCTCACGTACCCTCAGAAGTATATTTCCTAGTAGCTGTGGTTGGCATGTCCTGTCCCCCTGGTCCCTCCACACTGGGCAGAGAGCAGATTTGTGGAGGGTTCTGAAGGGTTTGCAGATCGGGTATGTGTTGGCCCTCAGAACAGAGACCAGTGCCCCAGGAACCCTGGCAGGAGAATCTGGGGTGCTGGTCAGCAGAGGGCCCCATTTTGGGGACTCAGGAGTCCAGGTGACCTGTTTTGGGCCCTCCTATCTCTGCCTGTGACAGGATGTAGTCAGGATATTAACACACGCCCATCTGGTTTACCTATAAACATCTGCGTTAATACATGTCTGTCTCTCTATAATTGTCCTTCAAATGCAGATATTTAGGAAATACTACTTTTGAACTAATCGTGCTTTTATGCATCCCTTCTTTAGCCATCTAAATGGTCCCAATTTGGAAACCTGACTTACTTTGTAGCCATCTTCTTTTATTTTAAAATTCAGATAAAAAGCTGCAGATATTTTTTCTTTAAAAGCACAGGAACCAAAACCCTGTGGATTTTGCCGATAGCAGGGCTGACTGAGCACTGGGGCAACAGCCATGCAAAATGTGGGGCAGTCAGCGTTCAAACATTTTAGTCACTGCTCCTGATGAATATTTCAGTTGAAAAGGAATAGTATGCATTAATTATTGTAAAGAGATGTCTTTAGGAGAAAATGATTTTGAAATTCAGTTTAATTTCATTGTAATGCACTGCAAACAGGAAGGGAGTATGTGTGTTTAATTGGCTCTCGGGGGTGAGGCCTGGAAGCCGCATGCCTTTGTCACAGGCCATTAGCGATACAGACTGCATAATGAGAGCGCGCAATCAGCTCACAGCTGCCGGCTCCTACGGGGAGAGCATGATATTAAATAGAAATCAGGATAAATTAAACTTAACCCTTTCCCTGGCCAGCCCCTCCTGCCATTCAGATTCAAATTCTGGCAGGAGCTGGCAGGTCCTCCTCCGGCCAGTTCCTCTCAGTGGCCTTCTCCATGTCTAGATGACAGGAGACAAGCTGGCCACTTCCATTCCAGCCACGGTGGCCCTCCCTGCCCTGTGTGTGCCTGCCTCCTTCCCTGCAGCCCGGTTCTGCCAGGGAGCACACGTGGGGAGCTCCTTGTCAGCCCCCAGGGCTCCCAGCTGCCTCTCAGGGAAGAAATCAAAGCGCCCTCCCCCGACCCCACCCCTGACACTTTCCTGACAGCCACAGTGCCTTTGGACTCCCTGAGTCCACCGAGCACTGCCACACCCTCAGAGAAGTTGGTCCGCACACACAGGCGATTCTAGGACCCAGGCATCCTCAGGGCTTTACATTGACCCTGCTGTCGGAGCTGAGGACATGGGGGTAAAGACACAGATGTGAGGACAGGGCTGAGACGAGGACGTGGGGATGCGAGCACAGGCTGCACCTGAGAAAACAGAGATGAGGACACAGGGCCCAGGTGAGGACACGGAGACGCAGATGTGGGGAAACGAGGGCATGGGATGGAGGTGAGGACAGAGATGACAACATAGGGATACGGGATGGCGCTGGGGCCCGGGGACAGAGCTGAGCAAACACGTAGCTCCTACTGCCTTCTCGGTGCTTTTCCCTGAGCAGTTTTGTCATTTTAAAGAAACTGATAAGTAAACATGAGGAAACAAAAATGGCATCTCTGATTATTTCAAAGAATATGCATCATACACTGTTAATGTTGAAAAGTGACATAGTAAATAGTCAACTCTATTTACCTAGTTTTAGATAAATACATGTGTAGAAGGTACTTAGGTACCTGGGAGAAAGAGCCATGGGAAATCACCAGAACATTGCCAGGGTGTCTGGTAGTGCCTCTTCCCTTTTTGTTCTGCAATGAGCACATGATACTATTATCAGAGGCAAACATTAAAAGCTGTTTATTTAAGAAAACACATCTCCAGTAGGACAGCAGAAGGGAGAGCTGATGTGGAATGGCTGGGCTGCCCGAGGTTTGCAGCCTCAGTGGAGCGTGGAAACTCTCTGAGGTGTCGCTCTAATCGAGAATGAGGGCTGACCATGCAGCCCAGGAAGTCAATTGCTCACAGAGCCAGTCAACTTCGAGCTAAGATGACGGGCAGGTCACAAAAAAGAAATAGAACTGGCCAAAAAATACAGAAGACGTTTCATTTCCTAGTGATAAAAGAGAAACAGGGAAACAAAGATTGCATCCTTTTGACTAAACTGGCAAATTCTTAAAGAGCTGATGCTCAATGCAGTAAGGCCGGTGGGATTGTATGGCCAGTGTTTCTATGAATCTGTTTAAAGAAAAAAATTAGAGGCGGTCAAAAGTGGATGCCCAAAGATAGCTGTTGCAGAATTATTTATAGTGTGAGAAATTGGAATCACTTGCTCAGTGATGGGGACTGGTATGTACATTGTGATCCATCCAAACAGCAGAATAGTGTGAGACCTTAGAAACCTTATTTTCAAGACTAATGGCATGAGGGAACTCTGCTGGTGTGTGTCATATACACATGTGTGCATGGGTGTCACATGTGGGCATGTTTGGTACAGAACTCGGACTCATGATCTCATGTCCTCTTCTGTTTTCTCTCTTCTGGTACTTCTGCAGTAAGCTTGTTACTCTTATAAGCACAGATAAGTACAAATGGTTTTTAAGTTTTGCACTGAAGTTTAAGCCTTCTCATGTTAAGAAGGCCTCAGAATAGCACTCAGGAGTGACGTTTGCTCCGCTCACACCTTGCCAAGGCCTCTCACTCATAGCTGCTCTGAGCTCTGATAGGTTTCTCCTCAAGGAGTCCTTTTATTTTGACCAGTGAGCCATAGTTAGGAATTAGGCAAAGGGCTGCAACACAGGGACCCGTGTCTCCTGCTAGTGAGTGTGATGGCACATGTAACTGCAGGCTGTCACCACCTTCACATCTGGCCAAGAATGACCATCTCGTTCCCGAGCCTCGCTTCTCCCTGGAAGACAGGTCCCTGTTCCAAAGACTCGGCTGTTCAGTCAGCAGCTGTCCGGGGGGTTCCCCGACTGCGATGCTGAGCCCGGCTGTGGCACCCATGGCCCCTTTGTTGGTGGCACCTCCTGTGTGCGGAAGCTTTTGCTGTGCTGTAGTCCTAGCTGGCCTACAGCCATCTCCTGTGTGTGTGCTTTATTTTTATGTCACTTAGAAACCCTTTGTTCCCAGTGGTCATAAAGATGCTCTCCTTTATTTTCTTCTGAAGTTGTCAGACATCGCTTTCACAAAGTTGAGTCTTCGATCCACCTGGAAGTGGCTTTCGAGTGAAGGGACGTCACGGCATGTGTTGGGCTCTGCTGCCCGCGGCTGCTCCTGGGCCTCAGTGCTGTTCCTTTGGC
Source organism: Myotis lucifugus (assembly GCF_000147115.1). Lineage (NCBI taxonomy): Eukaryota > Metazoa > Chordata > Mammalia > Chiroptera > Vespertilionidae > Myotis > Myotis lucifugus. Next base: position 2,181,223 of record NW_005871246.1, read on the forward strand.
CTTTTTTGTCTGCACCGGTCAGTCCCAGACCTCTGGGCAGAGGGTGAATGTTTTGAGTTTTTGTTTTTCATCGAAGTTGTACATCAGGGCTCAAAGGTGCCATTGGTTTCACCAGTTTGGGGGCAATTACCAGTGGCCCCCAAGATGTGTTAGCTGTTTCTTTGATGTTGATCTCCGTGTCCTAACTGACTGCTGATACCGCCCACCCCATGGCCGCAGCACTCTCATCAGCGGTTGGTGTGCAGTGTCGGCACATGAGGCCCTGCACATTCCGTTCAGAGCTGAGCAGTGTGGGAACCATGGCTGTTCCCCAGCTGGGGAAGGGCTCGTGTGTTCATCTATGTCCACATCCCCAGGCATGGATGGCCACCCTCTCTCCTTGGAAAAAAACCCCTCTTCAGTGTCCTGCTGCCCCCAGCTGGGCTGTCCCCTCCGCATCACACACAGCTCCCACCTGGGCCTCCACTGTCTGCGGTCCCCTCCTCCCTCCTGTTCCTGCACCCACGGCTTCCTCCTTCCTCTCACTCCTCAGGTTGCAGCCCACATCCCCCAGAGGCCTCCTGAGAATGGACACGTGTCTGGCAGTGTCTTCATTTGGGTTGGGCGGGGTGCGGAATAGTGGGTTAGAAGTCGGCCCTGTATTGGTTTCTAGCTTCCGTGTTTGCTGCCAGCTGCAGCCGTTATTCTGGTGCTTTGTGACCTTCCCCTGTGGAGTCCTAGAGGGTCTTGTTTGTCCCCAGAGCCCACAGTTTGGCCATGCACTGTGGGTGCTCTGACGTTCCTGGTCTGCCAGCACTCGGAAACCATGTCCTGTAGTTCTGGGAATTGTTTGGCTGGTTTTCTCCCCTCTGATGCCCAGCGACCTCTGGTGGCTGACAGTGAGAAGGGTGGTGGGGTGGTGGAGCCCTGGGTGCTCACAGGCCCACTACCTCCTCATGCCTGGCCAGAGGGCACCCTCTATCCCAGAGAACACAACATGCTCCGAGGCGGGGCTCCACCTGCTTCTCACCATCAGTCCTGCCTCCTCCTCGCCTCCACCTCCCGCCAGGGGCCTCTGCCCACGCCTGGGGGGTGAGTCAGCACCCTGCTGCCTCTCTCCACGCCCTCAAGGGTCTACTTCTTTGGGTCTGTGTAGTTCTTGATCACTGATTCATCTGCTTTTCAGCTTCCCATTTTTTAAAAACATACTCTCCTTTCCTATTCTCTCTGTTTAAAACTGTACTTCTAAGAAGTTACTGTTGCTTTTGTTTCAAGGGAGAGAGAACTTGTGTTCACCCTGCCATCTCTCCCTGGTGGTTTTCAGGTGAGGTTTATGCTCCTGGAAGTTGTCGTGCCTTCATTTCCTTCTGGTGTCTTCCTTGGTCTCTATCCCCCAGGAGTGGGTCAGCACAGCAGCCGCCAAGGTCTCTGCGTGGCAGCGGCTCCTCTCTTCACCACGGGCACCCGTCTCTGGAGCCCACAGGATAGCTGCACCGCCCCCAGCCTGGTGGGTGACCTGCAGACAGAGTTGAGACTCTGAGTGGAAACACGAGGGGCTCCAGGGCAGAGCAGCTGGGGAAGAGCTCACAGCAGTGGTCTCCGGCTCCCTCAGTTTCTTCAAGGACCAGGAGCCCGAATGCAGGATGCTCCGTGGCCACAGTCAGAGTGGGTCTGGGTCTCCTCCACTTGGTTTCCTCGCTCGCCTGCTCTAGCTTTCTGCACAGCCGGGATGCCGCATGTGGGGTGCCCAACACACACCCTCTCCCCCCTCAATAGCTCAGGATCCTTATCGGGACAGGGACGGTGCTATTCCCATGTCACTCCAGTCAGGACTCTTGCCCAGCCAGGAGCACTTCGTCCCAGGACCACACATGGGCAAGGCCAGGCCCACCGCCCATGGTTCGCCCACATCCAGAAAGGTAGCCTCTGAGTGTGGGGAGATTTATTTCCATTACAGTGCCAGGCAGAGAGCAGTGTGTAGGTCCTGCTGCACACGCCTGTGCCTGAGCTGTGTGCAGCTCACTGTACTGATCACCAGGCCGTGTCTGTCAGAGCACAGCTCCCTGGCTGCGGCTGGTGGCAGGGCCAGGAGTCGGCACTCATCAGCAGGAGACCGACTCCAGAATCAGTACATTTCGATAAATACGTTGTTAGAAAAGTGAAAGTTGTTGACTTGTTTGGGGTCTTGTGTCCGAAGCTCCTCAGCAGCACCACCCTCCCCATGGGGCTGGCCTCTGTCTGTCACTCTGTTGAGTCTGTGTTTGGCTTGCACGTGCCAGGCTCTGAGGATGGGGCTAGAGCCCTGAAGGATATAGGGAGGGCTCCACCCCCATTGGTGCTCATCCAATGATTCTGCACTGAGAAATCGGAAATCACAAATCACACACCACGTGGGGAGCACACAAGCAGAGAGGCCCTACAGGTCGTGGTGTCTAGCAGCCTCTCTGAGAAGGCGCCAGCCAGGGGAGGCAGGGCGCAGGTCTCCAAGGGGAACCGCAAGCTCAAGGCAGAAGGGACATGGCGGTGCAGGGCTAAAGGAAGACTGGGCGCTGGAGAGTTCCACCCTGGAGTCTCCCCTCAGCAGCTCACAGGGCCCATGTGCCTTGGGGGGCCTTGGGAAGCCTTCTCCTCTACGGCTAGAAAGGAATTCTAAAGCCATCAGGGGACAAAGATTCCGATGTGGCAGCAGTAGCTGTGCGGCGGTGGCTGCCTTGAGGGCCAACACGTGGCTTCCTAACTGTCATGGTCCCTGGCATGGGTGCACACACTCCAGGCGAAGAACCGCCACACCCGAGGCCAGGCCCGTTCGGGCATGCCCAGAACCTCCTGAGGCAGGTGTGCGGCTTTTGTGGAAAGACAAGTCTCCTGACCCTGCTGCTGTAGGAGTTCGGGCACAGCGGGTTACTGACAGGTGGCTGCCACGTCCTCTGACTCAGAAGCCTGGTGCCTCAAGGACACGGAGCTGCACTGGCCCTCGGCTCTGCCCTCAGCGTGACTCAGTAGAATGTGCAATCCTAGTGCAGTTGCTGGGTCAAGTGGTGACCCTACCTGGTCTCCTTTCACACACACACACACACACACACACCCCGGTGTGGGCCTCCATGGAGGTGTCAGTCCTTCACTGAGGGAAGAGTTGACTCAAGAGTCGCCTGCACAGAAGAGTTGACTCAAGAGTCGCCTGCACAGCCCTGGCGAGCGAGCCCTGGCTCCTGTGATGCAGGGCCTGCCAGGTCAGAGAAGAGAGCAGGTGTTCCCAGACAGGTGGAGCCACACCTGAGGAAGAGTCCAGCCTGATGAGGGGCATCGAGGAAGAGTCCAGCCTGATGAGGGGCATCTAATTAGCATCCTGATAGGCAATTTCCCACACTTGTGACACTTGTTCTCAGTCATAAACTTCGTTAATACAGATTCTTCCTTTAAGGAATTATTGCTTCATTATAATGTGCTGCAGATGCTGCAAGTGACTTGCATAGGAGTGAGCCCACGAGGTGGGGTGGGGGAGCCCATGGGTGGGGGTGCTCCCCTGAGGTTTGAGGAGGGGAATGTCTCCATAAGCCAAGCAGCAATTTCTTAAAACTTCTTATTTTGAAATACAGATTCACAGGCGGTCACAAGTAATGTGCAGAGAGGTCCTTGCATCTGCGCCCAGTTTCCCCAGGTGACTGTCCAGCGTAACTGGCGCATCACCAAAGCCAGTTCCAGACACTGTTATTGCTCCATGTGCGTCTCGTCTTCCCGCATGAACACCAGGGCACCGTCTGGCCTCGAGCCCTGTCATCCGGGCGGGTCTGCCCTTTCTCAGTGTGGCTGCACAGAGGCTCTGGGAGTACAATCTCTGCTCCGAGCTGCAGAAATTCCCCACCACACTTCCTTCTTTCCTTAAGTCTGTCTGCCCCCGGCTCTGTGGGGGTTTGGAGACTTGCTTTGTTCCTTAACTCTTTCCCTCCTGGACACCGCCCAATGCAGGTGCTTTCATGCCCAGAGTGGGAGCCAAGGCAGGCACACCTTGTCCTGCTCCTCCGGGCGCATGACTGGGGGTGGCATTCGGCAGTCTTCCTGTGTAAATAATGGCACTGTGGGGCTGCCCTGTAAACAGATGGCTCCCACCCTCGCAGGCTTCTGGGCTGCGTCATCTCCCCATTCCCTCGAAGGCCGAGGACCCCTTTTTCTGAAACCACTTCCGTCAGCACCACTGAGCACACATGTCACCGGCCTGCAGGCAAGCCTCGTGCTCAGGAAGAGCGCCGTGGTCAGAGGCCCCCTGGAGCCCTGCCGGGGACATGTCCCTTGCCGGGCCTCAGCACTGTCCCGGGTAGTATCCAAGGAAGTTGTAGAGGGATGTTCAGGGTCCCCGTTTAGAGCCTCAAGGAGCCACACGGGCCTCGCCTCTCAATTCTGAGCATGCCTTTTGGGTGCATTGCCTGATCATCCTGCCCCCAGTGCAGCCAGGACCTCCGGGTCTCCAGGCAGCACGGGGGTACCCTGAGAGCAGAGTGGTACTACACTGGCATCCAGTGGACCCTGCCCTCCACAGACCCTCCATGTTCACCCCTTGTCCCTCTACTCTTTCCAATTGCCCTCGACCCAGAGAAGGAGGGTTCCCCAACCCAGCCCCCTCCCACCTTCCTAGAGTCTGGTGACTCCTCTCCCTCTCTCCAGGGCCCCCTCAAAGCTAGAATCCTCAAGAGTCCTTTCCTCCGCTGCCCCAGACCTTCATGCCACAGTAGCACCCCCTCCGCTGATGGTCCCAGGCCCTTCGCATTTCTGAAAGCAGTGTTAGTCTCCTGCTGTCTTCTAGATCCCTCCCAGACATTCCCCTCTGTGAGCCTTTGCCCACAGGCCTCTGGTTGGCTCCCTTGCCTCTGGCCTCTGCTCCTCCACGGTGAGCTGAGCGGTCAGAGCAGATGGCTCTGAGGAAGCTCTGGGAGGGCTGGGCTTGGTGGGCCTCACCCCTGCCTGTCACTCGTTGGCCACAGCCACTCCCACAGGCCCGAGGCTGTCTCTGCAGCTTTCCCAGCAGCTAGAAGGGTCCTTATGAGACAGGCTTTCTCAGAACTGTTTCCGGTTCTCCTTGCTCAGTGTTTCCCTGGACAACCGCCTTTGCCCCTCCAGGTTCCGTGCCCATCCTTACAAAGCCCCCACTGGCCAAGCTTTCCCAGGCCCCCAGTGCACCCCACCCAGGAGGTGGGCCAAAGAGCTCGGACTCCTTTCTCCTTCACCTGTTGGTCCTAGTCCAGGCCTGCCCTCCTGTGCTCGGGTGCCCTCGCTCTGCCTGCTGTCCCTCCCATCCTGTCTCCCACCTGGGCATGGCTGCAGGCACAAGCAGGCGCAGTCATCACACTGCCCTCCAGTTTCCACAGGGCGGCAGGAAGGAGCTTTCAGATGCAAATGTCCCTTCACCCCATGCCAGGCTTCCCACAGCCTCCAAGGCGCTTGCTCGGTAGAGACAGTGTCCCGCACGTCCTGCACTGTCCACCCCACCACCCTCGGGGCTCCTCCAGCCTTGCTCCTGCTCCCACAGGACTGCACCACATGCCCCTCACACCCTGAGCCTCAGCCCACTCTTGCCTCATTCACATGCTGCTTCCCCTCCGGCCGGCCTCCACGGAGCCAGGCTGCCCTGCCTCTGCGCCTAACCGGCACAGCAAATGCTACTGAGCTCACTGCCCCAGGACAGAGCACAGC
>NW_005871246.1:2187033-2198493 GCF_000147115.1 Myotis lucifugus
GTGGGGGTGTCCTGGGGCTGCTGGAACCACTCACCGCTAACCAGAACCCCAACAGGAATCTATTCCCTCCCAGTCTGGAAACTAGAGGTCACAGGGCCATGTTCCCTCCGGAGGCTCTAGGGGAGGCTCCCCTGCCTCTCCAGCTCCTGGGGCTCCAGGTGTTCCTGGCTTGTGGCTACGTCACCCCGACCTCTGTCTCTGTCCTTACATGGTCTTCTGTGTCGTATCTGCCTCTGCCTCCCTCTTTTAAGGACACGTGTGATCACATGGGAAGCCCCCTGGGGAATCCAGCATGATCTGGACTACCTGTCATCGTGTGTTGGTTTTGCCTGACAGTGATCCAAATAAGTGACCGGGACTCTCCCGCGTGTGCACCTGTCCTTCCTTGGCATCTAAATCCCCAAATCCCTCCATGATACAACTTCCATATGTCTCCAGCACCATCCCCTCCGTTTCGGTGCCTGGTTCTCTCGGAGGAGACCCTAGTTCTCGCTGCTCTGCATCAGGCTGGTGACAGGAGACAGGTGCTGGAGGAAGCCACCTTCCACCGCGAGCTGGCGTGCGGGAAGGGGACACCTGGAGATGCCAGAGAAGTAATGTCTGAATAGGCTGAAGGGAGGAGAGGCAGCAGATGGAGGACTAGAATATTGCAGGCCGGAGCCGTCTTCCTGCTCCAGGGCAAGGGGATATGGTCAGGGGCTGCGGAGTGGCCATGGGGGTGCAGCTATAGGGGGCTCTCACCCTGGCTTAAGCTGCATTTGCACAGAGTAGGGCTGAGAGCAGTTCAAAGAGGGTGCAGGTGACATCGGCAGAGGCCCCGAAACCATGATGGCCGTGCTCCGGGCAGTGGGGACAGGCAGGGCCTGGAGCAGGCAGCAATACCTCTCCGCTGAGTCCCTGGGCTCGTGGAGGCCAGCAGGGTCAGGTCAGGAAGCCCCTGGAAGGACTCAGCCAGGACGGGGAACAGGATGGACCGAGGCCGAACTCTGCATTTACATGGCAGGCAGCTGGCAGCCATGGAAACATGGAAAACCATGCAGATGTTTAGTGCAGAGAAGACAGGACCAGAGCAGGGATGGGAGGGAGGTCACGGAGGCCTGGTGTCCACCCCTGTCCCTGCAGCCACTCCAGTCACTTCACACCCGCGCCTCAGGCTGTCCCGACCCCATGATGCAGCTTTCTAACGCCTCTCATTTCTTACGCTTCCTGTCGGGGCGGGTGAGAACCACCACGCCGCCTCCTGTGCTCTGGGAGTCTGGCCTTCCCGCTGCACTATAAATAAGCCAGCAGCCCGTCCAAGCACACCCATCCGTCTTGTTTAATAGACTGGAGAGCGCCCCACACCGCGGCAGGTCTCAAGGAGTGGTGCAGTGATGGATGGCTCCTTCCTGCGTCGGACGCATGATGTATAATGAAATATTTATGATTTATTTCAGCTAATAACCCGGCATGAAGTGCAGGGTGTGAGAGCAGGCGGGTGAAACAGCACTCCTTGCAGCGGGCGGGATGGGGGTGTCCCCAGATGCACATGCCACACATTCACACATGTATACACACTGACACACGTGTGTGCACTCACACAGCCCGCCTCACCACACCCTCGAAGCCCCAGGCTGGAGTGCAGACCTCCAGCTCCTGGTTGTCCTCCGTCCCACCCCTCTCATGCTCGGTGATGTCTGAGAAAGGACTCTGGATCCTTAGCTGGGAGGGTTCCTGCCAGGGTGATGCCCAAGAGAGGCAAGATGGGGAAGCAGGCAGTGAGCCAGTGGAGCCGGAAGTCCCTTTTCTCCTGTCAAAGACCCACATGGCACCAGGAGCGCCCCACCAGGAAAGGCCACGGTGATACCCAGCTCTACCAGGGCCCTGCCGAGGCTACGACCCGACTGCGGACATTGACAGACAGCGATCCTCTTTCCTCTCTGTTTTCAGGGGCCTGAGAGACAGGTGTCCTGGGCAGTGACAGTGCGGGCCTCTCCATGACACCTGCATAGGGTCACAGCCAGAGGGTGTTCCGCTGTCAGCACCACAGATTGAGAGCACAACTGTCAAACTTTGTGCTTGCTGCCTTGTCCCAAAATTGCCCCCCACAGAGCCAGCGTAGCAATAGTATTGATGGGCACAGATGCAGGCACCCACCCATGTCCATGTGTCCTCTGTGCCTGCCCCAGCATGCCTCCTGGTGACCAGAACCCCTTTCCTCAGGCGACACAGCCATGTTCAAGGACGGCAGCTACTGGATCCGGGGGCGCACATCAGTGGACATCATCAAGACGGGTGGCTACAAGGTCAGCGCCCTGGAGGTGGAGCGGCTGCTGTTGGCGCACCCCAGCATCAAGGGTGAGTGGCCGTGGTGCTGTCGGCAACTGTTCCCCAGGACTTGCTCCAGGGACCCCACCTCCCCGGCATTTCCTGCACGTTCTTGCTACTCTGTAGCCTGCAGTGATCACTTGGTGTTTAAGGTGCCCACCCTGTTCTGTGCACAGATGTGGCTGTGATCGGTGTTCCGGACATGACGTGGGGCCAGCGGGTTACTGCAGTGGTGACACTGGAAGAGGGACACTCACTGTCCCACAGGGAGCTCAAAGAGTGGGCCAGGTAAGGGCAGGCAGGGCCGGCGGCCCTCATGGGGTCAGGGGAGGGAACTTTCCCACCACAGAGGAATGGGTGGGCAGGGGGTGGACTGTCCCATGGCCTGGAGGGGACAGGTGGGGGCTTGGGCCTTGCTGTTGTTCATCTTGGGGGAGACTTGGAAGGTCAGGCGACGTGGTACTTACATGAGGCTGCCCCAATAGGGGGCTCCAGGGACACTCTGTCATGCTGGCAGAAGCAGATGTAGAACCCGTGCGTGCCCATCACCGAAGGGCCGGGAGCCCTCGCAGGGAGATGGGAGCTCCCACTCCACCATGTGACTCAGATGAGGTTTGGAGGAAGGTTCTGAGGTGGCAGAAACACTTGCTCCTGGACAGTGTCCCCTGTGGTGAGCGAGCAGGTTCTCTCCTGGGTTTAGGAAGAGTCTTGTCGGGGACATCCGGTGAACCTGGAGCCAGATCCAGAGCACCCACCCCTCGGCCATGCTCTAAACCAGCGGTCGCCAGCCGGTGGTCCGTGAGGTCCAAAAGGTTGGCGACCACTGCTGTAAACCATGTGCACTGAGCCTGGGCATTCCCCATGCCCAGTGGGTGCTCACTGCCCACCCAAGGCCAGAGCTCCCCCATCTCCAGCAGCGCAGTCCCTGTCCCTCACCCTGCATCTTGGCCGGTTTGCCTTCGCCTAACCCTAGCCCCTCCCCCAGGAGCCTTTCTGCCATCTGCCTGGTCCCGTGGTTTCTCGGTCCCAAGGCTCACAGAACCCTTCCCTGGGCCCTGTGGTCAGTCCCAGGGCCCACCCCAAATCCCTGCCCCATCCTTGTCAAAGCCAGACAGAACTGGACAGGACAGGGGGGGGGGGTGTAATGGAACCATGGAGCAGTGGCCCTGCAGCTCAGAGAGGCAGTTAGTAATCTCCGAGTTCTTTATCTAAATCCAAGAATTTCCTCCCATCTATCTCTTCTCCCCACACCCTCCTCCACCCCAGCTTGCCTCCTCCTCGGTGCTAAAGATATTTTTGGCTTGTCCAACATGATTTCACAAACAGTAGGAATCCTGGTTTCATCAGGGGCAGCACAGCTGGGCAATTAGATCCCCGGGATTTGCAGAAGCACAGTCGGAGCACTGCTGTTTAACAAGAGGAGAGGCAGCTTTGATTAAACAATTACTCTGTTAACAATTCCATGTGTGTATGTGAGTACAGGGTGGATATGTGTGCATGTGTGTGTACATATGTGTATGTGTGTGTACATGTGTGTCGTATGCCGAGAGCTCCCAGAGAGTTTCGGGTCCAAGTCTGCAGTCGAACATTAACCTGGGGCTGTCCCCAGGCAGGTGCCCGCATGCCCCTTCACCCTGGGCTCGGCTCTGCGTCTCTCAAATCCAGCTCAGGCTTCTGGCCCAGCCCCCAACAGGTCCTGTCCTAATGGTCATGGCTGTGACTGTGGGTGTGCGAAGACCCTAAAACCGGCGCTTTGTGCAGAGGATCTGGGGTGCTTTGGGGAGATGCTCCCAGGAGAACAGGACTGGGCGGAGCAGTTGGCTAGCCTGCCGTGTGTCTCCGTGAGGACGGTCAGACTGAGGCTGGTGTCTGGGCCTTTGTGTCCTCAGATTGGCAGTCACTGGTGTGACACAGGCTGTCCACCCCATGGCGGGAGAAGAGGGTCTTCCTTTCGGAGCCACCCTCTGCGTCCCCCGTGTGGGTGCAGGGATGGGGAGAGGAGCCTCCCTCCGACTCTTGGACACTGACTTTTTAGTAAGGCTGTGTTTCTTTCTATGTTCACTATCATTTGGAGGCTTTTAAAAATATATTTTTTAAATAACGTTTTCTCTTCTGCTATTTTTTTTTATTTCTGAAGATTCTTGCCATCCTCTCAATCTCTCTGCTCCCCAGCTAAGACAGCGTGTCTCCACAGGGGCGGGGGCATGGTCTCAGAGCTGGGTACACTACCAGGTGTTCAGGGTCTAGGACACGGACAACCTGCCACCCTTCCCTCCCCCAGACTGCCAACTGGAGTGGGCCAGGTGGGACTTCCACACCCGGGAGGTATCCTCAGTGTCAGCATCCACTCAGACCATGATGAGTCGGGATGGAGGCTGAAGTCCTGTCCCTCTGTGCCCCTCCCTCCCTCCTCCAAAGAGACGTGTTTGGGAGGCGTTAGGCAGTATCTCCACTGTCCATGTGGATTTTTTCACAGGGAACCTTGCTCTTAACAGACAACTCAGCTTTGCGGGACTCCTGTGCAAGATCTCACTTTGCCTTGAAGCAGTTCTGAGAGCTTTGTATTAGGCCACTTCCTAAGCTGGGAACCTTGGAGGAAAGCAGGCCCAGCTTACAGACTGTCCTGCAATGAAGGGATCACTGTTCTTGGAAATGCAGGGTCTGCGAATTTTAAGCCTGTGTTCTTCACAACACTTTTAGGTCATTTTAATTTTTAAACTTTTTTCCCTTCTTTAGTGGTTGCTAAGGTGGGGTTTTAGTGTGCATCTTTAACTTTCCAGGCTCTTGCCCGTGACATCGGCCTCTTCATGCATAGACAGACTGTGGCTATTATTGCTATGCATCTACTTTTGTCACACACCCACACTACCTTCTTTTATTTCTGTTAAGCGGTTACTCCTAAAGAGAAGTCAGTAGTAAGGAAATGGTGTCTGTTTCCTGGCTCTGCTATTCTTCCTGCCTTGGCTCACCCTCAGTTCTGTCGGCAGCATTTCCTCCTGCCTGCAGACACGCTCCCATCTGGTGCTGGTCTGCTGGTAAGGAACTTCGTCAGCGTCTTTGTGTCTAAAAACGTCTTTAATTTCACCTTCATTCTTGAAAGATACTTTTGCTGGACATGGGATTCTAGATTGACTGGTTTTTCTTTTAGTTCCTGGGAAATGGTGCTCTACTACCTTCTCACCTGCACTGTTCGTTGTGGGAATCTGCCATCATCTCAGGCCACACCCCCAGACCCGCCTGGGCCCTCTTCTCTCTGGGCCCTGGCACCCAGCTCAATGCTGGCATGGTAAAGAAAATGGAGGCAGGGGAGAGCCACAAAGCACGACATGCCACCCAAATACCACTGGAGACACCGAGTTTTGGCAACCAGACTGCAGAGCAGTGGGCAGCTACGTTTCAGGAGCAAGTTGGAGTGTTCCCCCTGCTGCACTGTCAGTCCTGGTGGCTTATTCCAGCCAAGTCCAGCCTGGCCCCACATGTCCTCCAACCCTAGTGGGCAGCCCCGGCCATCTCCTGCAGCTGCCAGGACCACAGATGGTGGCACTGTCTCTCCTCATGAGCCAGCAGCAGCCTGCACTCAAGTACCCTGGAGTGGGAGCCACACCATAGCCCTGGCCTACAGCAGTCTGTTTAAGGAAGGAGCTGCCCCAAGATAGCAGTGTGTTCAGGGCTGTATTGCTGATGCTTTCTGCCTGTGGGCAGGTGGACTCAGCCTGCAAGGGTGATTGGGCTCATGTTTATTCATAAGCACTAGGCTGTTTAGGCAAGAATTGGGGTTTCTCATCACCAGCTCCTTGCTACTAATCCTCAGTGGCCAAGGCCCCACAGCTACAGAATGGAGGGCCACAGCCACCTGTTGGCCCTGGGCAGACACTGGGGGCCATGTGTCCTGCAGCCCGCTGTCTGCATCATTCCGGCCTGGCCTGAAGGTTGTTGTCAGCAGATTGGAGTCCCTGTGTCCCAGGAGGCTGGGAACTGCCACCCCAGGGAGCATCCAGTGCTTCTGCAGTTTCCTTGCAAAAGGGCATGTGGCCCGGGTGTGACTTCAGAGAGCAGGGAGCAGCAGCTCTTGTCTGCCCAGAAAGGGCCCGGGAGGGAGAGTGTGGGCCTGCAGCCTAAGGAGGGGTCCCGAGCAGAGCCTACGGGTGTGGGACCCAGCATGTGGCCGCACACGGGAGGACACACCATGTAATGGGGAGCCCCTCAGGGGAGTCGGGGCTACAGGCTAGAGCCACCCCTGGACTAGCGCTGGTGCTGCTTGAGTGCTGGCTCTGGTGCAGGGAGGCCGCCTTCTCCGCCCGTCCGGCTAAGGCTGCTGCAGTGACCAGGCTGCAGGTGGGCTTATCCTCACCCCCACCCCGGGGGGCAGAGGGGCATCTCTGTTAGCGTGTCCTGCAGGAGGGCACCCTCCTGGAACAAGCGCAGATATGACCAGGCCGGGAGGTGGGTGCCTTCTGGGCCTGGAGTTCCTGCCACTCAGGTCACGCTTGTCTCTGCAGAGGCGTCCTGGCCCCGTATGCTGTGCCCTCGGAGCTCCTGCTGGTGGAGGAGATCCCAAGGAACCAGATGGGGAAGATCAACAAGAGGGACCTGGTCAGGCAGTTCTACCCGCACAGCCAGGGAGCACCGGAGGCCAGGCACCCGTGAGCCAGCATCCGCTCTACACCCAAACCCCCAATTGGGTGGAGCAGAGTCCGGCCTGATGGAGTAGATCACAGCCAGAGGCCTCCTCTGTCCGTCCATGTGGCCACATCCACACCTTTGCCTGGTCAGGCCCCAGGAGGGTCCAGGTGTCACTCAGGGATGCAGTCCCCACAGGAAATTGAGTAAAGCTTCTCAGAGGAAAACGCCTGTGCTGTGCTGTGCTGTGCTGTGCTGTCTACCCGGGGCTGCGTGGGGCTGTGCACAGGGACAAAGAACGTACTTGTCTGCACACACGTGCACACCACGCAGCCTGGGGTGTCCCCCCATTGTCCAGGATGCCCATGCCTCCGCCTCAGGTGGCCTGGACCCCTGCAGAGCCTCCTGATTGAACCCTGACTGCATGAGGAGCCCATCTGGAGGACAGGCCCAGGCATCCAGGTGAGGGGGTTTGGGCGTGCCATCATCCCTTCTGTCCTCCCTGGGGTTTCCCACTGTGTCTCTAGGACAGTCCACGTCACAAGAGTGGCTTCACTGAGCCCCAGGGAGTGGCAGAGGCTCATGTAGGCCTTCAGGCCAAGCCGACCACCATAGGGACAAAGCTCAGGCAACCAGAGGGCCAGGGAAGCTGAGTGTCTGGACCCCCTGCTGAGCAGCTGGGTGCAATCCCTCAGCCCCCACAAAGGGCCCACAAACTTCTGGGCTGGGCCAGGTGGCCTTATTTCAGTCTCTGTGGCTACATGGTCCCTGTGGAGCCACTCACCTCCATGGTTGTGGTGTAGATCCCGCTGTTCTGTGGCATCCAAATCCTCTCAGTAGCCAGAGGCTGACCACCAGTGGCCCTGCAGCTGCTCCACCTTGATCCTTAACCCCCACCCCCTCCATGCTGTCCCCACCACATACCCCTGTACTCCCACAACCCTCCTTTCAGTCTTTGTCTAAATGCCACCTTCTCCTTCCCAGACCCTCCCCCCAGACGGCCCTGTCCTCCACACTCCTGGCCACAGTTGCACAGACCTCAGCGTTCCCACTCCCCGCTCTTGGCCGTGTTGATTCCGATGCACGGGTGCCCTTTGTGCACTCTGAGCAGAGAATCCAGAGGCTTCTGGACAGTTTACCAGAGACCTGGGCAGCTCCTCTGCCCACAGCTGGTGGGAAGTGGCCCTCACCGCACAGCAGGAGTCTGGCCCTGACTTTTCCAGAACCTGTCTCCATACTGTGTGTCTGAAAGAGCAGCAAATCGTGGGAACTGGAGGAGCCACCCCAGCCCGTGCAGGGGTGCAGTGCCTTATTGAGAGGCTGTAGCTGGTGAGAGAGGCGGGACTGGAACCACCTCCCGCCCTCAGCCCCGCCTGTGGCCTGTGACTCCCCAAGGCCTGACCCTGGGTGTGGGATTTGCTCAGAGGAACATCCAGCCCCAAGCTCCCTCCTTCCTGAGGTCTGGACATGAACGCCAGTCACCCACCTACCAGGCAGGCCCCTTCGAGGGGCTCAGCCGCTGTGCCCACAGCTGGCTCCTCTAGAGGGGAGCCCTCCACACCTCGGTGGACACCCGGCTTCCCCCTGTCCTGTGGCCTCCCTGTGGTAACTAGGGAATCACATAACCACATGCTGCTGAGAGAAGTCAGACTCGACACTGCAGGGTCTTCCCTAATCCCAGTGATTTGACGCTAATTCCTAAAAATGGTTACATAATTACTTGCTTTATGCTGTAATCTATGTCAGACACTTTCTGAAAATGACAGTCACCTTCGGCAAACAGCAAGAGGACAGAGGATGTTGATTTGTCCTTGGAACAGGTCCCTCTAAGGACACAGAACGCTGGGCCCCACTCGTTAAGTCAACATGATGGAGGGTCACGAGGCTTCCGGGAAGTCCCCCTTGCTAAATATGCCCCCTACACACACCTGAGGCAGCCCCGCCCACCCCACACTCGCTCCCCCAGTGAAGCCAGCAGCAGGCACCCTGGGAGCTGAGCTGTGACGGCCTAATTGACAGCCCATCTGCCTTCGGCCTCACTGGGCGGCGCTGAGCTGGGGCTGAACTCACTGAAAGGCGGCCCGGATGCCCAGGGTTCCTGATGGGGCTGCTGCGCAGACAGGCCGCCGCCTCAGCAGAGGGAAGGCCAGCCTGTGCCTCCAGGATCGCTCAGGAGGGAGCACACCTGGCTCAGCGGGTCCCCGAGTCCTACCATGTCCCTCCTGGACATGACTCATTAGCGGCCACGGGGAAGCCCAGCTGCCTCCACGTCCACCCAGCGTCTGTGTGTGCAGGCACCAGGCCAGCCAAGGTAAGAGCCCCCTGAGGAGAGACAGGCTTGAAACAGCCCCTCCCAGCACCCCGGCCCGTGCCCTCTGCCTGCGTTTCCCTGTTCTGTGATCTGAGGCTGGTGCTTCCTCTGGGCTCCTCGGGTTCTAACCAAGGGCTGAGGGCTTCGCTTCCTCAGAAGTTGAGTCTGGGGGCTGGCGACGGCACACGGCTCCACCTAGGAGCTCCCCAGCCCTCCTGGCTCCCCAGAGGAGGCCAAGCAGGAAGTCAGGGCAGGGCATGGAGCTCTAACTAACAGCCGGGGCCGCACAGGCCAGGCCGCCGGCACCCACTGCCCAGGCACCAGGCACTTCCGTGTCCACCAGTCTCAGCCACGGCTCAAGTCTTTGTCTAATCGCCACGCTGGCCCTGCTGCCCCACCTGCGGCACAAGGTTCCCAGGGGTGAGGAATGCGCCACAGCCCCTGTGTTCACATCCGGCCCTCTGTCTCCCTCTGGGGAGGCATGGGCCTCGCCCTGCCACCCTCACACGTGGGACTTAAAAATGTTCTCCTGGACCAGGCTTCCCCTGCAACATTCCTCCCGAGTCACCCCAGAGCAGGGGCCACAGCAGAAAATGTCACAGCCGCAAACAGAACTCCACAGTGCCGGGCCCCAGGACCAACAAGATGCGCCTCGTGTCCTGGAGAGAGTCCAGACCCCCAAGGGCCAGGGGATCGGACTCTCCAGGTGTGTCCGTAAGCAGAGCCGCCTGCCACCCTGGTCCCCAGCCAACACACGTGGGGCTGGGACCCACTGGCAGCCCAGACCCCGGGAGCAAGATCCCAAGTCTGCCTGCTCAGAGCCTGAGGGCCCCGCCAGCACCCTGAGAACCAGGCCAGGGAGCGCGGAGCCTGGCGTTCCTGTCTGTGAAGGGATCTGGAGATAGTCCCTGCTCCAGCCCACTGGGAGGCAAAATGAGACCGTCGTGCAGAAAACGGCAGCTCACTGCCCATTCTAGATGAGATAACTATAAAAATAGGTACAGTGCCGGGCTGACTTTAAGCAACAATGAATAAGAGGAATTACCTACAGGTGTACATACCACACACACATATCCCTGCATATATGTGTGTGCTCACACACCTGCTTAGACATGTGCTCAGACACCCCCACATACACATGTGTTCACACGTCTGTATACATGTGTGCTCACCAACATTCCTGTATATGTATGTGCTCATACACATGCCCACACAGCTACATACACACATGTGTACCCACAGACATCCTTGCATGTATACCTATGCACGTGCACACGCACACATACACACATGCTCTGTGACACACACACACCCCTGTTTAGGGGTTGAGTGGGACCAGGAATATAAAGCAGTTTTCCAAGAGTCCTGGGAATCACCTTAAACTCCAAAGTCCCAACTCTTTTTCTGTTTTATGTTGAGTTTTTACATGAAAAAAAAATTGAAGACAAATTCCAGCACTAAACAGTAAATTTGAAAACTAGCTCAGTTCTTAAAATGGTCCTGTGCTGTCACCAACAAACGGTAGGTGTTGGCGAGGGTGCGGAGAAAAGGGAACCCTCCTGCACTGCTGGTGGGAATGCAGACTGTGCAGCCACTGTGCAAAACAGTATGGAGTTTCCTCAAAAAGTTAAAAATGGAACTCCCATTTGACCCAGTGATCCCACTTGTAGGAATATATCCCAAGAAATGAGAAACACCAATCAGAAAGAATGTATGCACCCCTATGTTCATAGCAGTGCAATTTACAATAGCTAAGATCTGGAAACAGCCCAAGTGCCCATCAGCAGATGAGTGGATAAAAAAGCTGTGGTACATCTACACCATGGAATACTATGCAGTTGTAAACAAGAAAGAACTCTTACCATCTGTAACGGCATGGATGGACCTGGAGAGTATCATGCTAAGTGAAATAAGTCAGAGAAAGACAAGTATCATATGATCTCACTCACATGTGGAATCTAGTTAACAAAATAAACATGAATGGAGTGGATCCAGAGACATGGAGGCAAGGAACAGACTGTCGAACCTCAGAGGGAAGGCGGGGAGGGGAGGGTGGGAAGAAAGAGATCAGAGAACTTGTATGCATATATGCATAACCCATGGACACAGACTATAGGGTGGTGAAGGTGGGGGGGGGGGCTAGAAGAGGTCAATGCGGGGGAAAGGGGACATATTTAATACTTTCAACAATAACGTGTGTGTTTTTAATGGTCCTGTGCCGT
>NW_005871246.1:2198720-2211534 GCF_000147115.1 Myotis lucifugus
AGGTGGGGGTCTGTCTCCGTGTGTGGACTCTGCATTCTCCTGTTCAGTCAATTGCTCAAGGTCACCTTTGCATTGTGGTCCCTATGTGCCCTGTTATGGCCTCTTGGTGCCCCTCCCTAGAATCTTCCTGAGCCAGAGCAGCCCACGCTTCACCCCTGCGCCCCTACTACGTCGGGCCCTGTGGGGCCAGCTGCCCCTTCCCACTGGGCTGGGAGCAGCAGTCAGAGCAGCCTTTAAACTGCCTGCAGGATTCAAGTGTATCCTTTGTTAAAACATCAAGGATGCGGTAAATTCTTAGCTCACCAAATAGATCAATATCAAATTATCATGTCCCACATTCATAACTCTTACGCACGCAACAATGGGGGGACAGGGTCACTGGAGAATAAATAGCAGCAGAGGCGCTTCGTCATCCATCACTGCAGACAGCTGCAGGCGTCCTGCGCGGCACTGACACGGCCATTAATAAAGCTGGGAGACGGATGACTGCAGGGAGGGCCCGGGCCACCTGCCTCACCCAGGGAGCCTGTCTGAGCTCCACCGCCAGGTGGGGAGGGGCCCCCACACACCTGAATACGAGGGAGAGGAAGGGGCTGTGCACTCCAGACCCCAACATGTTCACATACCTGATGGGACCAGCTGCTCTCCTGGCCGCAGAGGCCAGGCAGGGAGCACCTTGAAGGGAGTGTTCAGCCCATTTTACAGGTGAGGAAACTGAGGACCAGTGAGATGGGCAACTGTCCCGGGGTCCTGGGAAGAGAAAGGCTGTGGTGCCACCCATGCTATTTGGGCTCAAAGCCCTAGTTCTACCTTCAGGAACTCTGTCTGAGGGGTGAGGCCACACACACGAATAACTACCCAAGACACTGACAGACCACATCAAAGTGCATGGGCGCTGGAGGGGTCCCGGAACACTGGGGGTGTCCAGAGGAAGCAGTGTTCGAGCTGGTCTCGGAGGTGGGCTTGGGCAGCCCTATAAGGCGGGGGGCGCAGCACGACCCAGGGCACAGGCCTGGGTGAAGTCGGCAGGCTCCTGGGGTTACCTACATGTTGGAACCTGGGCGAAGAGGCTGGACAGGAGATGGGGAGCGGGGCTGGCTGCATGCGGCAGCAGCGTGCTGGAGACCAGCTTGACGCAGGGAGGAGCCTGGCACAGGTGCAGCAGAGAAAAGGGAGTTGGCCCCTGGCCTGCCTGGCAGGGGCAGCCCGTCCCCGGGGTCCCTGGTTCGGTCTTCCCAGATAGGGAGCTCCTCTGGAACTGCTCAGGGGCTGTGGGAGCTGCATGGCTGTCCCGAATGAGCCTGGCCCACCTCTGCCCAGTCCCTGTGGGTCCCTCAGATGCTGGGACCACCAGTGAGGGCCCCCAAGTTCACATCCTGGTCCCGAGACTGGGCCTGCGAATATGTTACTTCATGAGGCAAAGGAGTCTTAAAACAGGCTGATCCTGGGTCCCTGGGTGGGCCCAGTGTC
Source organism: Myotis lucifugus (assembly GCF_000147115.1). Classification (NCBI taxonomy): domain Eukaryota; kingdom Metazoa; phylum Chordata; class Mammalia; order Chiroptera; family Vespertilionidae; genus Myotis; species Myotis lucifugus. The sequence goes on from NW_005871246.1 coordinate 2,200,191, forward strand.
ATCACAGGGTCCTAACGTTTGGAGAGGGGCAGGAGGGGCAGAGTTGGGGTGATGGGGTGACACACACAGCCATTGCCGGCCTGGACGGTGGAGGGAGGGGCCAAGGGCCAAGAAGCCAGAAAAGATGAGGAAATGGGTTCTCCCCCAGAGCCTCCAGGGGAGCCCGGCCTGCGACACCTGATTTTAGCCCCGGAGACACGGTGCTGGGCGTCCGACCTCCAGGCTGTGAGAGAGCAGCGTGCTTCAGTCTCCAGATGCGTGGTGGTGGCTAGGCATCCTCCTGTGTCCTGCACCAATCGCCCTTTAGTGGCATTTTAAGAGGACGAAAGGGGGCTGTTGACGACTTCTTTTGGAACCTGGTCCAAGTGGTGGCTCCCATGTCTCTCCAACCAGCTTCAGCGTCCTGGGGTCTCGGGCCAGCATGATCGTGAGGCCTCTGCTCCAAGAGGTAAACTGAGGCATCCTTCGCAGGCTCACGGGTATGAAGAACGGGAAACAGGCCCAGACAGGCTTGTAGAGGGGCATCTGCGTGGAGAGATGGAGGGGCTGGGACCAGGGGCTCTAGGGCACAGCAGGGGAGGCCGGCTCACCCGCGGCCATGGTGGGAGGCCCCCTTCCTTTCTCTTCCTGCTCCCAAGTCGGGGACAGTTCCTCAGTCACGCGCCAAGGTGGGTGGCCAGGGCCTTAGGACTCACCCAGCCCCTCCGGCCAGCCATGTGCCTCTCAGAGCCTGTTCCCTCGTCTGTGAAGACAGGGTCAAGGGTGCCCGTGCTCGAGGGCAGGTGAGGGACTCAGTGGCAATCACGTTCCAGAAGGCTCCTCCGAGCTCCCAGCACAAAGCGAGTACGGTGGGGCTCCTTCTCAGCCCTCAGCCACAATCTGATGAGTTCAAGGTCCTCCCCAAGAAGGGAAGAGGGGAGCCTGGGTGCCAGGCTGGCAGGGGCCCTCCCAGACCCGGGACGTAGGAGCAGGAGCACAGGACCGGGCAGAGGCCCTTCCCGCAGCACAGCCACATCAGCGCGCAGAGCGGGGACGGGGGCGGCTCCCACCTGGCTGACCTCCCTGTTCTCCCCTGAGGCCATGCAGCCCCTTCAGCGTGGGACTGGCCAGTCAGCCTTTGCCAGAGCTGTGACCTCCAGGAGCAGGGGATCTGCCGGCCTCTGACACCTGACTCCAGGCACACCCAGCCTTCGGCCCAGAGGGCACAGGTGTCCCCCTCGGGCCCCAAAGGCGCCATCCCTCTGCACCTGCTGGAGCACGGGGCTTCACGTGGGTGTGTAAAGTGTGCAGATGTGGGGAGCACTGCAACCTGCAATTGTAAGAGGAGTGGGCACATGCATGGGGCTGTGCATCTTGCAGGCTTGTGTATGAGTAACCGTGTTTGTGGGTTTGCATGCAGGCATGACCTAACTATGTGGAACTAAGCTGTGGGGTGTAGCACTCGACCCCGGCACATCTGCCTGTTCCTTCACATGGTGGCCCTTGCCCGCCCCAGGGTCTCTCCCCAGGCCGAGCTGTGCCCACCAGCAGCCCCTCTCATCATCAGCTTGCGGTGCACGTAGCCGTTGACAGTCTGATCATATATACACAGCCATTCAATTACTCTGTAATGGCTATGGGCCATTAAGCCAACAATCTACTTCATTCCAGCCTGCCAGCCCTTTCCTCACCATCGAGCAATAAAACCATTAAAACAACAACGGCAACAAGCAGGCGCATCCTTAATGCATCAGCCACACTCCCGTTAGCACTGCCATGACAGGGGAGAGCCACTCCTTAGAAAGAAGGTGGGACACTGCACCGGCCGGATTGGCTGCCTCTGTACACATGCAAGCACATGCATACAGGCATACATAGACACATGGATATGCACATGTGTGCACATGTGTGTGTGCATTGGACGTGTGTGCATGCATGCCGACATGCATGCTCACCTGTGCCCACATGCAATCACAGAGTTACATATATACATGCAGGTGTGGACACGTGTGCACTCTACATGCATATACACACAGGTGTGTGTGTGCAACCATATACACGTGTGTGCACATGCATGGATGTATATAAAGCCCACATGCCATGTATGCACATGCTACGCATGCACACTTACACAGACACATAAATGTCCGTAGACAGCATAGATCTGAGCTCTGAAGCCACCCACCAGGTGTCAGCTGCCTTCGGGCCCCTGGTGGCCAGTAACAGCCAGAACAGGATCGAGGAAAGCTTGGGTGCATGCTGGGAGCTGGCAGCCGCTGCACAAACCCCATTCTTTCTTAAGAGGCTGTGCCTCTGCAGACCCCCCAGCACACGTGAGACTCCAGTCTCACCTCCATGCCAACGCGGACGAACAGACTTTTAGTTACTGCCAGTGTGCTGGGTGTGGAATGGAATCTCTTTGTTTTAATTAGCATTTCCATAATTACTAGTTAAAAGGAATAATTTGAATATGTTTATTGGCCATTTGTGTTTCTTATTCTGTGAATTGCCTATTCGTGTTCTTTGCCCATTTCCTATTGGTTGTTGGTAATTTTCTTTATTATGAATTGGTTATGTGGCTTGTCTTGTACTTTGTTTAATGATATCTAAATATGCAAATTTTAAAATTTTAATGTACTCAAATGCATTAATATTTTTTATGGTTTGTTTTTCTTGCCTATAAAAGCCTTTCCTACTCCAAGCTCTTAAGTATATTTTTCCACATGTTGTTCTAAAAGTTACAAAGCTTTGCTTTTCTCATTTAAGCCTTAATTCACTGGAAATTCATTTTCGCACATATGTGGTATGAAGAGCCCGAGTTTTCCAACATGGCTCTTCCAACATGTTTCCAGTTTCGGAATCTTCCGTCCCTCCCCACTGAGCCGCCTGCGGCCCGGCTCGCATCAGGTGTCCGAGCGCTCTGCCCACTTGCTCTTTTCTGGGCTGCTGACTTCCTAGGTCTCCATGTTTGTTAGGACGAGACTACCCATTCCCAGTTCCTTTCTCAAAGCAGTCTTGGCCCTTCTTGGCCCTTAGCTGTTCCATCTGAATTTTAAGAGTAACTTAAAGTTCCTTTCTTAAAAGCCTCATTGTAAACTTCATTGGAGGTGATTGAATTTGTGGCTTGATCTGGTGAGACTTGACGTCTTTACTGCGTCCTCCAGCCACGAGCTGGGCCCGTCCTGTGTAATAACTGTGCACATCTTCTGAGACGGCGAGTCACGGGGCTCTGTTCTTTTTGTTGGAAACCTGAATGGGATTTTCAAATTTTATTCTTTAATTGGTTATTGGAATGGTGTGTGTGTTGATTTCCAACCTGCAGCCTTGCAGAATTTGTGAATTTCTTGTGTTATCAACATCTGCCCATTAGCACAGTTCTCTCTCCTCCTTCACAATTCCTAGCCTTCCCGTCTCTTTCTTCTCTCTGCTGACTGCATTGCTTGAATCTTCAGTAAAATAAACACGAGAAGAAGGGGGTGGGCAGATGCCTCCAGAGCCACGGCCAGTGACACATCGCTGCCCCTGCTTGCTAAGATGTTTGGTGAATGAGTGTGAAATTTGTTGAGTTTTTTTCTAATCTATGAAACTGACCATCCTTTCTGTCTTTAATATGTTAATGTGGATGACTTTCTCACATTACACTTCTGCTCCTGGGATAAACCCTACTTGATCACAAGGTGGGGGGCAGGGAGCTGAATTAGACTCTGTTTAATGTGACCCTTGAACTAGCTCCATGGTTTCTTATCTACAGTTCCGAAATCAAAACTCTGAAAACCAAAGTTCTTTATGTTTGTGGTGAACTCATTTGACAGATACTACAGACTAAGTATTTGTGTCCCCTGAAAATTCTTATGTTGAACCTGCCCCCCAATGTGGTGGTGTTAGGAGGTAGGCACTTTGGGAGACAATTAGGTCGTGAGGGTGGGGCCACCATGATGGAATTAGTGCCCTTATAAAGGGACTCTGAGAGCTCCCTGCTCCCACCTGTCCCTCCATGTGAGCACCAGGGAGAAGGCACCGTCACTGAACTGGGATGCCCTCACCAGACATCAGGTTTGCTGGAGTCCACATCTTCCAGCCTCCAGAGCTGTGAGAAATCAGTGTTTGTTATTTGTGAGCCACCCAGTTGCTGTGTCATAGCAACCTGAAGGGACAGCAGACAAACCTGAGCAGAAGGGACATGAGGCTGTGTCAGTATTTGTGTGTTGGTTGCAGATCCTGGGGGAATAACACAGGTTATTCCTTTCAAACATGTGAAAAATTCTGAATCCCAGCACCCTTCTTGCCACTTTGGGTGCAGGACTGGGGCTTGCACTCTTTTAAAATGTATTTTTATTGATTTCAGAAAGGAAGATAGAGAGAGAGAGAGAAACATCAGTGATGAGAGAAAATCATTTAGTGGCTGCCTCCTACATGCCCCCCATTGGGGATCAAGCCCACACAGGGACATGTGCCCTTGACCAGAATGGAACCCTGGACCCTTCAGTCCACAGGCCGACGCTCTATCCACTGAGCCAAACTGGCTAGGGCTTGGGCCTGCATTTTATTTAAGATTTTGAAGGGGGTCAAATGGCCCCCGAGAGCATCCAGGCATGCTATCATGGGCAGGGTGTCTTTAATTACTGATTTGGTCTCTTTAATGGTTACTGGTTTGTTCAAAATTGCCACTTCTTCATGAGTCCATTTGATTATCTATATCTTCTATAAAACCATACATTTGATCTAGGTTTCAGATTTATTGGCATAAGTTGTGCGCAGCCTTCTCTCATGACCTAGAACCTCTGCCCTGTCCTCAGCAATCTTGCTACATTTGTCCATTTAACTTTCTCTTTCCTTTGCTAATACTCACTGTGTTTCGTTTATTTCATCAACTTCCCGTCACCACTCTTCCTTTCCTGGTGGCTTCCGTTGGCTTCTGTCTGGCTAGTTCTTATAAATAGATCCCAGGTCCTTAGGCACCACCAGTCCCAGACACTCTGTCATTTCCACTTTCATTTAATCTCATTTTCGACCCACCATTTTCTCCTGCTCTCCATGTAATTCTGCAAGAACATGGGCCATGTGATTCATTCTTTGAAATCTGAGGCGTCTTTTGTGTTCTCCTATGCAGCTGGGTTTTGTTTCAGAGCCAGAGATGGGAAAGAATCTGTTAGATTGCGTTTGTTAACTTGGTTATTTCAGAGCCTCCATGCGCAGTGCCGGCTGCCTGGCCCCCAGTGTAAGGCATGTTCAAATCTCCACCATGCACAGTTGTTTGTTTTTCCTTGTCACTCTGTCAACTTGCCCTGCATATATTTCAACTTCATGTTCTTTGGCCCATATTATATTTGATTATTATATTTTTTGGTGGATGTCATTTAGCATCTCTTTCCCCATTTATGGTTTTTCCTTAAATTATACTTGTCTGAGCCCTGGCTGATGTGGCTCAGTGGTGGGAGCATCATCCATGCACCAAAAGGTCATGGGTTCAATACCCGGCCTGGTCAGAGCACCTGGGGGAGACAGCCGATTGATGTCTCTCTCTCTCTCTCTCTCTCTCTCTCTCTCTCTCTCCCTCTCCTCCTCTCTAAAAATCAATGAAAAATCAATGAAAAATGTCCTCGGGTGAGGATTAAAAAAGAAAAATTATATTTGTCTGAGGTTAATGTTGCTATTCCGGGGGCTGGTGTTTCAGTTTTTCATCACCAACTCTGTGTGGTGTGTGTTGTCTCTTGAGCGGCAGCACTAGATCTGAAGCAGCCCATTTACTGTGGTTGCTGATGTATCGAGACGTATTTCTGCAATCTTATCCTGCGTTTCCTGCCTACCATCTTAGGGATGTTTGCTTTGTTTTTGCCTTCTCTTTTGTTGTGTGAATAACCTCAACTTTTTTCTCTTTGATTATTAGGAAATTATAAATTATATTTCTGTTCCTTGAAAGCCCTTCTTCCAACCAAGTTTATGGTTAAGCAGCACGTGGCCACCCCTGGCCAGGACCAGGCTGTCGCATGCTGGGACCTTCCTCTAATACCTGCCCCTCGATCATCTTGGTATTTCTTCAGAGTTTCAGTTTTGGGCACAAAAACTAATAGGTTCTGTTTTTATACAGTCAATCGTTAAGTTTACTGACATCTTATCAACTTCTTGGCTCAACAGATTTCATTTTAATAAAGATGCTCTGTAATAGTTCTCTTAAAAGCATCTGAGTGGGAACTCGCTTAACCTTTGTACACCGGAGTCTACTTTTTCCCTACTCCCGAGTGACAGGCATTGGTACCAGATGTAAGCCATTTTCCTCTGCACTTCTGCTTCTTGGCATCTTGGCCTTCGTGGCTTTCAAGTTCATTGGTCTTTTCCCTCTGATGCTCTTAGGGTTTTCTTGTCCTTGACCCAACAGGTTGTCTACACAGGTGGTAACTGCGTCGCTCAAATGAGCAGCCGGGTTCCCGTGTTCTCCGCGGCACAGTTCCTGGACTCTCCTGTTCCCTGAGCGACCTCCGGGTGAGATGTTCCTCTCTAGATGGAAATCCACAACTGAGGTGCCCTCGGCCCTGCGGGGAACGCACCTTCTGTGAATGCAGCTGGAGAAACTCCTCCACCAGCAGCCAGGCCGCCCTGGGTCCACCCTGCACTGGACTCGCTAACCAGCCTCACCGTGTGCAGATGTCGACACCCCCTCTAATGTGCACATCGCAACGAAGCCCCAGTGCCTGCTTAACCCTGTTAGTGCCGTTTCATCCTGTTGGAGTGGGCTAGTGTGACGCGCTCTCTGGAGCGTTTTGACTATGGCTTTTGTCAGCAGTCACAGAGCCTCGGCCACCTCCGGCAACTTCTTTCCAGGCACCGAGGAATTGCCTACCAGGCCGAGGCGGAGGGTGGGGTGGGCCCACCTGCACCCTTCCTCCCGGTGAAGGCACTGCTCGGGGAAGGCACTGCTCGGGGAAGGCACTGCTCAGCGGAGGCACTGCTCGGTGGAGGCACTGCTCGGTGGAGGCTGCCCGTGGGCTGGACTCCGCCCATGTTCGCACCATCACTGTGCAGGTGGGACCGTCACGTCACGGAGGTGCTTCGCCAAGTCCTACTTCTTCAGAAGCCGCCCCCCCCCGGCCCCCCAGAGCTCAGGCATATCTGTCAGGTACAGTAACTCATTAAACCCAGGATTAACTAGACACAGTACAGTCCTGTCCCAGGGCGCCCCCCTGGGGGACAAGGCACAGTGGGCACGTCTGCTGGACCCCAGCTGGCCTCACTCCCGCTTGGCTGGGGAGAACAAGACGCCTGCAGGGTGAGAAGTGGTGCCCTGGAAGGAAACCTGGGTCCTCTGGCATGGAGGAGGGCGCTGGGGTCAACAAGAGAGCCTGGGGCAGGGGCGGGACAGAGCACACCCTGGAAAAGTCACAGGACGCAGAGGGCCGCTGACTGGCAGGAGGGAGGAGCGGGAGGTGAGTGCTGGCTCTGAGGGGAGGAGGGTGGAGGAGGAGTCTGGGGTGGTCCAGGCTCCCAGCCCCGCAGCCTGGATGGAGGTCAGGAGGAGGAGTGGCAGGGCCCAGAGGAGGGATGAGGGGGGAGGGGGGGCTTAAGCTTGCATGACTGAGCTTGAACTCCAGAGGGCGCTGGACACAGCCTGCAGGGCCACCAACCACTTCCGAGGGAGAGGACTTGGGAGAGGGGTGTCTGCTCCCAACATTCAGGAGAGCAGGGAGCTTCAGGAACTCGGAGAATGGCTGGCACGTGCTGATTCTCTCCAAAGAGGCGAGGAGCCTGCTAGCCAGGCGCTCACTGTGGCCTCGGCTGCCCTTGCCCGGCGGCTGAGTTGGCCCAGCATTGCCGCCGGCCTGCAGTCCTGGCCATGGGAGGCTTCTGTGCCACCCACCAGCTCTTGCACCAACATGGGCATTGCCTCCCCAGGCCTTTCTGCTGGGTCCATCTGTCTGGAGGAGAAAGGCCAGCAGGGAGGGCACATGGCCCCAGACCCGTGTGCCCTGTACCTTCCTCCTGGGCCTGTCACTGGGGAGGGGAACAGCAGCCCCCCGAGACCCTGCCCCTGGGTGAGCAACCCACCTCCCACCAGTGGCCCCAGAATAGAGGGCGATTAAATGCAGCAACGATGTCGTCAGACTAAATTGATTCCATTACAGCAATTGATTTCATCTGAATGGTCATTAATGTGATTTATACGGCTGTTTGAGATTCTTTGCTCCCAAATCTGTCACCAGTCCACTTGATATTGATTGAAAGACAATGGTGCTGGTGCCCAGTGGAGCAGGCTGGGGGTGGGCGGGGGCTCTGATTGAGGAGGTGCCGTGCTAGTGGCCTCTGCAGACCAAGTGGGAAGAACAGTGAGGCAGGCGAGGGGCCCATGCCCTGCAGACCCCCAGGCAGCCCATAGTGCCAAGGGGACAGCCCCTGGCCTCCCCTCCCCTCCCCCACGCCCGGAAGGACCAGCCACCACGTGTCCTCACTTGCCTGGAGCCCATCCCACCGGCTTCCTCCCTACAGGGACCCCCCAGCCCGGGCTGTGCACCAAGGGCCCTTTGAGATGGCGCGTTGTGACAAAGTAGGAGACAAACTCACTGAGGCTGCTCCAGGAGTCGAGAGCTGCCAGGGCCCAGGCGGCTTTGGAAGCAGAGCCCCCCTGGTCTTTCCAGAACATCCTCTCCACGCCTGCTGTGTGTGAGGCCAGGCTGGGGCGTTTACTGCCAGGGCCCAGGCCAGGCGGCCAGGGAGTGTCACTGGTGATGGGGCCCAGCCTGGTGTGCAGCGCTGAGAGGGCTCGCACACTGCCCTTGTCCCACCTCACCCGCTTCATCCAGCATCGCATCCGGGGCCTGTGCCACTCCTTCCTGCCCTCCACGCCCTCCTGCCCAGCTCAGAGGGCAGCCATCCACTCCAGCCCCTCTCCTGGGTCCTCCGCACCCTGAGGCTTGCACCCTGCCCTGGGGTCTCGGATGCATGGTGCCCCAGCCTGGCCCTGGCATGTCTTGGTGAGGGTTTTTCCAACAAAACCGAGTGGGGGGGGCAGTTTGGGGGTACGGCTGTTATGACTTGCAAATTCCTTTAAAATTCAACCCTCTGAGCCCAGCCTGTTCTCTGGCCTGCCCTCCACCTAGTCCTCTCTGCACCGCCCCCATCACTGCGGCCAGGCCTGCTCCCCGAACCTCACTGGTCCTCCAGCCCTCCTGGCCGAGGCAGTGCCCCTTGGCAGAGGTCATGCCCCCAGAGCACCTGCCATGGGGGGCAGGCTGGCTGGCTGCAGGGCCAACACCAGGGTGAGACCTGAGGCGAGCTGCCCCCACGGGGCCAGGGCCTTTGAGGAGCCGGCAGCCCAAGGCCCCTCTGGGTGGATGGGAGTAGGAGTCTGTGTGGCCCCGTGGCCAGCAGCCCTTGGATCCCACTTGGGAAAACAAGGGTCCATGCAGGGGGAGGAGGGACCTCCACCCTGGGAGGGACATGGGGTGCAGGGTCACATGGAGGCTGCATTTCTGGAGGAGTGTGTAGGGGACAGATGTGTCCAGGGTGGGGGTGAGAAGAGCCCTTTACCCCTCCCCACTGCCCCCTAAACCAAGAGCCAGCAAGATGGAGGACCAGCCCTGGTTAGAGCTCAGCCCATACACCGAAGGGTCACAGGTTCTGTTCCCGGTCAAGGGTGTGTACCTGGGTACCAGGCCCAGGTCAGAGCGTGTGCGATGTGTCTCTCTCACTCAATGTTTCTCTCTCTCGCTCTCGCTCTCTCGCTCTCTCTCCTCCATCCCACCCTCCCTCCCTCCCCTTTTTTCTAAAATAAATATAAAAAATATCCTTGGGTGAGGATTAACAAAAATAAAAAATAAAAATTAAAAAAGAGGACCAGGCTGCCGGCTCCACCTGGCTTCCCTGGAGCCACACTGCCCTCTGCTGGTGCCAACAAGCATGGCGGGAGCCACTGGAACCCAGGCCCTCCGCTTGCCCTGCCCTGCCACCCTGGCTGAGCCCCTCCCCAGGGTCCGGGCAGGTCTGGCTGGGGCTGGTTATCAGCTGAAAGACAGGAAAACCTGGCTGCTGACCAGATTCTCCATCTCCGCCTCACGGTTGCTGTGCAGGCGACTGCTCAGCAGGACAGGACCTCAGTGCCAGCAAACGGGGGCTTGGAGCTCAGGGAGAGCCCTGGACGGAGTCTAAGACAGAGCCTGCTGCCCAGGTCCCTCTGGCCCAGCTCCCTGTAGAACCAGGACCAAGGGTCACACTGCAGCAACAGCTGCTGGCTCCTCACTTCCAAGTCCTCAGGGCCACAGGCCCTGCAGCTTCTCTCTGCTGTCTGTCCACCTATGTTTTTGAGCATCAAGAGTAAAAACATAGAATGGCTGTTCTGCACTTTTGGGAGTGTCATTGGGCTTCTGACAAAGACAAAGACCCCCAAACCTGACAGGTGCCGCCTGGACCAGGGAGGCCTCTGCCTGTATTGTGCCTTGTGGCCACCAGAGGGCGTGCAAGGACTGGAACTGGGGGCAGTGACACCCTTGAGCTCCCCAGGCCAGGAGCGGGGTCCAAGAGCCGCCAGCCTGGCCTCACCTGCCCCTCGTGTCTCCTCGATGCCCAACACTCCAACCCACCCCTCCATCCTCTCTGGGGTACCTCACTGCCCTGTCTAGGCCAGGTAGGGTTCAGGGCCCTTCCAGACCTGTCCCACCCCTTCATCCCTCCAACTCCCCATCCATCTGCCCCTACCTCTATCCGGCTCCACTAGGACACACCCTGCTTCACCACATTAGGGTTTGTTTGTGCTTTGACTCTTCTGGGAGGGTCTTTCCTCAGCAGTGAAGCCCCAGAGCCTAGCACAGAAGGACTGTGGGAGGGAGGGGAGGAGGGAGGGAGGGAGGGAGGGAGGGAGGGAGGGAGGGGGGGAGGGAGGGAGGGAGGGAGGGAGGGAGGGAGGGAGGGAGGGAGGGAGGGAGGGAGGGAGGACGGACCTGCCTCCACTCAGCCTCTCTCCCAGACCTCAGACCAGGTTTGAATATGGAAGGGCATGGGCCCTGCAGCCAGTGGGCCTGGTTCCCAGTCTGGTCCTACATGTATTTGCCTCCTCCAGCCTCCAGTCCTTGCCTATAAAATCAGGGCCCCAGAGGGTCCAGCCACGTGTGGGGTGAGAAAGGTGCCTGGGCCTCAGAAGCACCTTTTAGCCTTCTCGGTGCTGATGTGCAATTGCCCCCGGGCACCTTCACCTGATGACCAGACACCCAGCTCGTGTCCACAAGGAGCCTGTCCTCTGCCCAGGTCAACGCCTGGTGTCAGGGTCACCTCCTTGCCCAGCATCTCCTGAATGCCCAGGCATTCTTTCCCCTCCCCGCTCTGCCCCACCCCCGCCGCCATGGCAACTGAACCTTGGGTGAGCAGGTGTCCCTGTGCAGCC
>NW_005871246.1:2211800-2213002 GCF_000147115.1 Myotis lucifugus
GTCTCTGGTCACCAGAACAAGTTACTGCAAACTTAGTGGCTGAAACACCATAGAGGTATCATCTCACTGTTTCTTTAGATCTGAGTGGGCGTCTAAGTGGGCTGGACCAAGCCGTCTGTTCCTGGGCACAGAGGCTGAAGTCGGTGTCGGCTGGGCGGGCCCTTACCCGGAGCTGGGAGGGGTGGAGGTGGGGTCCGCTGCAAACTCCTTCGGGTCCTTGGCAGAATCCAGTTCCTGCAGTTGTAGGACCGAGGTCCTGTTTCCTCTGGCTGTTGGCTGGGCCCTCCTTAGCTTCCAGAGGCCCTGCCCGTGGCCCCTGCATCTCCAAACCAACACCCACCTGTTGGTCCCTGGCGCACTTGAAGCTCTCTGATGTCACCCTCTGGCCAAATTTCTCTGCCACCGGCCAATCGCTCTCTGCTTTTAAGAGCTCCTGCGTTAGATCTGCCCAGACAATCCAGGGTCATCTCCCACCTCTGGGTTGCAGGTTTGATCCCAGGTCAGGGCATATGTAATGTGTCTCCCTCATTCAGTGTTGCTCTGTTTCTCTCTCTCTCTCTCTCTCTTTCTCTCTCTCTCTCTCTCTCTCTGCCATTGAAGATGACGTTTTCACAGGTTCTGTCTTCAGGACATGCACATTCTGGGCCATCTCAAGCACCTGCTAAGCTGCAGTGTCCTTACCTGCACTGAGCGGCCCCTGCTTCATAGGCTGTGTGTGTGTGTGTGTGTGTGTGTGTGTGTGTGTGTGTTATGTTTGTGTTTAATTTCATATAAACCTGCATACTACTAGTATACATGCTAATAATTCTTATTCTAAAGTAAATAATCACATTATTATTCTAAAGTTACAATAGCTTCATCTGCAGCTGAGGGCAGTCAGTGCCCCCCCCCCCACCCCTTTATCATAAAAAGTTGAAAATCCCAAAACAGAGAGGTGAGCCCCCAGGGTTGGCCCCTGACACCCTGGCCCCTGCCTTTCACCAGGGCACAGCGGGCTGCCCTCTGGGCCTCTCCGGATTCTGCACCCCCTGACCTGCCTCCTGCCAGGCACAAGCGCACCTCTCAGATGAGTGGGCAGGCTCCCTCTGAGCAGACTCGGGCCCTTGTGGGCGGGTGAGGTCAGCTCTGTCTCAGAGGCACTGCCCAAGGAGGGGTCACCCAGCAGAGCGGGGATGGGAAGTGGCCTGAACTTCCTCAGGCTC
>NW_005871246.1:2213702-2284048 GCF_000147115.1 Myotis lucifugus
CCCTGCCTTGGACAACCTTTGAGGAGGCTGGTGGAGAGAAAGACTGCCCTGGCCCAGGGGGGGCTCCTTACCAGGAGCTCCTGCCCAGCCTGGGCACCACACCCTTCCCCAGCGGCCCCTGCACTTGGGTCTCACTCATGGCAGAACCCAGCTTCCCCTCCAACCGGGGGTTGGGGGGGGGGGGTAGGGAGGGGGAGGTTGTTGGGTGGAAGATAGATGGCCGAGAGCAAGGCAGAGGAAAGACGGAAAAGCAGTGGGGTGGGGGTGGAGGATATCAGAAGGCCGTCTCCTGCTTGACGTTACCCAGGGGAACAAGGGCTGCCTCTTTCTGGGTGGTTCAGCCACCTCACTCCCCACCCCCGCCCCCACCCCCACTCCTACACTCGCACCAGGAGGCAGAAACCCCAAGCACGAGGGCTTCTCCTCTGTGTGTGAGGGCCCTAACCTCAGAGGCAGGGTGGAGGCCCCAGGGTCTGCTCCCCAGCCCAGGGCTTCAGAGCCTGGAGGTGGAGGGGGCTCCCCGCTCCCCACCGTGGAGCAGTGAATGCCAGGGGCACAGTCACTGCCAACGCCTCCCCCAGGTAGCTTGGCCTTCTTCCAAGGAGGCCAAGGGCACAGATGGAGCTGCACCTGCTCGGCAGCCCAGCAATCTGGAGAGAAAAGCAAGAAGCCCCTGCCTGCTCCTGCGACAGAGACCAGACAGGGCTCCCCAGCCCAGGGCCAGGCTGGTCAGCAGCCCCACTCCCACTGCTCTTGCTCCTCAGAACGCATGTCATCCCCAGGGTCCTCCCTCCCTCCTTCCCTCTCCCCACTCCTTTCCACACGCGGGGCCTGTGAGAGGCAGCAGGGCTTGAGAAGAGCGATATGATCCCAACCAGGTAACTGCCAACAGGGGAGACCAGAGAGACCAGAGCAGGAAGGAAGGCTTCTGGCTGGGGGGGGTGGGGGGGGGGTACTGGGTTTGTGCCTGGCCTTCCTCTGTTGCTCGCCCTGGGTCAGCAGGGAATAACCCGTCCCAGGAGAGCTCCACAACAGACAGTGAACACATTGGCACATGTGATTCAAGATGGGAGATGCCAGTGAAGGCAGTGACCATGTCTAATGGGTGGTGAGGAGGCGCCATTAGACAGCCCTTAAGGCGGGGAAGAGCATTCCAAGCAGAGGGAACAGCTAGTGCGAAGGCCCTGCCGAAGCAGGAGTGTGCCTGGCAGGTTCGGGGACCAGTAAAAAAAGAAAATGAGTGAATGAATCCACTCTGGCGCCCTAGCCCAACTTCACCGACCGCTGCCTTTTCAGACGGTCTTGGTTCCACCGTCTGACCCGGGAGCGAGCGTCCCAGAATAGCCGCCGGACCCCGACCCTCCAGAGCCTGCCATCTGCCTCCCAAGTGCTGTCACGGGGCCCCCCAGTCCCAACCTAGGCGCACGCAGTCCTGTCACTCAGCCCCTGGTCACTCCACCCCCACTGAACCCCCCCACCCCGACCCAATCCCCTGCAATGCTGTCTCTCAGCGCCAGACCTTGCCCACACAGTGCTGTCACTCATTCTTGACCCAGCTCTCTAGCCCAGCAAAGTGCTGTCACTCAGCCCAGGCCCCGCCCTGCACACGTTGCTGTCACTCAGTCCTGGCCGGCCCCCACCCCATCCAGCACACAGGCTGTCACTCACTTGGCCCCGCCCCAGCCCTGCCCGCACACTTGCGCTGTCACTCAGGCCCAGACCCCGCCCCCGCCCCGCCCCAACACACGTGCTGTCACTCACTAGATCCCCAGCCTGCACACTTGTGCTGTCATTCAGCACCAGGCCCCGCCCCGCCCACGTGCAGTCACTCACTCTGCCCCTCCACCACGCACTTGTGCTGTCACTTAGTGGTTCTGTCTGAGCGGGAGGCGCAGCTCTGCCCGCAGGCGGACACTCGGCCGGCCTGTCGCCCATGGACACCGTGCTCCTCTTCGCCCTCGGGCTGCTGGCCCAGGTAAGACATAGGCGCTGCACGGGGTCCCTGCCTCCCTGCACTGCCCGGCAGTCTTAGAGTAGGGCGCCGGGTCACCCCGGGACTGCTGGCCCTGGCTGCCTTTGTGGGCCTGTGAGCTGAGGGTCCTGGGTGAGGCTCTGCTGCCCGGGGCGCTGATGCCCCGGGAGTGAGGGGGGTCCAGATGCCAGAGTAACTGCCTCCGCCTGGACGGGGAGCCACGCTGGGGGACTGCCAGGCGGCCACCTAGCAGGCAGCCCCTCCCTTTGAGTGTGCCCCTCGGCCCTGGGGTAGTCAGCCTTGTGGTGGAGGGCAGGGCGAGGGCGGAGCAGCAGGAGCACCCCAGCTGGAGGAGCTGGGAGGCCAGATTTTTGTCGGGACCCTGCTGAGGTTTGGGGGAAGTCTGAGCCCCTCTCCATGAGCCCTGCCAGCAGGAACAGCTGCAGCTCCACCCTCCAGGAACTCACTCTGCCTTGGGAGTACCCTGTGCCCAGGGAAGCCAGGCCCCAGCACAAACCCCACGACCCTGCACATCCCTGCTGGTCCTCCAGCGCCCCACCATGGGAGCAGGCTAGGCAGAAGGAAGCACAGACTGCCCCCTTCCTCCCCGCCATGGGCGCCCCTGAGTAGGGCCACAATCTCCTCATGCCCTCGGCTGCTGGGCAGGCGCTAGGCTGTGCCTGAGAAGGGAGCATGACCTCAATGGCCTCCTGCCTTCAGAGACTGGGCTGAGCCAGGTCACAGGCCAAAGGCCAGGGGCCAGGGCCGGGCAGTGGTAGAATTATTGTTGCTGTTACAGTTGCAGGCCCATTAAGCAGCATGGGATGCTGATGAGAGGCGGGCTTCCCAGCACCCACCTCAGGGGCTTCCTGTGGTCCCCTAATTCCCACAGACTCGCTATCCGGCTGGCCAGCTCAGATTTCAGCCCTGGCAGCTGACCAGGTGCCTGCCAGCCCGACCCTCCACAGCAGCTGGCCCCTCAGGGCACCGGGCTCCAACTATCTCCTCCCCTGCCTTTAGGCCCTC
The DNA here is from genome assembly GCF_000147115.1 of Myotis lucifugus. NCBI lineage: Eukaryota > Metazoa > Chordata > Mammalia > Chiroptera > Vespertilionidae > Myotis > Myotis lucifugus. Next base: position 2,216,701 of record NW_005871246.1, read on the forward strand.
CCACTTCCCCCACCCCCCACCCCAGACAGTGTCCCTACGCCTAGGCCTCAGCGGTGATCACCTAAGCCCAGCAAGGCCTCTGCCCTTCCAGCCCTCTGCTGGGAGACCACCCCCTGTGGGGCCCAGATGTCTCAACACCTTCCATGCTCCCTCCCCACTGGACCTGGGAACAGCATTTCTGCCCCAGCACCTCACCGGATGTCATAGCATCATATCATCGCAGGCACATTCCTGCAGACCCGCTCCTCTGGGTCGGCGGGTGTCCACCTTCCACTCTGCCGGAGGGGAGGGGAGTAGAAACCTCTCAGATTCCTTGCCCCTCCCCCAAGGGTACTACAGAATGCCTCTCCCCAGACAGCTGGGATTCAGGTGGGGGTGAGGGGCCCACCAATGGGGGCCCGGCTGCTCAAGTTCCTGCACACAGCGGCTTAAATTAGTTCCATTGTCAGGGGAAGGAGGGGACCAGCCCACCCTTCCCCTGCGCAGCTCAGCTTTCGGACTTTAGTCCTCTCCGTCCAGCCACACGGGTTCTGTGGCTGCCCTTGGACACTCTCCTCCACCTCCATGAGCCCCCAAGGCAGGTCGGCCTCAGGCCCTGCAGGGCTATCTGGGGTGGGCCCCTGGGTGGGGGTGAGGGTCCTGGAGACCAGGCTGGGCAGATCCTTTGCCTTGGCTGAGGCACGCCCCTCCCCTGCCTGGGTCCCCTAAAAATCTCAACCAGGGGGCTTAGCGTGTGTATTTTCAGAACCGACCTTTGTCACCCCGTCCTCTGCCCACAGCGGCTCCAATAGCTGAGCTTACCCTGGGAGTGGCAGAGGGATTGGGGTAGCAGCAATGATTCAGGACAGGTCCATGCCCTGCGGGGAGGCGCCCCGAGCCTGTGTCTGGCCAGTGAGCCACATGGTTTCTGGAAGAAAGAGGCTCCCCCCACACTGCTGGGGGCTTTGTAAAGTGTGAAGACGCCCCAGGGGCCAAGGGGGAAAGTGCCTAGAACAAGATGGCACCCACAGCAGACGCTCATCTTTCCAGTGCAGGGTGGGGTGACAGTTGGGGAGTGGCTCTCCAAGGGGGGCTGGATGCTGGATGGCGCAGTGGCAGTTTGTCACAGCAGCGGGAACAGGCAGAGGAAACGGCTGCTTTTCCCACGGCCCTTTGCCTGACCATCTCATTCCTTCCCTAAAGCCTGCAGCAGCTGGAGGGGAGCTCAGGGGTGCTCGGGGCCAGGCCGACAGCTGGGCCCATTCCTGGCATGCCTGATGCTTGCCAGGCCGTCCAGGAATGGGGTGGCCTGGATTCCAGCCTGGGGCTAGGGGCTCAGGCTTGTGGGGAGTCCAGAGCAGGGATTCTTGACCTCCATGGCACCCGGCCTCCCCCGCAGCCCAGGCTCCTTCAGGCTACAGGCCTCCTGCCTGGTTCTTTGAATCTGAGAAACCCAGGGCCTAGGCCAGTGGTGACCCCCAATTTCATTGTTACAAATTGAACATAATGAAAGCATAGTGATTAATCACAAAAGCAATATGTAATTATATATGTTTTCCGATGGTCTTAGGCGACCCCTGTGAAAGGGTCATTCGACCCACAGGTTGAGAACCGCTGGCATAGGCGGTGTTGGAGGGATGTCCCTGCACCCAGAGACCCTCTTCAAGCTGCTGTTGCATCCACGTTTTCTCAGGTTTGCCCAACTACACCAGGAGGGGGTGGAATAGAAAATGTTTGCTCCCTTTTATCCAACCAAGACATACAGCTGTGGACAGGACTCAGGGGCTGGACCCCAGTCAGCAAATATCCTGCCCAAGCCCAGGTCCCCTGCTCCCATTCACCAGGGGCCACCGGAAGCCCCAGTGCCACGAGGGGAAGGGGGCGGGTGTCTCCTCACTTTCCACCCAGCCTTTGCCTAGGGTGGTGAGCAGCCAGCCACATGCCCAGCTTTCTTCCCAGGCTCCTGAGAGAGGGGCCTTGCTTATAATTCCTGGTTTTGAACCCGCCTGGGCTGATGGAGAGAAGCAGAGCCCTTGGGGCTGCCCCAGGCCCGCAGGCAGGACGGACACAGGCAAAGGGCGAGAGGCCTCTGGCGGGCACTGTCTCATTGCTTCTGAACGGAATTGATGTTGGCAGTGATCTCCTCACCCAGCGCTCACCACAGGCTCTGGGTCACCCCACACACAGCCCCCGAGATGCGGAGGGACTTGCCTGTGGGGCTGTGTGACCCTGAAGTCCCACCTTTCAGCTCAGTGCTGCCCAGTTCCCCCGTGTTTCCAAGAATCACATGGGCTTCGTGACTACTGGGTGTCCTAATTCAGTAGGCCTGGGGGATACTCATGGCATCCCTATCTACACACACACACACACACACACACACACACACTGTGACTGGATTAGTCAGCTTTTGGACCCCTGGCCTTTGCTACGTGTCTCTGCCCCACAGTGTGGCCTGTGTTGTCTGACCAGGGAGGAGTCGAATCACCAATCCTGTGGGATGGGAACTTCCCTGAAGCCAGAGAAGCATCGGGGCAGGAGGTGGCCAGCTGCTCACAGGCCCAGTGCCCTGGCGGGGTCTGGGTTGGGCGGCACCATTCTGGCCCCTGCACGAGTGTTTGCGAGGCGCTCACCACGCAGCCTGGTCATAGCAAGGGCTCTGCACGGTGGGAGCTTCATTACTTGGCAGCCCTTGGGTTGGGTGCCAGTGCTGGGGTGGACCCCAGTGAGGGGCAATAGCCTTGTGTCTCTAGGGCTTCCAGAGTGTTCTCTCGGGTTCTTGGTTAAAGGCAGGTCAAGGGTGAACATGGGGTGTCATTGGGCTTGGCATGGGAGACAGCAAGATGGGTGGCATATGTGAGCACGTCACTCAACAGTGTTGCCTGTGTCTGGGGGTCTGTGTGAGCTGGCTTTGTCCATGTGACTTTGTTCCACGGTCCCCCAGCCAGCACATCGATTGGGAGGGGGTGTGGGAGGACAAAGGACACACTGAGAAGTGCTCCTGCATCCGGAAGTCAGCGCAGCCACCCCCACCGCAGCCTCTGATCTGGGTGAGGGGCCGTGCCAGGGCGCTGTGGCTTCTGCTGACCTCATGAACTTGAGCCCAGACAGACTAGGACCCAGGATTCCCAGGCTCTGCCTCCTCCGCACTGGCCCCACACCCAGCTGGTGGGCATCCTGGAGTGTCAGAGAGGCCCTGGCAGGAAGGGGGCAGACAGAGGCTGTGGTGGGCTGGGGGTAGGAGCCGTCCCAGATGTGGCCACAGCTAGACGGGGCTGAGTGTGTCCCCCAGCGTCCTGCTCAGAGCCTGCGGAAAGGAGCGCCTGTGGACTGTGCCCAGCCCCGGTCCCACCCCCACCCCATGCTGAAGGCAGGGCCGGGAGGGCGCCAGGTAAACACTGGGCTCCTTTCAGAGCCTGCTCCTGAGCGAGGTTCCCTGCAGCTCCCAGCTCTGCTGCGCTCTGGCCTCGAGCAAATGGGGACTCAGCCTCTGGGAAGCTGTGAAATGAGGTGATCACCGCCGTTCCTAGGGACTGTGAGGCTGAGAGAGGGTCTGGGGAGGAGGGAGGGGAAGAAAGGAAAGGGACAAGGGGGGCTCGAGCTTGGTGCTCCCCTCAGATGCTCAGAAAACATACGCTGTCCCCACCAGCACGGTGACGCAGGCAGGCAGGTCTCCACGTGGTGGGAAACCACGCCAACCTGGAAGTGGCTTGTGCTTGGGTGGTTCTGGCAGCAGCCCCCGGAGGCTCAGGGGCCAGCGTTGCCATCTGTCCGGCTGCAGGGAGCTCAGAGCCTGGCCAGCCGCCTGGTTCCTTCTGCAAACCGGGTTTCTGCTGCCTGGACTCCAGGCTCCGAAGGGGACCGGCTGCTGGCAGTTTAGATGAGGCAGAGGGAGGAGGACTCCAAAACTGAGGAGACGGCCTAGGCAGTGATGGCGAACCTATGACAGGCGTGTCAGAGGTGACACGCGAACTCATTTTTTTGGTTGATTTTTCTTTGTTAAATGGCATTTAAATATATAAAATAAATATCAAAAATATAAGTCTTGTGCTCGCTTCGGCAGCACATATACTAAAATTGGAACGATACAGAGAAGATTAGCATGGCCCTTGCGCAAGGATGACACGCAAATTCGTGAAGCGTTCCATATATAAAAAAAAAATATATATATATATACACACACACACATATATATGTCTTTGTTTTACTATGGTTACAAATATCAAAAAATTTCTATATGTGACACGGCACCAGAGTTAAGTTAGGGTTTTTTAAAATGCTGACACGCCGAGCTCAAAAGGTTCCCCATCGCTGACCTAGGGCCACCGGAGAGGTTGGCTTTAGCTTGGATGTTACTGCCATTCTGTCAGCAAAGTGCCTGAGGACCCACTGTGCCCGGCCCTGGGCTGGGGGGGAACAAGCCCTGGGCAGAAGCCAGGGAGGGGGAGGCACGCAATGAGGATTGAAGACAAGAGGATTACACAGCCCAGCAGCCTTCTGCCCCTGCCCCGCCCCTAAGCACCCCCCACTCACCAAACACTGCCCCTACTCCCCTGAGGCCACCAGCCCACCCCCTCCCATGCTGTCCCTCCACAGACTGCATGGCTGGGAGGAAGAAAAAGCGAAGTCAGCAGGATCAAGCAGCTGGTGGGGGGCCTTGCAGGGCTTGGAGGGGCTGTTGGAGCCACCTGGTCTGCCTCGACTAGAAGAGAGCCCCCCTCAGAAGGGCCCGGGAGCCTAGAGACCCTGGGTGGGGCAGACATCTCCCAGGCCTGTGGTGGGGGTAGGGGGTCCAGGCACCTGCTGGGGCCCAGCTGGGTTTGGCTGCAGGAGAATGTAAGAAATGCACCCTCCCATGGCCTGGCCTATCCAAGACCTGCTCCAGCATCAGCCTCACCCACAATTTGGGGAGCATGAAGGGCCCCCGGCACTTCCACTCCAGAGTCCATACTCAAGCCGCCAGCACGGGGCCGAGGAGCGGGTGTAGAGACCTCCTATGTAAGCCAGGCCGTTCTGAGGAATGTGGTTTGTGGGGCTGCTGCCAGCTCTGCCCTTGACTCACAGGATGGGACTTTCTCTTGAGCCTCAGTTTCCCCATCTGAGTGGTAGGGTGGGGCTCTCTGTGACAGACAGCGGGCAGTGGGTCTGAGGAGCATTTGGGCCCCTCCCTATGCTGGCCCACCTGATTTTGATCCCAGAGTTCAACAGGTGGTGACCGCCTCACCATGGGGCAGGACCTGGGACCCTGTCTGCACGCCCCCCACCCCGGGGCAGAGTGGGGGGAGCACAGCTACCACCTGTGCCTCAACCCCCTCTGCCACCCCCCAGACTGGGCACTGGGACTTGAGTGGCAGCATGACACACAGGGCATCCTAGTCCCCTGGACATGTGGATTAGGAGGGAGGAGCGTGTCCGAGGGTCCCCAGGTACCAGGAACTAAGGGGTGAAAGTGGCACCTGGTTCCACATGTCTGGAGAAAGCCAGCTCAGAATGGCGGGGCGCTCTGGCCCTCAGCCGGCCCCTTCCTGTCGCTGGGCCTCTTCTGACAAAAGCCTTAGTCAGGTCGACCTCAACCAATCCTCAAGGATCCAAGCTGTGAGGAGGCCTGGGACGGCCACGTGGCACCTCCCATTGCCCCAGCCTGCAGCTAGGAGCCCCCACACCTCCTCCTCGGACAGATCCACCATGTGGAGGGCGCAGGAGGGCCCCTGGCACCTGCTCTCTTGCCTACCCTCCACCCCCTGATCCACATTCTTCACAACAAGGGGCCTCCCAGCTGGGCCAGCTGTTGCCATTACTCATCACTTTCCTCCCTCCCAGCCCTCCTCTCCCAGCCCCAGGTTCTCCCCCTCCCCAGTCTACCACGCCTCCCTGGCCCTGGCGCCCGAGTCTCCCCTGGGCCACGTTGGGGAGAGGTGCCTGGCCCTCAGGAAGATGCAGTGGGGGTACAGCATGGTCAGCTCCTCAGTCATCCGAAGCCTGTGATAACTCCCGGACCGAGGTTCCAAGGCTCCCAGGAGAGGGCTAGAGACAGACGCTGAGCTTTGGGGCCCCGGGCTTGGGGGTGTGGCTGCTGGGGCCTCCCAGGGTCCGGAGCTCAGGGTTTTGATGTGGGGCAAGGTGCTCCTTGCCTTCCAGGGAGGGGAGTTCACTTGCCCACCGCCACCACCGGTGGGAGAGTAGCTCTCAGCCTGCTCCCAGGCTCCCTGGGGTACGAGCTGTGTGACGGCTGTGTGTGTCTTTGTTGCAGGGCCTGGACCTCTCATTGGGGGTTCCCGGGCTGAGGAGGCCCGGCACCCTGTTCCCCTGGCACCGGGCACCCTCGTCTGGCCGCGTGCGCAGAGCCTGGGTCATCCCCCCCATCAGTGTGTCCGAGAACTACAAGCGCCTCCCCTACCCACTGGTGCAGGTGAGGGGAGGGGCGAGAGTGGGCAGAGCAGGGGTGGTTGTCCCCCAGTGGGTCCCCGAAGCTGTGTGCTTTAGGCTGGGAATGCCATCGGGGCCACAGGCTGAGCTGCCCACCCCAGTGGGGCGGTGGGGGGGGAGCAGGGGCCGAGGCTGCGGAGAGGGAGGGGACCCCACCCTGGGGCCCCGCCCCCAGCCCATGTCCTGCCCTGGCAGATCAAGTCTGACAAGCAGCAGCTGGGCAGCGTCATCTACAGCATCCAGGGGCCCGGCGTGGACGAGGAGCCCCGAGGTGTGTTCTCCATTGACAAGTTCACAGGGAAGGTGTTCCTGAACGCCCTGCTGGACCGGGAGAAGACCGACCGCTTCCGGGTGCGCACCTCAGGCCAGATCACTTCTCCAGCAAGATCGGCGCCCTTAACTGGCGGCTTGGTCCCTCCGGGAGGACCGGGCAGCCTGCAGCAAGGAAGCACCTCCCCATACTGGTGACGCCCTGTCACCCATAGCCGGCTCTCCCACACCCGCTGCATTTGGTGGGGACGGGATGTTGGAAGAATCCCACAGTTTTGCCAAATCCCACTGGCAGGTGCCTCTTGACCCACAGGGGTGGGGCCCAGGGGAAGGCACCACAGAGCCTTGGGAGGGTTGAGGCTGTGAGATCTGAGAGAAAGGCAGTGGGGAGGGAGACAGGAGCCACGTAAGCAAGAGGGTGAGGAGGGGAGCCAGGCCCTCCTCTGAGTCCCTGCAGAGTGACCTGCCCGGCCCCATCCCGGTCTGTCGTTCGGAACCTGCCTGGGGGAGGGGCCTCTGCCTGTGCCTCATGTGCCGTGGATCTTCCTTCAGACTGTTCCTCACACGGAAAGCTAGTAGAGTGACGTCTTTCCCTGGGAGTTACGTCATGGCCGTGCTCCGAGAGGATAAAAGGTGGTTTAATTACAAATTTCATGTGCACAGGGGAATTAAAATACTCTCCAGGAGGAGCCAAACTGTATAGAAAAAGGGAGAGAGACCAGGACTGCTAGTGAGAGCATTGCTTCCGGCCCACCTGAAACATGCTAGCCCCTGGGCTGGGAGCTTCCTGGTGGCCAAGGCAAGAGGGGAGGCAGGGGTCGCCCTGGCTGCTAGGAGAGAGCAGTGGCCTCTTCAGGGGAAGATCCATTTGCTGCAGCACATGCCCCACCCCTGGACCGTTTCTCATTTGTTTAAGTTGGTGTTTCCAGCAGAACACAAAGTCTGCACGTGCCGTCCCTTCTGCGTGGCCCTTGTGGGAGCCACGGAAATGTGGGGCTCACAGTGCCAGTCCTTGCTCTCTGTTGACTAGCTAAGGGCCTTTGCTCTGGACCTGGGAGGATCCACCCTGGAGGAGCCCACGGACCTGGAGATTGTGGTTGTGGATCAGAACGACAACAGGCCTGTCTTCCGGCAGGAGGTGTTCACCGGCCACGTGCTGGAGGGTGCTGTGCCAGGTGCGGTGGGAGCGGGGCCACCCGCAGGGCGGGGCGGGGGGGCTGCCGTGGAGGGGCTCTGGGTAGGCCAGAAGCCCAGGATTTCCCTTTAGCAGGAATGTCAGAGGTCCTAAAAGATTCTAAAAATAAGTAAACAGTTTCCAGTACTGATGGAATTTCCTCAAGTCACTTCCTATTTCAATATTAATTTCAAACCCCCAAGTCTTCCAAAATGCATTGAGAGGATTCATGGATGGCAAAGCTCTGGCGGCTGCTGCTGCTTTTAAATTGAGGTGAAACTCACATAACATAAAATTAACCACTTTAAAACGAACACTTCAGTGGCACCGAGCACATTCACAAGGTTGCGCAACCAGCACCTTATCTAGTTCCAGAACATTGTCATCCGCCAAAAGGAAACCCATGCCCACGGAGCAGTGATGCCCTCTCATTGCTTCTTAATTCTACATTCTGGTCACAAACAAAACTCAACCCTCCGTCCTTTCTGAGTCTTTACAGGACGGACCTGCTTATCTGAGTCTGTTCCAGGGCAGGCAGATTCCATTCCAGACAGATTCCCTCCTTCTCCCCACCCTGCTCTCAGGGGCTTGGTCAGAGCCAGGCGAGTCGTGCTTCAGATGGACTATGGGGAGGATGGAGGTCAGACCTAAATCTCACCAGAGGGAAATGGGTTTTTCTGCCAAAAACCCCTCCTGGCCCCTGCATAGCCCCCACCCCTTCCTGAGATTTGGTGGCTTGTTTGCCCCAGCGCCCAGGTCCAGCCCTGGCCATTGCTTCTCTCTGCAGGCGGGGCTGAGGACAGCGCCTGCTCGGCGTGCGGGCACACCCTCTGACTCCCAGGCAGCTGGGGCTCAGGGCCAGCCCCGGGTTCTCCGGCTGGTTCGCCTCATCTGACCCAGTGTTCTCGGCCCCTGCCGGGCCGTCTCAGTGTCTTGTGGGAGTCGCAGATATCGATTGAACACGTATCATACACTTCTGCTTTCTCCCCCACCAACAGCACGGGCAATGGCTTGGACATTCACGTTTGCACAGGCCTAGCCGGGAGCCCGGACCTGGCATGGTGGGCCGCGGGGGAGTGGAAGTTAGGGGTTGGCACTCATGGGTGTCTTGCTCACATGCCCTCGTCCTTCCCAGGCACCTATGTGACCAGAGCCGAGGCCACGGATGCTGACGACCCAGAAACAGACAACGCGGCCCTGCGGTACTCCATCCTGGAGCAGGGCAGCCCCCAGCTCTTCAGCATCGATGAGCACACAGGGGAGATACGCACCGTGCAAGTGGGCCTGGACCGGGAGGTGAGGTGCCACCGCGCTGCTTTGGAAGCTGGGAGCAGGGAAGCCAGCGTCCTGTTTGACCAATCTACCCACCCTGGTGGTGCTTTGGGATGCACGGGGCAGCTCATTTCGAGTTGGGCCCTCTGACCCAGTGCCGCTCAGCCAGACTTGTCCTCCCCTGCAGGTGAAGGAGGCCTCCAGTTGCTGCAAATGCTCATGGTGGCTCCCGGCTCTGGGCACAGACTCGGCTTGGGGCGCACCTGCCTCCTGGGTGGTTGTAGGGTTAGGTCGAGAGAGGGTGTGAACGGCCCTCAATACAGCGCCTGGACCTGACACGTCCTCGGTGCTTTTTCTGCCAAAAATACCCATTGCCTACTCAGCAGTCGGGCTTGTCACCTCTTGGGCCCCACAGTGACCACTCACGCTCTGGAGTGATGGCCACCCTCTGTCAGGACCACTGCTGCCTCTCACTGCCGGGCTTCTGTGCAGCGTCCGCACCTCCAGGAAGCCCTGCTTGGTTTCTCCACAGCCACCTGTGTGGCTCTGTCGGGTCTCTTGCTGTGTTAGGTGGTCCTCATCCATCTCTCTCTCTCTCTACTATGGCAGGGACCCAGCTCGCAGTGCCCTCAGCACCCAGCATACAGCAGGTGCTCTGTAAGTGCTTCTCTGGCTGGTAGCTGACCTCCTGCCCACTCCAAGGCTGGGCAGAGTCTAGGGTTCACAGCGCTGCCATTGGACCCCGAGAGGCCAGGCAGCACATCTGCCCCAGAGCTTGGGAGCAGGCAGGGTACCTGGAGCCACTTGGGGCGTCTGCCACCCACAGGGCTCTCCTGTGTCAACTGAGCCCGCAGGTGGCCCACTCCTTACCTGGTCCTGGGCCCGCTCAGTCTCCCGACCCCACGCTGTCATCCCCAGGTGGTCGCCGTGTACAATCTGACCCTGCAGGTGGCGGACATGTCTGGAGATGGCCTGACCAGCACTGCCTCAGCCATCATCACTCTCGAGGACGTCAATGACAACGCCCCCGGCTTCACCAGGGAGGAGGTACCACCCCGGTCCCCACACCACCAGCCCCCGCTCAGGCTGCCCTCCCCTCCCCAGGCCCAGTGGCGACCAGGGCTTCGTGGCGGGTTGAGGCTGGGTGCTTTGGAGCAGGAGTCCTGCACAGGTAGCACAGAGACTGAATTGGGGGCAACAGAGACGGTGCTTGTGATCAGTGAACCGTCAGGAGTCAGGAGGGGGGCCCTGGGAGAAGCAGCCTAGACATCCCTCTGTGTCCCCCAAACCCATGTGCAGTTGAGCCCACAGAGAGGGCTCATGGGGCCTCTGAAGGGGGTGGGGTAGTGACTCTGGAGGCAAACAAACCTGGGAGGACTCCAGTGGGTGGGCAGCACTCAGCTGGGAGGGGTGAGGCGGGGAGGCCCCACCCCTGACAACCTGGCAGGTGACTGGAGTGGCTCCCACAGTTCTTCATGGAGGCCACCGAGGCCATGAGTGGAGTCGATGTGGGGCGGCTGGAGGTGGAGGACAGGGACCTGCCAGGCTCCCCCAACTGGGCAGCCAGGTTCACCATCCTGGAGGGCGACCCCGATGGGCATTTTGCTATCCGCACAGACCCCAAGACCAACGAAGGCGTGCTGTCTGTGGTGAAGGTGAGCGGTGCAAACTCCCCCGGCACAAGCATCCCATACAGGGTGCCTCTCCTCGCACCCTGGGACCCTGTTTGGACCCTCTGCATCCTCAGGAGAGAGTAGAGGGAGGGATGGAGCCAAAAGGATGGGAAATGCTGGAGTGCAGGCTCAGGTCGCGCTGACCACAGGGCCTGTGCGTTGTTTACAGTGTGCTGCCACGCTGTATAAGAATCGTGTGTGAATACAGACTGTACCCGTGAACCTGAGAAACAGCAGGAAACACGTGTGTATATTCACACACGTAAAGATATAGATATATTTAGATATTGATATCTGAAGAGATTTATTGCAAGAAATTGGCTCCCGCCATTGTGGGGCTGGCTGGGCAAGTCTGAAGTTGGCAGGGTAAGCTGGCAGCTCAGAGCTGGGCTGCAGTCCTGAGGCGGAATTCTTCTTCCTCAGAAACCTGTTTCGCTCTTAAAGACTTTCAACAGTGTGTGAGGTTCAGGATATCCAGATGGTTCAGGACAATCTTCTTAAGCCAAATGATCGTAGATGTTACTTTAACCAGATATCTCCCGTCAATACCCAGATGCGTCGCTGGGAGGACCGCCCAGCCAAGTAACACAGAACTGATCACACATCACCCAACAAATTCATTTTGAGTGACGAGTACTTATTTGATCATTTTTACATTATTTCTGTGCCTTCTTTTGTCCTGCATACGTTTTTTTTTTCCAAGGCTGAAAAGGAGAAGGAGAGCAGGAGCTCTGAGGGCAGGTCTGGGGCAGCAGCGCCACAGGGAGGCATTCTCCCGGCCGCACCTGCCTCCGGGTGCCGACCGCGAGGGGCCCGGAGTCCTGAGCAGGCTGTCGGCTCTGCTTCCTCCCCACAGCCCCTGGACTATGAGAGTTGTGACCAGTACGACCTCAGAGTGGAGGTGCAGAACGAGGTCCCCCTGCAGGCGGCTGCCCCCCGGGCCGAGCGGGATCAGGCCAGAGTCAGCGTGCAGGTGCGGGATGTCAACGAGGCGCCCGTGTTCCAGGAGAATCCACTGAGGACCAGCCTGGCGGAGGGGGCGGCCCCAGGAACCCCTGTGGCCACCTTCTCTGCCCGAGACCCCGACACACAGCAGCTGCAGAGGCTCAGGTGCCTCCCCGGGGACCCTCGGGGTGAAGCAGAGGGAGCTCATAGACATAGCCCATTCCTCCGTTTCCCTGCCAGGGCCAGAAGCACGGCTGAGGGTTCCCAATAGTCCAGGAGGTCTCAAGTCCCATGTGTGCACATATTGGTGTGACCCTGTTCTATAGGGCAGGACTATACTGACACGGCCACCGTCTATTCTACCAGCCTTAGAATAGATAGTGTCTAGCCCTGTCCATTCTGGCGAGCAGTGCTCCCATGGGACTGGCCCTTGGACTTCACCCCAACCCTGGCCCTGTGTATCTGTGTCTGTCTCCACGGTGCCCACGGTTGAATCCTATCGATGTGATGCTGTCACTCAGTCGCCACAGGGCCCTGGTCAGCGCACCTGCCTTCCTGAGCCTCAGTCTCCTCATCTGTGAATTGGGATAGAAAACACCAGCTTAGGGCCTCGAAGGCTAGGGTGTGTGTGTGTGTGTGTGTGTGTGTGTGTGTGTGCGCGCGCGCGCGCGCGTGTCTGTATGTAACCACACCTTGAGGGAGTCCCATGTAGCTCAGGGCCACCCTGTTCCTGTTTTCCCTCCTTGGCTGACAGCTACTCCAAGGATTATGACCCTGAGGACTGGCTGCAAGTGGATGGAGCCACAGGCTGGGTCCAGACCCAGAGTGTGCTCAGCCCGGCGTCCCCCTTCCTCAAGGATGGCTGGTACAGGGCCATCATCCTGGCCTACGACGATGGTGAGCACTGAGTCCAGGCCTGGGCTCCATGGCTCTCTGACCGAGGCTGGGAGTCCCTGCCGCTGGCCCAAGGGCTGGGAGCCAGGCCCTCAACTGAGCCGACAATAGGTGGGCAGTGGCTCTGGCAGGGCAAGGAGCCCACAGGCCTCTTCCGTCTGCAGCTTCCCCGCCCTGCACGGCCACCGGAACCCTGTCCATTGAGATCCTGGAAGTGAATGACCACGCCCCCGAGCTGTCCCCCTCATCTGGAAGCCTGTGCAGTGAGCCAGACCAGGGCTCTGGCCTTCTCCTGGGTGCCACGGACGAGGACCTGCCCCCCCACGGAGCCCCCTTCCACTTCCAGCTGAGCCCCAGGGTCCCAGAGCTGGCCCGGAACTGGAGCCTCAGCCGGATTAACAGTGAGCTCTGCCCCCCGCCCGGGGGAGGGTGTCCAGACCTGTGACCTGGGGGTCACTCAAGACATGGTCCTGCTGGTCCCACCTCAGTGGTCCCTCAGGTGGGGCAGGGATTAGTTATCACACTCAGTGGGCAGATGGGAAACAGGCCCAGCGTCTCATGGTCCCCACGGGGCACGGGGGGCCCTGCTGAGCTCAGGTGCCCTCCACAGTGAGCCATGCGCGCCTTCGGCTGCGGCACCAGGTCCAGGAGGGGCTGCACCGCCTCAGCCTGCTGCTCCAGGACTCAGGGCAGCCACCTCAGCATCGCGAGCAGCTCCTTAATGTGACCGTGTGCCACTGTGGCCAGGATGGCGTCTGCCTGCAGGGGGCCGCTGCGCTGAGGGCAAAGGGCACAGGCCTCAGCCTGGGCGCCCTGGGCATCGTGCTGGCCAGTGTCATCCTGCTGCTCTGTGAGTGCCCATGCCCTGAGACCACTGCCCTCAGTCCCCCCACACCCCCCCCCACGCCCCACGCCTCCTTCTCCTGGGGGCCAACCTCACCTTGTCTGCCTGCCCAGTGCTCGCCCTGCCGGTGGCCCTCCTCTCACGGTTCCGACAGCAGCCATGGGACAAGGGGCTGCTACCGGGGCTGCAGGATGACCTCCGGGACAACATCCTCAACTATGATGAGCAGGGGGGCGGGGAGGAAGACCAGGTAAGGGCAGGGGTGGGGTGGGTGGCGTGGCGGCTCAGAATGTTAAGCTGTGGCCCTGGGCCAGCACCCAGGCTCCAAGGGTAGGGGCCTCCCAGATCCTCTCCCCAAACCCCAAACCTATTGCTCTCAGAAAGGTGCCCGGGATGGAAACCCCACCCTGTCATGGACCCAGGCTCAAGTCCACGCACTTTGTCCGCAGGATGCCTACGACATCAGCCAGCTGCGCCACCCGGCAGAGCTGGCAGCCCTGAGTGCCCCTCTGGGACGGCCGCTGCTGCGCCGCGACACCCCGTTCAGCTGGGTGCGCCCCCCACCATCCCGCGTGCTGCCCACCAGCCCCGCTGACATGGCAGACTTCATCAACGATGTAGGTCCCCCAGGGGTGGAGAGGGCAGGGGCCACACACACACCACACACCACACACAAGTACATCCATGTACCCCGTACATGCACAGCCGCAGGGAGTGGGCTCACTCCTGGGGACCCTGACCGAGCTTCCAGGAAGCTCCTGAGGACCTGAGAGCTGAATGAGGCTTGTGGAACAGAGGGTCACAGCCACTTAAGCCCCCGGGAAGTGGAGGCCCTGACACCCGGCACAAGATCGCGGTAGGCCCAGTGGAGCTGGGGCTGGTTGTAGGCTGTACTGGCCACAAGCGCTGGCAGAGGAGACGTAATGAGCCCTGCAGGTAGAAGTGCAGCTGGCAGCTAAACCCAGGCGTCCATAGTCGCTCCTCTGGACACAGCATCACTGACTTCTTAAGGTCAACACAGGAGATGCCCAGAACCTGGGAATCCCATTGAGTGGGCGACAGGGGGAGCAGGCAGGCACTTCTCAGTAGTGTGCCAGGTGCCACACCTGCCTGCACACGCAGTGCCCTGGCTCATATAACACCCCTGACAGCTGCCCGGCGAGGGGCAGGCCCAGGTTCAGGTATGCAACCTGCAGAAGCCAATGTGTATATCAACAGGTGGAGGCAACAGACCAGCCAAACCTTTAAGAGGCAGAACCAACTGTTCTCCAGATGGGGTGTCAGGAAGCCTCAGGCAGGACAGTCTTCAGGGAGGGCTGGGCCCAAGGAAGGAATCAGAGGGAACCTTCTTTTTTCAAATCTGAATCCTGGGACTGGGGCTCCCAATGATGCTGCTCCTCAAACCCCGGTAACCCTCAGACCTCCTCTGCCCCTTCCTGGTGCCATACCTTGGTTGACCTCACCCTGCACTGCAGCTGGGGTGCGTGTGCCTGAACTCCTGGGGCCTCTCTGTAGGGCTTGGAAGCTGCGGACAGTGACCTCAGCGTCCCGCCCTACGACACTGCTCTCATCTATGACTACGAAGGAGATGGGTCCATGGCAGGGACACTGAGCTCCATCCTCTCCAGCCGGGGTGACGAGGACCAAGACTACAGCTGCCTCCAGGACTGGGGCCCTCGCTTCGCCCGGCTGGCCGACTTGTACGGCCCTCCCTGAGGGCCGGATGCAGTGGCCACTCAGGACGGGGCAGAGCTTTCTGATGGGGACCTGCACCCACCCTGCTGAGGGCACAGCAGTTGGACACAGAGGGTGGACATCCTCACCAGGATGGACAGCCTGACCACAGAGGTCTGACTGCACGTGTCAGCAGCTGGCCGTGTAGCGTGGAGGACTGGCTGACCTGTGCAGAGATGCCGCAGGGCACCTGGTCCCACACGCCAGGTGCTTTGGGCAGCCTGCTTCTCCCGGGGAAGACAGAGTCCCAGGGGCAGAGCCTGGAGTGGAGCTGTGGGAAGGAGGTGCCTCTCCCACCCTGAGTCCAACAAGCACTGCTCTGAGTCACCTGTGAGGGGGGCAGCCACCCTCATTCCCAGCTCCGACACCCCATGCAGATTTCATCTTTGTATGAAAGGAAGCAGCTCTCCGGCAAATGTGAATTAAAAGTGTGGTCTTTCCGGTACAGGGTCTGCACAATGACCTGCAGTGCCTCACTCCACCCGAGTCACGCCAGGGCTGCAGTGGGGACTGGCCTCCCAAGGGGAGCGGTGGGAGGGGCTGCAGGCATCCAGGCTTGGACAAGCTTGGATTGGGGATCCCCTCAGCCCAGGATGCAGCCCGAAGGAAGAACTAGTAAGGATGTCAAGTTCCATGGACACCTTTATCCTTCACAAGTGGGGGTTGGGGTGAGGAGGCCAGGGCCCCCAGGAACAGGGGCCTAACCGAGGACTCCCCCTTCACACTGAGCCCACAGCTCCTCCCTGAGACCCCTCTGCCCACACTGACATGTGGCCATCTGAGGGGAGGTGTGTCTGTCCAGCCAGAGTCACCCTTCCTGGACCAGTTGTGTCTGGGCCCAGCAGTGGGAGGGTGGCAGCAGGGGCAGGTAGTCCTGGCGGGGACGGACCCGAAGGAGCGGTGATCGGCGCAGGCGGTCAGCATCCTGCAGTGACTGGGGCAGCCCACGTCCACGGCTCTCAGGCAGCAGCAGGACACACACCAGGGCAAGGATGGCGAAAGAGGCGAAAACCACGTGGAGCAGGAAGAAGCCCCGCCGGCCGTGCATGTCAGCGATGGGGGCGGCCGCCTGGCCCAGGAACCCGGCACCCAGCACGAGGCCCAGCCCTGCCGCCCTGCAGGAGAGGGTACAGTGTGGGCAGCCTGGGCAGGTGGCCATCCGCCATTCCTGACCTTTCTGTGCCAGTATCCTCCATGTCACCCAGGAGAAGACCATCTGAACTCCAGATGGGACTGAATGGAGAAGTCTCGGGTATACGCTGGGGAGGGAGCGGTGTGGGGTGTCCAACCCCAAGAGGACACAGTGTGTCCCGGCTGGGCAGCCCAGAGCTCACCTGATCACTGTGGGGAAGATCTCGGCTGCAAAGAGGCTGCTGAGGGTGGACACGGCCTGGGCGGCCAGCAGCCCCAGGACAGAGAGGGACAGCACAGTCCAGGCGGGCAGGTCTGGGGATGAAGAGAGGGTCCCATGCTGCCCAGGCCCGGTGGAGCCAGGCTCCCCCCTCGTCCATGTCTCAAGGGGTCCTGCTGGGCCTGCCCTCCCCAACCATTCACCCCTGCACCTGCACCCTGGGTTTGGCATCAGGTGTTGCAGGCTGCCCCCGTCCACACCAGACCCTTATATTCAGCCCCTTCATGTATATCCTTGTAGCCCCTTAACTCTTTAGGCCTCAGTTTCCCTGGGTGCACAGTGGGAAGATGAACAAGGTAAAAAGACAGTAGCCTCATCCCAACACACGTGCTTCTCTCTTATGACCCCAGGAGGGGGCTGATCCCAGGACCCTCCCCGCTCCGTCGGGCTGACCTCAGCCAAACAGGATGACCCTGTTCGCCTACAGGGCTCTGCACTCACACTGGACCCCTGAGAGAATCAGCAGGGATGCCAGGCCCATGACCAAAGTGCCCAACAGCAGGACCAGGCGGCGCCCCCAGCGATCCACTGTCAGGAGCAGGAAGACGATGGCCACCACCTCTAGGCCAGCCCCCAGGAAGTAGGGTCCGTAGAAGGCCAGCTCATGAGCGGCCAGTCTTCGGAAAAAGCTGGCTCTCATGCCCCCACTGACCAACCTGGGAGAGAGGGCAAAGCTATGGATTCAGCCAGAGCTCAGGACTCTGGAGACTGAACCCCCAAAAGGGGTGGTGGGGCACAGACCCTCTCAGCCCACCCACACCCTCCTCTCCTCACGAACTGAAGCCCAGGATGAGTCCGTTTCTCCAGGTGACGCGCGTGTGCAGTAGCTCTAGGACCCAGTGGCGCTGGGGCTGGGGGTTCCCTGCAGACAGCACATCCAGCTCTATGGATATGAGAGAACATGAGAGGGTGTGTCTGTGGGGGTCCTCCTCCAGCACCCAGGCCTCCCTTCTCCTGGCTCCTCCTGGTGCATTACCCGTAGCCAGGGAGCTCTCCTCCTCGCAGCTGCTCTCAGGGTCCACGCCGCTGGCTTCCGCAAAGTGCCACAAGATCTTCCTGGCTTGGGCCAGCTGCCCCGTGGCCAGCAGCCAGCAGGGAGACTCCGGGAACAGGGCTGGGAACCTGCAGGGGTGGGGTGAGGATGCCTCAGGTCCTCCACACAGGGACCACAAGGGCCAATGCCCTTCCTCCCTGGAACCAGGGTCAGGACATCAAGTGGCTTTCTGCGTCCCTATCCCACACCCACATGCCGGGTGCCGCACAGAGGTGTAGAGGGAAGTGACAGGTGGCGTCCATGGAGGCTGCTGACCTGTCTCCTGCCATACTTACCCCCAAAAGAGCAGCAGGAGCCCTGTTGCCAGGGCACTCAGCCCCTGCAGAAGATGCCAGTCCTGTGCGAGCAGGGCCAGGCCAGGCGACAGCAGAGTGCCCGCCACCAAGAAGAGGCCGGCCCCCATGGAGAACGTCAGGCGGTGTGGGGGGTCACACAGCTCCAGGCCTGAGCAGATAGAGATGGCCTGAGGCCGAGTCCTCTAGAGAGGGCAGCTCTGCCCCGGGCTGTGGGCACCAACTGCTGACCTGCCCAGGAGTGGACATCTGAGCCAACTCCCTGCCCACTCCAGCACCTGAGCCAGCCGCAAACAGCAGAGTCACTCAGCAAACAGTGCCCTTCCATCTTCTCAAGAAGAGCCCTCAACAAGAGTACAGGGAATCCCCCCTGCGGCTGACGTCCTCCGCTAGTGGGGTTGGAGGCCCAGCCTGAGTGGGTGCCCCGCTCCAGTCCCCCACAGTACTCACGAGTCACGTAGAGGGCCAGAGAGGCCCCTGCCAAGGACCCCCCGTGAAGCAGCCGCAGGGCCAGCAGGGCAGGAAAGCTGGCAGCCAGAGCCTCACCAGCCCCCAGGCCTGTGGCCAGCACCAGGGAGGACACAAACACAACTCTGCGGCCAAACCTGGTGGGCAGTGGGGGACACACATGGATGCCAGTCAGGACAGCTCAGGGGTTTAGCTGGACCCTGAGGGGCTCAAGGGGAGGGGCAGCACCTCACCAGTCACAGCCCATGCCCAGGATGATACAGCCCAACAGCCAGCCCAGGAGGTGGCTCGTCTGCTCCAGTGGCACCTTCCAGCCGTTCTCACACACGAGGTTCCACTGCAGGGGACACCCGTCACTGTCAGCCAGCCAGGACCCCCACCGTGCGGAAGTCCCCAGAATATCAGGCTGGAAGGGGCCCTTAGACATCCTGCTCCAACCCTCCTTGATAGAAGGGGAAATTGGGGCACAGGGAGGGCAAGGGACCTGCTCGAGGTCACACAGTGTGGGTCCTGACTCTGGTGGGCGTCACATGGAATTAGAAGAATGTCTGGGCTGAGCCCCCAGGGGGTGATGACCTGTGGTCCCCAGAGGACCCACATGGAGCCCCAAGTCTGGTTTCTGTTTTTCTGGGTGGAGTTTCATTCACCTCTTTCCAGCCCTCACTCTCCCCCAGAGCCTGGACCTCAGCTGACCTTAGTTTCTACCTGCTGGGCCCTGGGCCTCCAGGGCCTTACCCTCACTTCTCCCCTGCCCTGCTCACTTCAAGAGCAGCTCCCGGAACAGCCTGCAGAGCTGTGCTCACCTGCTTTTCCTGTCAAGGGCACTTGACCTCAGTTTTGCACCTCCCCACCTTCCCACTAAGGTCCTGTGCCTTTTGTACAAGCTTAACATACTGTCTGGAGTCACAGTGTGTCCGAGTTTTCATTTTAAAATCCAGCTGACCGATCGATATACCAACAGGAAGCAGGTGTGTGGTGGAACAGACTGGGTGGGAGAAGAGAAGCCCTGCTGGTTGAAGGGCCAAAGACAGGACTGGCAGGGATGTGGCAACCTCGCCCCAGTTTCCACACTGGGGCCGATCCTCCCAGGGATGGGGGTGCAGCTGTGGGGCTGAGGCTGCCAAAGGGAGTTAGGGTCAGAAGGTACTAGCTGCCCCTCCCTATGTCTTCTCACCCAGACCCCTGAGTTGCCTCCTCGGGCGCCCCTGCCTCTAGGTCTGCCTTTCCCAAACTGAACTGACTGTAAGCTCCCTTGATTCAAAGCCTTCTGTTTTGGAAACCCAGTCTTGACATAGCCCAAAGCTACAGGTTGCTCAAAATGTTCCTGGCCCTGAAGTGAACTCCTGGTGCCGCCTACCTGGTCATACCTTCAGCTTAACTCCTCCTCTTCCTCCCCCAGGCTGCCTGCCCACCTCGGCAGCCCTTGGGTCGTGGACTCTACCTGGCACCCTGATCACTTGGGCATCAGCTGCACCATCAGAGAGGGGGGCAGCACGCCCCAGTGAGAGCCTCAGTAGACCAAGGGCAGCCATGGGAGTGAAGGAGGGGAGACAAAGAAAAGGGGTAGCAGAGGAAGGGGGTGGAGGGAAGTGGGAGAAAGAAGGGGGAAAAGAAGAAGAGGGACAAAAAGGGGAGGAAAGGGGGGTAACAGAAAAACCGGGAGAAAGGGGGGGAGGGAGCAAGAGAGAGAAAGGAGGGGGAATTGCAGGGGAGAAAGGAAGGGGGAGAAAGGAGAGGGAACAGAGAGAGGGGGCAGAAGAAGGAGAACAGAGAAATGGGGGAAGAGGTGCAGGGGGACAGAGGAATGGGGGTACAGAACAAGGGGGTTACGAAGGAGGGGAGCAGAGTTTGGGTGGCAGGGTGCAGAAGAGCAGTCCTCTCGCACCTGGGTGACCGGGCTGCGCAGCAGGCCGGCGGCGGGCAGCGCGTAGTGCCAACCTCGCGTGCAGGACCGCGTGCCGTTGGGGCGGGCGCGGGGCGAGGGCTCGGGGTAGCGCAGGAGCAGGCAGGGGCTCCGGGCGCGCGCGGGGCCCAGGCGAGGCACGCTGGCGTCCAGCAGCGCGGGCCCGCTCAGGGTGCGCAGCGCTGGGGGCAGCAGCGCGGGGTCCGGCTGGCAGTGGTGCGCGGGCAGCGCGGTGAGCAGAGGCTCCGAGCCCAGCGCCAGCCCCAGCGCCACGCACGGCAGCCACGAAGCTGTGGCCAGTAGGCGCCGCGCCCGGCCGAAGCCTCCCGCCGCGCGCAACACCCGCACCTCCGGCTCCATCGACGCCTCTGCGCCTGGGCGAAGCTGGTGAGGGAGGAACCTGCCGGCCTGAGCCTTGCTGCTGGCCGGGCCTAATGGGCGGGGTCGGCAGGCGGGGCACGTGGGGCGGGGCTGAGAGGCTCAGCCAGAGGGCGGAGCTAGGACGGGCCGCGGACCGCAAGGCCAGGGAGGGTCTCCGAGCCTGGGTCGCCCGGGGGTTGCGGAGGCGTGGCCAGCGGGGCGTCGGGCCGCCCTGGAGGCCGAGCCTGGGCTGTCCTCCGGACCGGCCAACGCTGTCAGGTGGCGTCGGGGTCTCGGCGTCGGCCTGAGAGCCCGGCGGCCGTGGGGTGACTGGGGGTCGCGGGCCAGACGTGCACTGGACCCCTCACCGGCCTGGCGTCGGGCCAACGGAGCACGGGACGCGGACCCTCCCACTGCCCCGCCCCCGCCCCGGCAGCCGGAGGCTGCCCTGCAGCCGCGGAGGGAGCAGCTCGGACTGTTCGGTTCCCTGTCCAGCCCCGGCCCTCTGTGTGGCCCCACCGTTGCTGCAGCCCTGGCGGAGTGTGGTATCGAGTGAGGTCTGCTTGGTGCTCCATTCTCAGAAGTTTGAAGATTATCGTCATTATTTTGCAAAACTAGCTTCAGTTACTTTGTCCAGCTCTGGGTCCTTTGTGACCCTGGCTCGGAATGGCATTGCGTTTATGAATTAAGTAGGGGCACCGACACCGTCACCCTGGTGGACGCTTCCATCCCCAGGAGCAAAGTAGGTCGCGTTTGTTTTCAACTTCTGTTGTTCCTCGTGAGGAACATTACAATAGGTCCTATAGATTACACCTGAATTTTCCTAACTAGTTTGCTTTCTGTTGCTTTGTGAAGGGACTGTGGATTTGCATTGTATTTTCTAACTGGCAATTTTTTTTTTTTTGCATTTAAGGATGTTATTGGTTTTAAAAATATTTTATTGAGATGAAATACACATAACATAAAACTAACCATTTTATGCTACCACCACCTTTATCAAGTTCCAAAATATTTTCATCACCACAAAAGAAAACCTGGTAATCATTTAAGTAATCAGTTCCTATTCCCACCCAGCCATACAATTTGTGGCCTTTTGGGTCTGTCTTCTTTCACTTAGAATAATGTTTTCAAGGTTCACTTACATTGCAGTATCTGTCAGGGCTTCATTCCTTTTTGTGGCTGAGTAATATTCCATTATATAAATCTGTCACATTTTGTTCATCCATTCATCTGTTGATGGACATTAGGTTTCCACTTTTTTTTTAAAATATATTTTATTGATTTTTTACAGAGGGGAAGGGAGAGAGATAGTTAGAAACATCGATGAGAGAGAAACATCAACCAGCTGCCTCCTGCACATCTCCTGCTGGGGATGTGCCCACAACCAAGGTACATGCCCTTGACCGGAATCGAACCTGCGACCTTTCAGACCGCAGGCCGACGCTCTATCCACTGAGCCAAACCGGTTTCGGCAGGTTTCCACTTTTTTGCCTATTGTGTGAATAGTGCTATGAACATTGGTGTACAGCATATTCTCCAATAACATCATTTCATTCAAAGTTGTTTTGTTTTACGTTGATGATTTGCTGTGGGAACTTCACTCTTGTTTATATATCAACTAGAGGCCCAGTGCACAAAATTCCTGCACAGGTAGGGTCCCTAGCGGCTGCCGGTTGCCAGCCAGGGCCTCCCTTCGCACCTGCCTTGGCCTGGCGCCACCTGCTCCACCGTCCCGCTCTCATTGGGGCCCATGGGGGCAGCAGCACCTCCACTGCTGCCCGCTGCCAGCACCACGTCGCTGACACCCGCCATGTTCCACACTGTCCCCTGGTGGTCAGTGCATGTCTAACTCCCGGTCGGTTGAACTCCCACCCATAGGACAATTTGCATATTAGCCTTTTATTATATAGGATTAGCCTATGATAAAATTGGTTTCATTATATGTCATTTTGCTTAGTTGCAAAACCTGTCGATGTTAAATGAGCGTTACTATACAAGTATTTGAGTACCTATTTTCAGAACTTTCAGGTGTATGTGTAGAAGTGAAATTTCTGGGTCAAGTACTGAGTCTATGTTTAACTTTTTGAGGAACCACCAAACGATTTTCCACACAGCTGTTTATTTTTACATTCTCACCAGCAACGCACAAGGATTCCAATTTCTCCACCTCCTTGCCCCCACTTACCTTCGTTAAAAAACAAAAACAAAACTATACTTATCCTGGTATTTCATTGTGGTTTTTGTTTGCTTTTCCCTAGTGGCTAGTGATGTTAAAAATCTTTTCATGTGCTTGTTCATGTGTATATTTTTGGAAAATAACTGTTCAAATCCTTTGCCCATTTTTCACTTGAGTTGCATGCCTTTGTATTGGCCTCCCGGTACATGGGAGGACACTCAACCAACTGACCCACACCAGCTGGGTGTAATTTGATTCTTTTTATGTAGCAGGCATTCAGAGCTATAAATTTCCCTGCGTTCCTATAAGTTTTATTTTCTATACTCTCCAATTATTTAAAAAGTCTCCCTTGTGATTTCTTCTTGGACTCTGTGTTTCACATACAATTGTAAACCTACTTTTGCCTCACCCTGTGTATAACCTAAGTATTTCTCCCTTCAGTTCTGTCAGTTTGGGGTTTATATATTTTGGGGCTTTGTTGTTTGGTGTGTATATGATTATAATTGTTATAGCTCCTTGAGGGGTTGAACTTTTTTTTTAATCCTCACCTGAGGATATGTTTTTTATAGATGAGAGAGAGAGAAAGGAAGGGAGAGAGAGAGAGAAAAAGAGAGAAAAACATGGATGTGAGAGAGAAACACAAGGTGACTGGAGATTGAACCCACAACTTGGGTACATGCCCTGACCAGGAATCATGCCCATGACCCTCCGGGATGACACTCTAACCAACTGAGAGCACAACATCGATCAGCTGCCTCCTACATACCCCCTACCAGGGATTGAGCCTGCACTCCCCGGGCACGTGCCTCTACCGGGAATTAAACTAGCAACCTTTTGTGAATGGTACGATGCCCAACCAACTGAGCCACACTGGCCAGGGCTACTTGTTTCTTTTTTAATATATACCTTCTTGATTACCTTTTTATTTTAAACAAAATTTTTAGGTTTTTGTTAGTGGTTACCTTGGGGATTACAATTAACATCTTATGACAACCTAGGTTAAACATACAACACCCTAATTTGAATAATACCAATAAGTTTTAAAAGTATACAAACACTGCTCCTATACATTTCTGTCCCTCCTTTATATTATTATCATCACAGATTGTATCTTTATATATCATGAACCCATTACCATAGATTTTAATGATTATTTTGTGTACTTGCCTATTAAATAATATAGGAAAAAAGGAGTTACAAACTATACAAAATACAATAATACTGGCATTTATATTTACCAATGTTTACCTTTACTATTTTCCATGGACTGAATTGTGTACCCAAAATTCATGTGTTGAAAACCCTAAACCAGGGGTGGGCAACCCCTGGCACGCGTGCCAAACATGGCACGCCAGTAACTTTGGCTGGCACGTGAAACCCTCTCTTAAAATCTTCCATTTACAATTTTTTTCTTAATATCGACTTTTTTATTTTTCAGATAAATTCAGTGTAGGTGCCTCTTAGATAAATAAATAATTTTACATAACAAGTTATCTTAAAGACCACAGACATGGATTGACGAGAGAGGGGAAGAGCAATTTCTATGCCTCTGCCTTAACTCTCCCTGCTTCCCTAGATCCGACCAGTGTTTTGGTTTCATCCACATGCGCTTGTGAATCTTTGTTCTCAGTGATGAATTTTGTTAAGTCTTGTAATAGGAGTAGCCTGACGGATGAAAGTAGTAGCTCGTGCATATCTCTGAAGGTCACGAAATATAAACCTGATGTAAAAATCTCTGTCATCAGTGATGCAGCAGCAAAAGTCCCACTGATAATATCAAACGGAGTCAAAGTTTTTTGTTGGACTATCAGTGTACATGTATACATTAAAAAATAAATGTATTGTTCATCATCATATACTGTGTTTTTGTCGCTCGAATGAATTTTATTATTTCTTCAAGGTTCTTCACATACGTACACCTTAAGAGATATCAAGTAGGTGTAACATGTTCTCAAAAAATTAGGGTTGGCACGCAGAAGAATTTTGAGTCAAAGATTTTGCTGGTTTTGGCACGCACTCACAAAAAGGTTGCTCACCCCTGTTCTAGGATTTTTATGGTTTCACGACTTACGTTTAAGTCTTTTATCCATTTTGAGTTTATCCTTGTGTATGGTGTAAGTTGTTGGTCGTTTCATTTTTTTGTATGTCTCTGTCCAATTTTCCCAACACCATTTATTGAAGAGACTGTCTTGACTCCATTGTATGCTCTTGCCTCCTTTGTCAAATATTAATTGAGTGTATTGTCTTGGACCCATTTCTGGAGTCTCAATTCTGTTCCATTGATCTACATGCCTGTTCTTGTGCGAGTACCAGGCTGTTTTGATTATGGTGGCTTTGTAGTATAACTTGAAATCTGGTATTGTGATTCCTCCAACTTTGCTTTTCTGTCTCAAGATTGCTGCAGCTATTCGGGTTCCTTTTTGATTCCATATAAATTTTTGGAGTATTTGTTCTAGATCTGTGAAATATACTGTTGGTATTTTAATAGGGATTGCATTGAATCTGTGGCTTGCCTTGAGTAGTGTGGACATTTTAATAATGTTGACTCTACCAATCCATGAACATGGTGTATTCTTTCACTTGTTTATATCTCCTCTGTTTTTTCAATATCCGAATACAGGTTTTTTGCCTCCTTGGTTAAGTTTATTCCTAAGTATCTTAATTTTTTTGTTGCAATGGTAAATGGGATTATTTGTTTAGTTTCTCTTTCTGAGAATTCATTATTGGTGTATAAAAAAGCCATAGACTTTTGGGTGTTGATTTTGTATTCTGCTACATTGCCAAATTCATTTATTAAATCTAGTAGTTTTTTGGTAGAGTCTTTGGGGTTTTCTTTGTACAATATCATGTCATCTGCGAATAATGAGAGTTTTACTTCCTCCTTTCTAATTTGGATGCTTTTATTTCTTCTTCTTCTCTGATCACTGTGGCTAGGGCTTCCAGTACTATGTTTAATAAGAATGGTGAAAGTGGACATCCCTATCTTGTTCCTGTTCTTAGGGGAAATGATTTTAGTTTTTGCCCATTGAGTATGATTTTCATGGTAGGTTTGTCATATATGGCCTTTATCATGTTGAGATATGCTCCCTCTATTCCCATTTTACTGAGAGTTTTTATCAAAAATGGGTGTTGGATTTTGTCGAATGCTTTTTCTGCATCTATTGATATGATCATGTGATTTTTGTCTTTCAATTTGTGTATGTGATGTATAATGTTTATTGATTTGGGAATATTGTACCAGCCTTGCATCCCTGGAATAAATCCCACTTGGTTGGTGTATGATCTTTTTAATATATTGTTGGATCTGATTTGCTAATATTTTGTTGAGGATTTTAGCATCTATGTGCATCAAGGATATTGGCCTGTCTTCTTTCTTTGTAGTGTTTTTGGAATTAGGATAATGCTGGCCTCATAAAAAGAGCTTGGAAGTGTTTCTTCCTCTTGGATTTTTTGGAATAGTTTGAGGAGTATAGATATTAGTTCTTCTTTGAATGTTGGGTAAAACTCCCCTGTGAAGCCATCCAGACCCGGGTTTTTGTTTGCTGAGAGTATTTTGATTACTGCTTCTATTTCATCAGTTGTTATTGGCCTATTCAAGTTTTTTTATTCTTCCTGATTCAGTTTTGGGAGATTGTATTTTTCTAGGAATTTGTCCATTTCACCCACATTGCCCAGCTTATTGGCATATAGTTGTTCACAGTATTTTCCTACAATCCTTTGTATTTCTGTGGTGTCAGTGATTACTTCTCCACTTTTGTTTCTATTTTTTATTTAATTGAGTCCTGTCTCTTTGTTTCTTGATGAGTTTGGCTAATTATTCATCAATCTTGTTTATCCTTTCAAAGAACCAGCTCTTGGCCCTAGCCAGTTTGACTCAGTGGATAGAGCGTTAGCCTGCGGACCAAAGGGTCCTGGGTTTGATTCCAGTCAAGGGCACGTACCTTGCTTGCAGGCTCCTCCCCAGCCTGGGCCCTGGTTGGGGCTCAGGCAGGAGGCAACCAATTGATGTGTTTCTCTCACATTGATGTTTCTCTCTGTCTTTCCCTCTCTCTTCCACTCTCCCTAAAAAATCAATGGAAAGCCGAAACCGGTTTGGCTCAGTGGATAGAGCATCAGCTTGCGGACTGAAGGGTCCCAGGTTCAATTCCGGTCAAGGGCATGTACCTGGGTTGCGGGCACATCCCCAGTAGGGGATGTGCAGGAGGCAGCTGGTCGATGTTTCTCTCTCATTGATGTTTCTAGCTCTCTGTCTATCTCCTTTCCTCTCTGTAAAAAATCAATAAAATATATTTTTAAAAAAATCAATGGAAAAATATTCTCGGGTTATTTTAGGAGGATTAACGAAAGACAAACAAACAAACAAACAAACAACAACAAAAAAGAGAACCAGCTCTTGGTTTCATTGAATTTTTTTGTATTTAAAAAAATCTCTATGTCATTTATTTCTGCTCTAATCTTTATTATTTCCATCCTTCTACTTACTCTGGGGTTTTCTTGTTCTCTTTCTAGTACTTTAAGTTGCAGGGTTAAATAGTTTATTGTTAATTTTTCTTGTTTTTTGAGGTAGGCCTAAAGTACTATGAACTTCCCTATTAGGACTGCTTTTGCTGTGTCCCGGAGATTTTGGGTTGTTGTGTGTTCATTTTCATTTGTTTCCAGGAAGTTTTTTATGTCTTTCTTGATCTCGTTGGTAACCTACTCATCTACACTAATAAAAGAGAAACATGCAAATTGGTGTCACACCGCTACCCTTCCCATTGGCTAATCAGGGCGATATGCAAATTAACTGCCAGCCAAGATGGCGGCCGGCAGCCAGGCAGCTTGAAGCGAACATGAGGCTTGCTTGCTTCAGTGACAGAGGAAGCTAACGTTCCCCGCCTGCCTTGCCAGCCTCTGAGCTTGCAGTTTGAAACATTGTTACAAATATAGAAGCTAAACAAACCCCCAGAAACCTGCTTTCAGCCAGCCAGGATCTCAGAGCTGGAGTTGAAACAGTGTTTCGATTATAGAACCCAAACAAACCAGATACCTGCTTTCAGCAGCCGAGGCCTAAGAGCTGGAGCCAAGCCTCAGAGCTAAAGCTGGCCCAGAATTTTTAAAAAAAGAAAAAAAGGAGCGGTTGGGAGCTTCAGTCACCTGCCAGCCTGAAAACAGCCCTCAGCCCCTCACCCAGACTGGCCAGGCACCCCAGCGGGGACCCCCACCCTGAAGGGGGTGTGACCAGCGGCAAACAGCCATCATCCCTTCATCCAGGCTGGCCAGGCATCCCCACCCTGATCCAGGACACCCTTCAGGACAAACCAGCCGGCCCCCACCCGTGCACCAGGCCTCTATCCTATATAGTAAAAGGGTAATATGCCTCCCAGCACCGGGATCAGCAGAGCTGCGAGGCCTCCCGGCACCGGGATCAGCATGACAGGGGGCAGCGCCCAAACCCCCTGATTGCCCTGCGGCTCTGTGTGTGACAGGGGCGGGGCCACAACCTCCCTATCCGCCCTGCTCTGTTCGTGACAGGGGAAGGTGCCCCAACCCCCTGATCAGCCCTGCTCTGTGCCTGATAGGGGGGAGCTCCCCAACTCCCTGATCGCCCTGCGGCTCTGTGTGTGACAGGGTGCAGCGCCCCAAACCCCTGATCGGTCCTGCTCTGTGTGTGACAGGGTGCGGTGCCCCAACCCCCCCCATGGGCCCTGCTCTGTGTGTGATGGGGTAGAGTCATAACCTCCCCATCAGCCCTGCCCTGAGTGTGACAGGGTGCGGCGTTATCTCCCGAGGGGGTCCCAGACTGCGAGAGGGCACAGGCCGGGCTGAGGGACCCCCCCTCCCCCGCGAGTGCACAAATTTTTGTGCACTGGGCCTCTAGTTGTTTAATAAGATGCTATTTAGCCTCCATGGGTTAGAATGTTTTGGGGTGTTTTTACTGTAGTTGATTTCTAATTTCATTCCACTGTGATCTGAGAAGATGCTTGATATGATTTCAATCTTCTTGAATTTGTAGAGCCTTTTTTGTGTCCTAACATGTGGTCTGTCTTTGTGAATGATCCATGTGCACTTGAGAAGAATGTATACTTTGCTGCTTTATGATGAAATGTTCTGTAAATGTCAGTTAAATCCATCTAATTCATTGTGTCCTTCTGAGTCACTGTTTCCTTGTTAATTTTTTGTCTGAAGATCTATCCAAGTGAAGTCAGCGGGATGTTAAAGTCCCCTAATATGACTGTATTGTTGTTGATCTCTCCATTAAAGTCCTCTAGAAGTTTTAAAAATATATTTTGGTGCTCCTATATTGAGTGCATATATGTTTACCAGGGTTATATCCTCTTGTTGGATAGATCCCTTTAGTATTATGTAGTGACCTTTGTTGTATCTTGTGATGGCCTTCATTTTGAATTCTATTTTGTCGGATATGAGTATTGCTACTCCAGCTTTTTTTCTTTTCCATTTGCATGGAAAATTTTTTTCCATCCCTTCACTCTCATCCTGTGTATGTCTTTTGTTCTGAGGTGGGTCTCTTGTAGACAGCATATAGTTGGGTCATGTTTTGTATCCATTCAGCTAGCCTATGTCTTTTTAAAAAATATATTTTTATTGATTTCAGAGAGGAATGGAGGAGAGAGAGAGGGAATCATTGATTGGCTATCTCCTGCACACCCCACACTGAGGATTGAGCTTGTAACCCTGGCATGTGCCCTGACCAGGAATCGAACCCTGACCTCCTGGTTCACAGGTCAACACTCAACCACTTAGTCACGCCGGCCAGGCTACCCTATGTCTTTTGATTGGGGCATTTACTCCATTTACATTTAAGGTTATTATTGATAGGTACTTATACTAGTATATTGCCATTTTAATTCTGTATGCCTAGGTTTCTGTCTTTATTTCTTCTTCTCATTATAGCAGTCCCTTTAGCATTTCTTGTAATGCTGGCTTGGTGGTGATGTACTCCTTTAGCTTTTTTTTTTTTCTTTTCTTTTTGTACGGAAAGCTCTTTGTTTCACTGTCTATTTTGAATGATAGCCTTGCTGGATATAGCCATCTTGGTTTCAGATCCTAGCTTTCCATTACCTTGAGTACTTCATGCCATTCCCTTCTGGCCTATAGAGTTCCTGATGAGAAATTAGGTGTCAGCCTTATGGGAGCTCCTTTGTAGGTAACAGATTGTTTTTCTCTTGCTGCCTTTAAGGTTCTCTCTTTGTCTTTAATTTTTGGCATTTCAATTATGATGTGCCTGGGCATGGGCCTGTTTGGGTTCTTCTTGCTTAAGGTTTTCTGTGCCTCCTGTGTGTGACTTTTTATCTTTTTCCAGGTTAGGGAACTTTTCTGCCATTATTTCTTCAAACACATTCTCTATCCCTTTCTCCCTTTCTGCCTCTTCTGGCACACTTGCTATTTGAATATTGTTATGTTTCACATTGTCCCACAGCTCCCTTAAGCTGTTCTCCTGTTTTTTAATTGTTCTTTTCTTTTTGGTTCTCTGATCAAGTGATTTTTTTCAACCCTGTCTTCTAATTTACTGATTCAATCCTCAGCTTCCCCTAATCTGCTGTGTATTCCTTCCAATGTGTTCTTTATTTGTGCTATGTCATTATTTGTTTTCATAGTTACTATATCTTTTCTCATGCTGTTGAGCATCTTTACCATCATTATTCTGGACTCTATATCAGATAAATTTCTTATTTCCATTTCATTTATCTCTTCTTCTGGAGAATTCTGTTGTTATTTCATTTTGGGGTTGTTTCCTTATCTCCTCATTTTGGCTGCCTGTTTGGGTTTGTAACTATGTATTGGGTAGATCTGCTACACCTCTCAATCTCTAGTGCAGGACTGTGTCAAATGCTGTTTCTGACTAATTAGATTAGAGACTCAAAGCCTCCAGAGACTGCGACCACCTCTGCCTACAAACGGATAGGATTCTGTCTTGAATTGCCCTCAGGCAATCGTTCACAGGTGTGTCAAGAGTTTTTCAATAGGGTGGGGCAATTGCTTCTGCCTGGAGGCTGTTATTTTCAGTCGAGTAATGGGCATCAGAAACTCCGCACTGTGGGGCAAGGTGTTTCCCAATAGGATGAGTCAACTGTCTTCCCTCCAGGCAAAGCTACCTGTATAGCAAATGTCTGCATAAGAAAGATGACCTCTGGCCTGGCTGCTGTGGCTCAGTGGTTGAGCATTGACTTATGAACCAGGAGGTCATGGTTTGATTCCTGATCAGGGCACATGCCCAGGTTCTGGGATCGAACCAGTGTGGGGCGTGCAGGAGGCAGCCAATCAATGGTTCTTATTCTCTCTCTCTCTCTCTCTCTCTCTCTCTCTCTCTCTCTCTCAAAAAAAAAAAAAAAAAAAAAAGATGACCTCCACAGTGTGAGGCAATGACTCAGCACAGGAAACTGGGTTGTCTGCCTTCTGAGTTCTAACCCCAAATCCCTTGATCCTTCTGCTCACATAGCTCCAGTCCACTCTGCCCTCCGACTGCTGGAGCACAAGGTGAGTGGCTCCACAGGGAATTTTGTGTATTGGCCCTTTAAGAGGGTGCCTGCATTTCTAGCCATCTCTCCCTGTTAGACAGCAACCTCGCTGCTTTTCACAGCCAGATGTTATATCAGTTCTGATGCTCTCTGCTGGGGGGCCCAGCTTGGGGATTAGACCCCAGAATTCTCAGTGGCAACCCCCCACAGCTGAATTAGCTCTTTGGAACTTCAGTTGCTGTCTGTGGGAGGCCAGCCAGCCCTTTTGTGCCCCCACCCCTCCTACCAGTCTCTATGCGATCTCCACTTTCTGTCCTTGGTTATCAGAGTTCTCTCCAGTGAGTCTTCTGTTGATTATTCAGGAAGTTTTTCTGTATTTTAGTTGTAATTCCAGTTTGGTTCTGGAAGCATACTGACTCTGCTACCATTTTTAATCTCCTAGTACTGACATCTTAACAAGATCGTCTCCCAATCCACAATATATATTTCCATTATTTGTCTTTTTTTTTATTTTCCCAGCAATGTTTTGTAGTTTTCAGTGTACAAGTGTCTTTTGTCTTTTTGATTAATTCCTAAATATTTTAATCTTTGTCATGTTATTGTGAATTAAATTACTTTTGTAATGAATTTCAAATTGTTCATTTCTACTAATTTTGCTTTCAGTAGTTTATGCTTTACCTAGGTATTGATTTCTTGGAGTTCATCCTCTTTAGGTTTAGCTTCTTGAATATAAAGGTTCATATCTTTTGCCTAACTTGGCACTTTTCAGCCTTTTATTCCCTCAAAATTTTCAGCATCATCTGCTTTCTTTTCTTCTTGTGGAAGTCCCATGACATGAGTGTTAGATCTTTGTGTCCCTCAGATACCTGAGAATCTGTTCTTTTTATAAAATCTTTTTCACTTTGTAATTCAGATTGAATAATCTCTATCGATCTCTCTTCAAGTTCACTATATCTTTCCATTCTGCTATTAAGTTTATACATTCAGCTTTTTGTTTTGCTTACTTTATTTTCCAGTCCTAATATAGTAACTTTGGATTTCTTTTGCTGTCAGCTTCTCTTCTGCAGATTGGGAAAAGGCCTTCATTTCTTTTATGTTTTCATCTAAGTTGGGGGCTACCTGTGCAAGGCACCAACTTCTTTGACAGGACCCTGTGTCCAGACATGTTGACCCATAGCCCCTGGGGACTGGGCATGCAGCGGTTCTCAACCTGTGGGTCGCGAACAATGAAAATACATCCTGCATATCAGATATTTACATTACGATTCATAACAGTAGCAAAATTACAGTTATGAAGTAGCAACGAAAATAATTTTATGGTTGGGGGTCACCACAACATGAGGAACTGTATTAAAGGGTCGCAGCATTAGGAAGGTTGAGAACCACTGGTAGAGTTTATTTTTGATACTGATAAGATTTTGAAGCCTCTGAAGGCCAAAGGATCAGGAAGTGTCTGCAGAGGCCTTGACTTATGGGATGGTAGACCCTCTCACGATGAGGAATTCAGCACCCATCTGTGCCAGAGCCAGGACCCTAGGCTGCAGTCAGGGGGCACTAGGTGTGTGGAGCAGGGGGCTAATGGCAAGACACTAGTGCCTGTGGCCAAGCACTGCCTTCTTCAAGCTCAAGCCAGACCTTCCTGAGGGTAGTTTGATACTCACAACTGTAGTCACAGGCCTCAGGGACCATCAACAGTATCTCCAACCAGGCACAATTCCGGAACCCTCAGTGTTCTAAAACCACCTGCCTTGGCCCTGGCCAGTGTGGTCCAATTGGTTGGGCATCGTCCTGTGCACCAAAAGGTTGCTGGTTCAATTCCCAGTCAGGGCATATGCCTGGGTTGTGGGCTTGATCTCTGGTAGGGGTTGTACAGGAGGCAGCTGATCAATGTTTCACTCTCATGTCAATGTTTGTCTTTCCCTCTCCCTTTCTCTCTAAAAATCAATTATAAAAAAATCTTAAAAAAAAACCCAAAAACCTGCACTGACCCCTCAAGCTCCGATAGAGATAATACTGACTGGGAGCAGAATCACCGACAGCCTTTGTTTTTAGAATTTATTTTTAAATATTCTATGGGACACTTCACTGATGCCCACCAGGCAGCTATGCATGCTGTGCAGGTGGCCACATGCATGGAGTCAGGGGGTTCCAGGACATCTGTTGTGGCCTTATGCTGCTGATGCCAAGGCATATCCATGGGAATGAGTCCAATTTATGTTGTCTTAAAAAAGAAAAAAAAAGAAAAAGCAGAGCTGCTCTGGGTGGCTCAGTTGGTTGGAGCATTGTCCAGTATACCAAAAGGTTGTGGGTTCGATTCCTGGCCTGGGCACATACCTACGTTGTGGGTTTGATCCACATTTGGTGTGCATATTGGGAGGCAGCCAATGGTGTTTCTCTCTCACATTTATGTTTCTCTTTCTCCCTCAAAATCAATAAAAACATATCCTCGGGTGATTTGAAAAAAAGAAAAAAAGCAACAGCATCAGGGCTTAAAAGAAGTGGTGTTGTGATCAGAGTTCTGTGCTTAGAAAACTAATTTTTGCCCAGAATATACACTGGAGCTTTGCTGGCATCTCTGTGCCCCTTCCCAGACACACAAATGATGGGACCAGGCTGGAGGGGATTTGCACAAAGGGGAAAAGAGAGAAGCAGAGAAGGGGTGCTCCCACCATTATCCCAGGCATGGACCCTGCAAGGCCACACCATTTTCACACCCTTTGGAAAAACCAAGTCCCTGCCCATGGCCTGCTCCCAGAGAGGCCAGGGCAGGCCCAGGAGCCCTACTTGCACCTGAGGAGAAAATGGTCACAGGTTGTCTCAGGCCATTCTGGGGTGCACTTTTGAGCAGGATGCTCTGCAGTGGACATGGCACCAGGAATCCCGCTCTGGAATACTGTGAGGCAGAGCTGGTGATCTGGACTCATTCCTACAGCTTCTGCTACACCCACCAGGTATACAAAGCATGGAGACGAGGCTGAGGGATCCCAAGACATGAGCAAGGAAAAGGGCTGTCCAGACCCTGCTACCTGAACCTGTCTCCTCCACACATTGTGCATTCCTGCAGCATCCCAGGTGTTGGGGGAGCCAACTCTCTGTGAGCCAGGAGTCAGAACAGGAGTTGTAGACAGAATGGGGTAAGGGTGGTTTAGGAGAAAATGCCACTTTGGGAGCTCCTACTATGAAGGTGGCCCCCACACCCCCCCAGACTATCTGGCACACCTTGGAGCCAGCACACAGGCTCTCATCCCATTCCTGCAGGTGTTCTCCTTAGAGAGAAGCACAAGGTGTGAATGCCCTTTTTGCTCTGTGAAATGCCCCAGCCCCCTCCTGGGATGCGCTGGGATCAAACCTCCAACTCTTGCCCCGGGAGCTGGTTTTGTTAGCACCAGGTTGTTAAAGTGGGGACCCCACACCAGCTGCTGCTGCCCTGGAGAACCTGTTAACAATGCAGACTCATCCCCAAGCAGAAGTTTTCTCAGCACAGGGAACAGGTAAAGCCAGGAAGTGAGAGCTATCAGGCCTAGGCAGTGGTCTTTTTAATGCCATGATGCCCAGAGACTGGCTGCCCCAGCAGAGAGAGACTCTTTTCTTCCTCAGGACAGATGACGCAGGCATCCTGTTATGTTTCTGGCTGCCAAAGGCTGGTCTTCTCTATGTTCCCATGTCCTCATTCTCCTCTGAAGAGAGAAAGTCTTGGTATTTTGCAGGAGCTGATGGCTCTGCCCCAGGCTCTTGTCTGTCTGGGGTATGGGATGTGAAGATTGCGGTTTGGGCCACGGCCTCCCCAACTAAATCCACCCCATTGTGAACTGAGCAGCTCCTGGGGCAGAGGAGGAGAGCCTTTCAGGAAGGGCAAGAAAGGAGGGGAAAATACATTTGACCCTTATAACAACACATGTTTGAACTGTACGGGTGCACTTATATGTGTATTTTCCCCAATAAATGTTGTAAATGTATTTTCTCTTATGATTTTAACTAGAGGCCTGGTGCACAAAATTCGTGCACTGGGGGGGGGGGGGGGGGGTCCCTCAGGCCGGCCTGGGCCCTCTTGCAGTCTGGGAGCCCTTGGGGGATGTCCAACTGATGGGTTAGGCCCGCTCCCTGTCGGACATCCTTAGCGCTGCCACGGAGGTGGGAGAGGCTCCCGCCACCACTGCTGTGAGCGTCGCTCCCCGTGGGAGTGCACTGACCACCAGGGGCAGCTCCTGCGTTAAGCATCTGCCCCCTGGTGGTCAGTGTGCATCATAGCGACCAGTCGTTCCCCTGTTCAGTCAATTTGCATATTAGCCTTTTATTATATAGCATAACATTTTTTTTCTAGCTTTATTCTAAGAATACAGTATATAATATAACACATTAAAATATGTGTTAATCAACTATGTTACCAGTAAGGCTTCTGGTCAACAGTAGGCTATTTGTAGTTAAGTTTTGAGAGAGTCAAAGATTTTTGACTATATTGTTCAAGGGTCAATTGTATAATTTGTTTCAAAATCAAAAGCTAATCATTTGGGAGGAAAAATATTTAAGACAATGGAATTTTTCAGTGGAGCAACCCTCATCTCATAGTCCTGTATACTGGCCCCTCCCGGGAAGGGGACTGTCTTGTACAAAGAGCATTTAATTAATTTATTTATTTCTTTACACATAACTGAAGTGATGTTACAGTACATAAGTTATTTACAACTGTGCAGTAATGTGTTGCAAAATAAATTATCTAGAAGGCAGCAAAAAGTACATTGTGAATGTGTATAAAACTGTACAGCGTTTACGGGTACACTTTTTATATGATTATTGGCTCTGTAGTGTTTCAAGTTATGTTCTCAGAAAGAGAAACAAAATGCCCAAGATTAAAGGAAAAAATATACAAACCACGTGGATTTGACTCCATTAAAAACACAACTGGAGAGTCCTGGCTCTGTGTCCCTCTGTGGCAGGCAGGTGGGCGGCGCAGCTGGCCCTCGCACAGCACAGCGTCCCAGCCCCAGTCTGAGGCCTGTGGCTGTCAGCAGCTCCATGGCAACAGGACAGCAGCAAGGATGGCACTCTCCCTGCCCTCCAACCTGAAGGTCACTGTTTGTGAGAAGTGGACGCCTTAATTTTATTTCCTTTAGTTGATCAGAATGGAACAAGAGATTTTTAAAAACGCAATCCGTTCTGCAGCTCCTGAAATGCCCGTGCAGCTGGCTGGAAAACAGATCCCAAGGCTGCCGTGTCTGTGTCCCCGAGGTCTCCTTGTCCTCCCTTGGCAGCTGGTATAAAAGAGAAGTGCTCCAGGGGGGCAAAGTGCAGGGTTTTCCCTGGGTGTTCCCACCTGAGGGACAAGGTCTCCTTCCGCCACCTGGACTTGGCAGCAGTGCTGGGCTGACCCATGTGGCCCTTGCTTGTGTCCTGTGCAGTTGTCCTTGTGGTGCATCAGGCTGGCAGAAGCACGAAGTCATCATTGACGTCTACCATGGGCACATAGAAGGAGGGCACCTCATTCACACACAGGGACTTGTGCCCGGCTGGGTCCAGCTCCTGGACCTTCAGCTGCCACTCCATTCTCTGCACAGCATTGAGGGCTGCAGCCTCATGCTGCTGCCGCATCAGGAGACACGTCTGCATGGAAAGCACAGTAGGTGAGGGAAGTGGAAACAAGACCCTGGCCCAGCCCCCAAGTACCTAATTAAGAGGACTGGGCCTGGGTCCCCAGTGCCCACTCCCCCTGCCTCAATACCCACTGGGAGGATGGGGTTGAGGGACCCAGGCCAAGCTCTGGCAGCAGAATGGCCTGCCCCTCTGAATGGCCCACAGTACCACCCCTGGCCTTCTCATCCTGCCCTGTGAGTAGTCTTGCTGACCACATGAGGAGACTATCCCTGCTCTGTGTCCTCATTCTCCATGGATTTCACAACAGCATCTAATTAGAATTTGCAACTGATTTTCTTTTGTTTACAATTCTAATTTATGTGTGGTGATATTGATTTCATTTGCATTTATAGAAGTTGTATCTTTTATTTATTTTTAAAAATATATATTTTATTGATTTTTTTACAGAGAGGAAGGGAGAGGGATAGAGAGTTAGAAACATCGATGAGATAGAAACATTGATCAGCTGCCTCCTGCACACCCCCTACTGGGGATGTTGCCCACAACCAAGGTACATGCCCTTGACCAGAATCGAACCTGGGACCTTTCAGTCCGCAGGCCGACGCTCTATCCACTGAGCCAAACCGGTTAGGGCAGAAGTTGTATCTTTTAAAAGTACACTTCATTTTTAAAAAGGGTTATCTAGGGTTTAGTATTAAAGTGTTTAATCTTCATGGGTATATTATTAAATGGATATTAAATCATATTAAATAGGTATAGTTAAAAACAAATAATGACCCACTGGATTACTGAAATGGGACATAACCAAATGTAACACCTGTGGGTCCAGGGTTGGGCACATTTTGGGAACAAAGGGGATTTAAACATGGCAGGTAGTAAGTAGACCATACTTTGGATTAACAAAGTTTGACTCTGTTACAGTGACTGTACAGAAAAATAATCTTTTCTTAAGTGTGCACACAAATATTTGGGATGGAATATCACAATGTATAATTTGTTTTAAAATAATTGTTCTTTTAAAAGTGTGTTGAGGGTGGGGGATAAAAATCCTCCATCTTTAGTCTTCTGGAAATAACCTCTGAGTGCTGCAGCATGGAAGCCATGGCTCTGCACTGTCTTCAAGTGTACACTGCAATGTGTCTGAACCTCAAGATGGACCCATTTTATAAGCAGCTCAGATACCTTCACAGGCTGGGCCATGTTTGCCTAATTTAAAATATTTTGTAGTAATTACATCTTCAGATGTTCCCATACTCCATTTAATCACAGAATTATCAATGGGCTTCTGGGTTTCTATTTTATTGGGTTTTCCCAATGAACTTTTTTTTTTTTTTTTTACATTTCCCCGAGTTTTAAATGACTCAAGGGGACTCGCTAGGTTAGGTGGCCAAAATATTGTGAAATTTGATAGATACTATTTACCCTACAAAACTACCAAATGACATGTCCCCAACTGCAGAAACTTGCAGAGGAAGCTAGCAGTGTGTCTTCTAAATAGGATCTAATTTAACTTGTGGCTCTGAAACAAATGGTCACACAACACATGGCCTCATGAAGGTGTGGCTGCTTCATCTTCATAAACTGACTACATTCTTCACTAATTTCTTTTTCTATCCACCTTTTTTCTTATTAGTTTGTAAGTTCTTTGGACCACTAAGGAAAGTGGACTCATGTGGCATTTTTAATGTACAAAGTCTAATTTTAATGTGGTTAAAGATTATTTCTCTTTTTATTGGGAAATCTTCCCTGTGGCTCCCTTCAAGCCTGGCTGAGAGCAATGGTGTGACTGCACTGTCACCTGGAAGCTGGGCCTCACCTCAGCTGCACCTGCACCCACATCATGATGAGATGCTAGGGCCTGAAATGCCACATGGGCTCACTGTTCTCTGCTCTGTGTTTTGTGTCTACCTCATGTGGTACCTGTGTGCACTGCTATGACACCATGGTCATGGGCCGTTGAGGTAAGGAGCACAGGTTAAGGCTGGAATCCTGGAAACACTGTCTTACTCTTCAAGTACAGGTAATACAGGGTTGGGAATGGGGGAGCTTGGGGTTCCCCTCCACCAGCTCTGTAGCTCGCAGTGAGAAGAGCAGCAGGCACAGTCCACTCAGCCCTGCCTCATGGAGCTTCCTAGGGTGGTGCTGACCTGTGTGTTAATTTTGTAACTGGCTCATAATTGTTGGTAAGTTTTACAGCTCGTTCTCATGAGTGACCCCATGCCCATGTGCAACTCTAGCAACTGAAGATGAGGATGTGCTTCTTACTTGCTAATCTTTCTATCTCCCACCCATCCTCTGGCCTGCTGCACTGGTCAGCACATCCAGAGCAGTGGTGATGGGTGTATGCTGTGGAGGGCTCAAGATGGGGTCCCACAGAGGTCTGACCGCCAGCTGGTGACAGGAGCTGCTCCCCGCATACCTGGACAGGAGGGAAGATACTCTAAGGAGGCAACATGGGGGTGGGGATACCCTGAAAGTATCTGCTGGGTTCAGAGAGTCTGAAACTGTCACCTCCAAACATGGACCCAGCAGCAGCCTCCCCGCATCCCAGAAGACTCCTGGGGGCTCCCAGCCCAAGTAATGTTTGAGGGGAGTACAGTGCACTCACCTTCATGCGGTCGTACTTGTCATCCACATCCTGGAGCCAGGAGATGAACTGGCGGGCGTTGAAACGATCTCTTCACAAGACTTGTTTTCGTCACCCTGGAGGAAGAAAATCAAGTATGGGCGTTTGATAAGGGAACAATGGAGAAAGCAACCTGCAGGGTGTTTCAAATCCTCCTTCCTAAGTGAAGAATGAAAGCTGTAGTCTCATTCCTGAATCCACATGCTGTCATCATGCTAAAAGACAAACCAGTATGACCCTGGTCATCCTCCTCCCCATATAGCTTGTATAATATGCCTGGGTGGATGTGGTCCGTGATGGAGCTGCCCTAGGGACGACTTGGTACCATCCATGAGGGCTTTCTGCATGTCTTTTACGACACCCATATAGGAAACAGAATTGGGAAGCCCTCAGATTCTGGCCTGCACTGTTTCTGGAGGCCACACACAGGCACATGGTAAAGCTGGTGATGGTATGTGTTTTAACTTCTGGTTGTAAACACTGGAGGTAAATTTTTTTTTTTTCTTCGTAAAGCGTGTTTGACAGGCCCGAGGTGGTTGAGGGCCAGCCTCCTGGTTTCACTCTGTAGGAGTACTACACCTTGAGGTCACCATTCTTAAGTATGGCAACATCTCTGCCTGCGATGGACTGCAGTTTACAAACAGGGATGCTTTAGGAGGGACCAGGAGACAATGGAGCAAGTAGTTTTCAGATTCCTGCTGTCTGGTTCTCCCTGGATGCTGGAGTGGATGGCGTGCTGAGAAGAACATGTGAAAGTCTCTCAGCCATAGGTACATGAGCGACCGACCACCTGGTGGCTGAGCCCAGGCTCCACACCAAACATATTTACCGGGAAGAAGTGCACCCTGAGGCCTTCTCTCTTGAACCTTCAGAAGGAATGTAGGAAATCCCTTGAAGATCACCAGATTCCTTTCCTTTTTTGTTTTAGATGCAAACCTTTGAAGCACCTAACCCCAAAGTAATCACTTGATCCCCAACCAAATATTTTGTTTTATAGTTTGTTGACAAATGTTTTGTTTTAGGAAAAACTTGTCTCGATACATAGTATGTTAATTAAGTGGGGAAACTTTCAAACATATCCTTCAAGAATGTATGTTAAGTGAATGGAAAATCTTTAATGTACTAATTTAAAAATTTTTTTAACTAAAACCACTAAACCCACTGTATGATACCACACAGCCACAGCCAAACCAGAAATGCTGCTCAGAACCCTAGGGGTCCATGTGATCCTGACACAGCAGGAGTTCATGCCAGCCAGGGTGCCAGGAGGTGCATCTGTCAGTAGAGCTCTTGGTGCCAAGGCCTAACAGTGAAGGGGGGCAGCAGGAGAGGCCCAAGAGAACAACAGTATTCTGGGAAAGTCAACATGAGCGGGGCAAGAAGCAGAGGGCAGGCCCAGAATGATGCACACTGGGTTGTTTCTAAAAAAGTCACAGTGGTTGCTAGGGAAGAGAATAAATTGGGGAGTAAAACCCAGGGCAGACAGCCTCAGGAGGCCAGGCCCGAGTGCGGCAGGCAGTAGGAGGTAGGAGAAGCAGCCAGGCTTAAGATGGACAATTGGGGACATGAGAGACCACTTTGCACAGTTTAAATTTTAACTGTGTCCATGGATGGGTAAGAGGCAGCTGAAATCTCCTGAAGCTTGGGGTTGCCAGCAGACAGAGCCACTTAATGGGACAGTCTTGCACCCCAGCAGACCAATGGGGGCAGGGGCGCCCAAATGTTTAATGACAGGTCAGGTTTGGTGGGGGAAGCAAAGGGTATGACCACATGGGACAAATCTAACCCTAGGGGTAAGGGGAGCCAGGATGATCAGCTGGGGTGGATGAGGCAGGGCCTCTCTGGAGGACAGATGGGCATTGCTCTGGACTTTGCTGCCCAGTCTGAATCAGATCAGCAGGAAAGTTCTAACAGGACTCTGGGGAGGGGGAAGGGAACCACTGCTATGCTAAGCAGCCACAGGCTCCCACACCTCTTGGCCCTTGGCTACAGGGCCTGGCTGCCAATGTCACCATGCTGATGCAAGGCCATCATTATCCCCAGCATGACAGCCTCCTATGGGGGTCTTCGCTGCAGAGGCTATTTATGCAGCAGCTCTAGGTGCTATTCATCCTAATCATTTGTATATTTTAGAGCAGTCGTTCTCAACCTTGGCTGCACATTAGAATCACCTGAATCTTTTTAAAATCCTGATTTCTGGGCCTCATCCTCCGGAAATTTTGTTTCTTTGTTACTAATGTTGTGGCCCCACCCCATAACAAAGAAACAGAATTTCCGGAGGATGAGGCCCAGAAATCAGGATTTTAAAAAGATTCCCAGGTGATTCTAATGTACAGCCAAGGTTGAGAACCACTGTTTTAGAGGAAAGTTTAACTCTTCATGTGATTGAAACTAAGGCCCAGTCCAACCCAGTGACCTAAGAGCCTATGTTTGTGAGAACCCTGGAATGGGGCCTCGAAGAGCCCATGCAGCATCTCATGACATCAGCATTACATGTACTGCTATCTGATCACCCCTGCCTTCCTTGTCCCGAGGGCAGACCTGCTCACGTGTTCAGAGTAGTTTGTGGGGGCACAGATCTTCTTAGGAGACAAGTGTGAGTGCACAACCTTGGCAACCACTGACCTGACTTTCCAGAGGCATGTTGTAGACCTCAGAGTCCAGCAGCATGGTGCAGGCACTAAATGGCACCGCCTGATTCGCGATGGTCCTCGCTGCCCGGCAGTGAACCCGCAGGATCTCCTGTTCACAGGAGACGATCAGTTTTTCCTGGAGGACAGAAACCATATGAGCCAATCCCAATACGGCCAGATATATCCCAGGCCCACAGTCCCTCATGCAAGACCTCTTCTTACCCGTTCGATGCTGTGCTGCAGGCGCAGCTTCCCCCTCACAGCCTCCTGCTGCTTGAACAGCTCCTTCAGGGGCTCCGCCAAGGAGGGAGGGGGTGCAATCTATAGTCACAAAGGGTGAGAGGGAGGGGGGTTAGTGGAGGCTGGGAACCTGCACCAGCAATAGTGACTAAGTCTGACCTGAAGACACACCTATGGTCCCACAAAATGTAGACACACCAGGGAATTTTCTGGAAACAATTAGATGCTCATACACAAGAGAGCAGGCAAATGAACAATGGCATAGAACCTGGCCCAGAAAGGAGCACTATGCAGCTATGAAAAAGAATGAAGGGGAATGAGTTCCAGAGATGGTGTGAAGTGTAAAAAGCAAAGTACAGAGTGTCTACACTGCTACCCTTCATGCAAGAAAGTAGAGATCAAGAACACATATGCTGTGCTGTTTGTGCAGAAGAAATATGACAAAGACAGAAGAAGAGCAAATGGGGCAGAGGAGAGGAGGAGGATGCTGGGCTATTTCCTTTTATAATAGTGAGGTTTC
Source organism: Myotis lucifugus (assembly GCF_000147115.1). Taxonomy (NCBI): domain Eukaryota; kingdom Metazoa; phylum Chordata; class Mammalia; order Chiroptera; family Vespertilionidae; genus Myotis; species Myotis lucifugus. The sequence continues at coordinate 2,259,641 of NW_005871246.1, forward strand.
ATGTCCCCCAAATAAACTCTAACACCAAATGGGATGCAGGTGCCAACATGGAACACATGCAACAACAGAGCCTGACTGTCCTGCTGGGGGTCAGAGTGGGGAAGTGAGGGGCCTGGGTTACTTTGGAAAAGATATCATTAGGCGAAAGACCAGAAGAACCACCATAAATGCCATCTAACCAGTGCAGGCATTTCATGGATGGGCCAGCACTTGTGAAATGAGACATGTATACTGGGAGTGAACAGGCCAGTAAACACCTTGCAGTAAGAAGAACTGAATCTCTCTCTTAAAGAAGGAAGATGCGAGCACATGATGAAGTCAAGATTTCAATGTAGACCAGATGGAGGGATGCAGAGTAACACACCTCACCTGGCTATGTCACTCAGGACAGTGACCACATCCTGCACCCAGGATGTGGTTTCTAAGCACCATTCCCACTAGAAGGAACCACGTGGCTAATGACAGGACTCAGCTGGAACATCTTGTGAGGCTGTAAAGTGAGAGCATGCTCAGAAAGATGGAGCAACCTAAAGGAGCTCCTAATGGCTAAGGCTGGAACAATTTGCATACAAAATAAGTAATGGTGATTTTTGTTGGATTACAGGAGCATTCCAATCAATAAATACAGAGAGAGGGAAGTAGACTATAATCATTAGGCCAACACCACAGGACTGACTGCTGCAGACAAGATTCATTAAGGAGACTAAAATAGGCACAAGCTCGAGGATAATAGGCCTTAAGAGTTTCACAGTACCTTCCCCAAGATATTTATCAACTAAAAAGGGAAAGACAGCAACTGCGCCACAATGCGACTGCTGACACCAAGAACAAGACATAACACACCAAGACCTCATGTCACATCTGTGCAGTCTCACTAAAAACATGTCCCTCCATCCAGGTGTGGACATTAGACCAAACATCTAATCAATATTCCTCAAAAGGGTCATCAAACTGTGCCTTTCAAGGAAGACAAGGGGTGGATGACCAACCACAGCCCTGGAGACCCAGGAGGAGATGCATCCGAGCCCAGTGAGGGCACAACATATACTCTGTGCTTTCAACTCTGTCAGTCTAAAATTAGCTCAAAATAAGACATTAGAACATCTAGCTGGTTTCTTCAATGGCACACCTCGCTCATCAGGCTCTGCTCCATCCCCTTTGCCTCAAAGGACCAAGCCCCATGGGGTCTTGGTGTGCCTTCCTCTTCTGACTCTACTGGGCCACCCATAGGTGGTACCAGGTGGGAAGACACAAACACAGTGGCGCATCTAGGTGTAAGCCTTTCTTGTTTTCGGGTTTTAGTATTTCTAAGGCACCACCATTTCTGGATCCTCAAGAAAAAGCACCAAGACCTGGTGCCACAGCTGCTGGAACAAGGCCTCAAGCCTCTGGTCTGGTGAGAAATCCAGGAAAGCTTGACCGCTGTTGCCCTCACTCAACAGCCTGGGTGCTCAATTATGTGGTAACAGGAAGTAAAACAGAGCTTTCTTCTAAAAAGGCATGAATCCAGTAGAAGTAGAGATGTATAGACCACTGACTGGGTGAACCCTGGGTAGTAGGAGTATAATGACGTCTACTATTTTATTTTCTAAACTTTGTCATGGTACTCTTTTATTTTGGTAACTAAAATTTAAACAATAAAACAACAAAAAAGACTCACCAAACAACACATCTTAGGCCAGATTTTTCAGAATCTAGTGACCCAGATGAAGGCAGACAGCTGGATCCTCCCAGGCCAGACAAGGGCAAGGTTGCCTCAGTCTCCCCTCCCTAGAACAGCTCGGGGTTAGTGTACCAGGAGAAGGGAGTGTTATGCTAATGACATCCCGCTGGGTTCAAAACTAGCCATGCTCCCTGGGAACAAAGTGCTGGGCTGGGCAGGAAGGGTGGTGGCCCTGGTAGTTGGGTCCCCATGCCTCAGCCATTGAACCTGATGCTCAGAGCCACTCACCCTCATTCAGAAGATGCTGGGTGTCAATCCTGGTTAGCTGAGCCTACTGCCTGATGGAGAGCCAGCATAGATACTGACTTTTGGAACACCAAGATCTGACAGCAGAACACATATATCCAACATGACCCTCCTTTGGGACAGGAAGTTCCCTCTGGGGAATCCTGACCAGCATCCTTTCAACAGCTGTGACTGAGGCTCATTCTGGGCCTAATAGGCAAATCAAACCGAAGTCCTGGCTTTTCTTCAAAGGGGTGGAATGGTCTAAGAAATGAAGCAAGTCAACTGCACACTGTGTGAACAGGTGACCCCTGGGAGCACATTAGGCTGGAGTCCTGAAAAGTCAGGAAGGTTGTGGCTGAGCAGAGGGCAGAGATCTGTCTCCACTATAAAAGGATCTCTTTGCCTGCTGTGCAGAGAACAGAACCCAATGGGCAAGGAGGAAGCAGGAGCTGGCCTAGGTGAGAGAGTGGACTGGGACAAGCAGTGACATGGGAGGTGCTGGCCTGCAGAACCCCATATAGATGAATTTGCTTATGGCATGAGGATAAGAGTGGAGGGTGACGTGCAAAGCGGGGATTAAATGTGTCACATCTGCACAGACCAAGAGTCATCAGGTTGAGGTGGAGGGTGAGCCATCAACGGATGAAAATGGCTGAAAGAAAATGGAGGATCCAAGCTGGTTTGGCTCAGTGGATAGATCATTGGCCTGTGGACTGAAGGGTCCCATTTGATTCCAATCAAGGGCACATGCCCGGGTTGCAGGCTCAATCCCCAGTAGGAGGCAGGCAGGAGGCAGCCGACAAATGATTCTCTCTCATCATTGATGTTTCCCTCCCTTTTCCTTCCTCTCTTAAATCAATAAATATATATTAAAAAAAGAAAGAAAATAGAGGCCCTGGGTACAGTGCAGAGACAGGTGGGTGCTGAGGACAGACCCGCTTGGGTAGAGAAGCCTGGAAGCCCAATGAAGGGTGTGCTTTGAGCAGGTGACAAAGGTGCCAGGGTCACTTAGTGCTCCAGTGGGACGAGAACTGAGGCCTGACCTCAGGTCAGTAACATGGAACCGCTGGGAACCAGGATAAGAGGTGTAGAGGAGTTCAAGGGTGACGGGCTGGGGTTGGAGCCAGGCCATACATCCCCGTGAAGGCCTTTAGCTGTTAAAACAAGTTGAGAACACTCTTTTGCTCTTGGCTGCTTGAAGATTAGCTGCCATAATGAATGACACAGTTAACTATCTGGACCAGGAAGTTCATGAGCCAACAGGTTACTTCAGCAGAAACAAATGGTCATTGATGTCCTTCACCCTGGGAAGGCAACAGTACCTTAGACAAATTCAGAGAAAACTAGCCAAAATGTGTAAGACCACACCAAATGTCATCTTTGTATTTGGATTCAGAACCCATTTTGGTATGACAGCTGCTTTGGTATGATTTATGATTCCTTGGATTACGCAAAGAAAACAGACTTGTATAAGAAGACCTCAAGAAAACAGAAAGAAATGCAAGAACGGGAATGAAGAAAGTCAGGCAGGAACTGCAAAGGCCAATGTTGGTGCTATTAAAAGTGAACTGGAGAGTGGAATCTTCAGTGACTATCTGTGGTGATTGTGTAGATTTTTCATAAGAGGACTAATAAATTAAGAACTTTTATGTGAAAAAAAGGGAGGGGGGAGTTGAAAGGAGGCACTGAGATACAGAAAGGGGGAATGCTGTGCAGGTGTGCCTGACATGGAGGTGGGGGCCTTGGTCAGCAAGACATTGGGGAGACCAGGGACTGAGCAGCACCAGGGTTGACTCTAGTTGGAGATATGCAGGGTGCGGCCACAGCTGTGGGTGACAGTCAAGAGGGCGTGGGCATGGACCCAAGGGCACTCAATGACCCAGTCAGGCACTGGATGGGGAGATGACATAGGAAAAATGATGAATGACAAAGGAAACTGGATCTCCTGACCCAGAGGGATTGTATCAACATGGACATCCATGTTGGAGGGTGGTCCCCAGGATGGCACACCTACTCCAAGCTCTGGCATCCCAACAGTTTGGCATTTGCATTTAGACATACAGCAAACAGGGTCCTGACCCATCGACTGGCACCCTTGGGGTCTGGGGCTCCACCTTGGCACTCACCACTGGGATGTGCAGCTTGCTGAGCGGTTTGCCATCTAGGAGGTAGGAGCCTGTATAGGTGACATACTCAGCGTAGCACTGGGGTGCCTGTGGGGTGATGTAGCAGAGGATCTTTCGCTTTTCCTCGATCTTCTTCCTGATCTGTAAGTATTCAAAGTACGGGTTGGATCTGTCACTGTGGTAGGGCTCTATATCATCCAGCTTTATGGCATCGACGATGGCAGCCAGTGTCTGCTGGATCACCTCCCGTGTCTGCTGTGTGGACGTGTTCATTTGCTGCTGCAGCTGCTGGCTGGAACGCTGAAAGCGACGTTTGCGTGGGTGCTGGGCCTGGGGGTCCTCCTCCTCAGAGCATCGGCCCTTTGCTCTGGGGGTAGGGGCAGGGGCAGGTTCCTTCTCGGAAGGAGGAGAGCTCTGCTTGTTCTGGTTGGCCAACATCTGAGCCCGGTTCCTGGTCATGCGCTGGGGGATCTCCTCCACTTTGGGGGCTTTTGGGGCTTCGGCTGTGGGTCTGGGTTCTGGTTCTGTAGTTTCAGTCTGGACGCTTCCTGAAGGCCCCTCAAGCCCAGCACTGTCATGGGGGCCAGCCCCGTTCACCACCTGTGCCTGTGCAGGGCTGTCCCCAGAGGGCTCAGGTGTGCTGTGGGATGCTGCCAAGGGGTCTGGGCCCTCTACCTCCTCATCTCCACTACCTAGTGGATGCTGCTCTGGGGGTGCTGGTGTGAGCCCCAGGCTGGAGTCGGAGGCCTCAGGGGCCCTCCCCTCTGACACAGCCTCGGCTTCCACTGTGGTTTCCAGAACAATGTCTGGCTTTGGCCCCTCTGAGGGCAAGGGCTCAGGCTCAGGCTCAGCAGGGAGCCGGGTAGCTGCCTGATCAGGAGACAGCACGAGCTGTTCCTCAGCAGCTGATGCAGCCACATCCCCACCATTCAGGACCACAGGGGCCCCTGCAGGGGTACTTTCTGGAGGAACAAGAGGACTCTCTTCTACAGGTTCTGTTTCGACATCAGAAGCATCTTTAGTTTGCAGAGGAAGCTCTGGCAGTGAGAAGGGACCCAGGTCCAGGTCGTCCTCAGAGTTGGGGAAGGCATCGGGCCAGGGCACTGGATCAACCTGTCCCAGGGCAGGGAGACTGTGGCCATTTTCCAGGAAGGTATTTTCCAGAGAACCCAGAGCCTCCACCTGAGTCACGGTGGTCACACACGCAGGCTCCGGGGGCACATCAGGGGCCGCTTCAGGAAGCGACTTGCAGTTACTAAAGAAGGACTCCAGCCTGGAGGAAGAGGCGAAAGGGGCTGATTCTTCTGCAGTGGAAATGGCAGCTGGGATTGCTTCTGCAGAGGCATCTTTAACTTCCTCAAGTCCTGGCTCAGGGACCGGCAGAGGATATGGGACAGGGGAGACCGGGTAAGGGGGCTCTGTGGTGCCGAAGGGCCCAGGTGCAGCAGCGTGGAGGGACTCGGCAGGACAGAAATGTTTTGGGGACTCTGAGAATCTCTGTGGAGACTTAAGTATAAGGTCCGATCCCATGGGCCAGCTGACAGGGTTTTCAGGGGCACTCCCAAGTAGGCTAGAAGAGAGGCCCTGCTCCGAGGTAGCAGGATGAGCCCACTCAACCGGCTCCTCTGTGATTACCGTGCTGAAGGGGCCCTCATCCAGGGGCTCCAGGTAGCTGGGCTCTGGGGGGATGATGGCAGCGGTGGCCTGCTGGTCCTCTGTGGCATCCAAGGGAATGCCCAAGTCAGGGGGAAGGGTCCCCTCCATGGATGGGGCCAACAGCTCATCTCTGTGTGAAGTGGGGGACTTTGCTTGTAAACCAGAGAAGGCACCCTCTGGAGAGGGGGTGGTGGTGACCACGGCTGTGGGTGGGCAGTGCAGAGTGTCCACCTTGGGGGAGGGGATGCCATAGTCTGGGGAGTAGTACGCCGGAGACAAGCAGGCAAACTTCTCCGAAGGACCTGGGGGCACAAGGGCCTTATCCTCCAAGTGCTGCCCTGGTGAGTCATAACTGGATGTGGTAGGGACACTCTGCTGTCTGAACAGCTTGTCTCCAATGCTGAATTCTTCTTCAGGAGTCCTCCTGATATCAACAGAGACTGAGCGATAAAGGTTTGTGCACAGAGGCCTTGTAGGCGTCTGACTTGGGGTTTCCGAAATCCCGCTCCCTGCAACAGAGAATCTATCAAAGAAGGAGGGGGAGCAAGCACTGGCAGCTGTGCTGGAGACCGGTGGGGGATCTGTGCAGTCAAATATGAGGTCAGGATAGTCGTCAGCACTGCAGGATGGGGTCCTGGGCGTGTGCATTGCCTCCTCGTAGCTGGGGCCAGACACCACAGATGCGGGGGTGGGCACCCCAGTGGGCCGGTTCTGGTCAGGCCTAGGAGAAGCAGGCAAGACCTCTTTCATATGAGGTCCTGCCAACCAGTCTCTGGAGTCCACAGCTGGTCCTGGGTGGGGCTTATTCTCAGGGACTGGTGGAACAGGAGCCAACTCCTTGAGCTTTTTGTCTTTAAGGGCAGGGTCCAGTCCCAGTGGCTTCTTTGGAGGGATATCCAGACTCTTCTTGCGCATGTCCTCACCTGGCTTCATCCTCTCCTTGAGCTTAGGGTCTCCAGACCTGTGCCTCATCTTCTCCATCTGTTTCATTCTTTCTTTGTGCCGTTTGTGGCGTTCTTCAATCTCCAGATCTTTCTGGGAAAGCATTCTCTCGAAGCTGGTCATCATTAGATCGCCATCTCCCAGAAGCTTCTCTCTGGGCCTGACATCTTTCTTGCCTGAGTCTTTAGACTGTGGTAACTTATCATTTCCGTTGCTGATCTTTACAGAGTCACCTTTTTCTTTATCTAAAGTTTCCTTGAATTTATCCTTTAGTTTGGTCTCACTGAGTTTCAGGCTTTCATCCTTGGATTTATCTTTAAAGGAACTTAGAGGACTGTCCTTGTCTTTGACTGCAGGTTTGTGCTCATCCTTGTGATGTCTCAGGAGCCCTTCACCGTGCTTGTCCCTGTGTCTCTCCTTCTCATCTCTCCACTTCTCTCGGTGCTTCTCTCGTCTCTTCCTCTCTTTTAGGATACTGATTGCACTAGATCCATAAGGCTTTAGTTCCTTTTCTATTTTCTTGGAAGGTTCTCTTTCAGAATCATTTTTATCTTTCTTTTCTGTAGAAAACAATTCAATGGTTTTATCTAATTCATCTTCTATGTCAGTTTTTGTACTGTAAGAAATACCATAAGCATCAGCATCCAAGAAATCCTTTTCATACTGGCTGGAGTCCTTTCTGCTGCCAATGTCCTTGTAATCATCATTCTTTTCTTTTTTTTCAGACTTTTCTTTTTTGCCCCTCTCTCGATCATGGCTTTTCTTGGATGAGGATGAAGAGTGCCTATGCCTTTCTTTCTCCTTCAGCTTCTCCTGTGGGCAATTCTCCTTGACCCTCTCCTCCAGAGGCTCTGTGAAAGACACCTCCAGGAGGGCACTCAGGCCTGGGTCCTGCCCTCGGTCCGTGAAGCTGTCAGAGGACACCTCACTAATCTTGTCATTAGAATCTTCTCTGTATTCATGCAGAGCTTCTTCCTCCAACTTTTCCAGCAGGCTCTTCTCCACCTCAGCACTTTTCGACACCTTCCTCTCTCTGCAGTGCTCCTTGTCTGGCCTCTCCCTGTGCCTGCTCTTGGCCTTGTCTTCTGCAGAGGGCTTCTTCTCCACCTTCTCGGAGGGCTTCTGTTTGTTTTTCTTTTCCTGAATAGAGTCAACTGAAGTTCGGTCTTTCCTGTCCTTATATTTTTCTGTCGACTCTTTATCCTTCTTCTCTTTGTGCTTTTCAAAGACTTTTTCTTTCTTATCTTTCGCCCCTTCTGTGGTTCCTTTTTCCTTTTTCTTTTCTTTAAGTTCTTTCTCTTTCTGCTTCTCTAAGTGCTGCCTGTCAACAGAGTGCTTCCGGTGTCTGTCTGAGGGGTATGGCTCCCTCCCATCATCTTTTTCCTGGAGGCTGTCTGCCCTCTGCATTTCACTGGCCTCTCCAATTTTGAATCCACTTGCTGTATAATCATCTTTTTCATCTTCACTTTCATCTGTGAATATATCAGCAATATACCAGCTTTTCTCTTTGCCCTTTTTCTCATCTTTTTTTTCAGAGAAGTCATCTGAGATGATTCCAGGGAAACTCTTCTCCTTTTTTTCTTTAATTTGGTCAAGAGATGTTTTTCTTTCCTTGTCTTTGCTATGTATATCTTTATGTTTTTCTTTAGTATCTTTTTTCTCTTTAAAACATTTATCAAATTCTTTGTCCTTCTGACATTTTTCAAGGATAGACTTTTCACTTTTATCTTTGTCACTGGACTTATCTTTATATTTTTCTAATTTTATTTTTTCCTTCTTCTCCTTCTCAAGGCCGTCTTTCTTCTCCTTCTCTCTCACCGAATGATGCCTTTCCCAAGGCTCCAGACTCTTCCCAAAGTCACAGTCAGACCTGTCCTTGAATACACTTTCACAACTATACTCCTTCAGGTCCTCCCTGTACGCCTCCTCGGCCTTCACTCTGCCATCTTTCCGCTCCTTGGTGACCTCAAGAGGGTCCTTCCTGTCCCTGCAGATGTCGCTCAGATCCCTGTCCTTTCTGTCTCGCCCGCATTCAGCAGACTCTCTCCTTTTTTTGTCCTTTTCTGAAAGATAGCTGGGGATATTTTTATGCTTTTCAATTGGGTCTTTTCTCTTCTCAGAGTTTTTATCCAGATAGTCCCTGTCTTTCTTTCTAAAGAAAGCATCTTTGTCGCTCCGTTTTTCACTGTAGTCTCGCTTCTCCCGGCTTTTGTTTTCCCGCTTCTTCTCCTTACTGTCCTCTTTCACCGTTTCCAAGATCAGCCTGGCCACAGAGTCATTTTTAATGTCCCTATAGTCTGTCACTGGAGAATCCCAACTATCTTCTCCTTTGAAATCAAAGGACGAATCAGACAAGTCAGAAAACCACCTATCTTGCTGATCATCAGAAAGGCTAAATTTGGTGTCTTCATTCTCCAGAAACTGACTTTTGTTACAATATTCATCAAAAGCAGAATCTTCCCTGTAAATTTTTTCTTTTTTGGGCTTTTCTTTATCTTCTTTGAAAGTCTTTTCCTTCTCTTTTGCAATTTTGTCCTCTTTAAAATCATTCTTTTTCTCTAATTTTGAGGGCCTGTCCTTGGACTTTTTCTTTCTTTCCTCTTTGTACAGTCTCAGTTTTTCCTCTTTTGGAGACTTTTCCTTCACTAATTTCTCCTTTTCTGCTTTATTTGAACGGTCTTTCTCTTCTCGGAAAGACCTGCTGACATCTTTGTTTGTGTCTTTGATTCTCTTGAGTGACTTTTCATCTTTGGAGATCTTTATTATGTCATCTTTAAAGAGCCATTCTTTTTCTTCTGACTTCATTTTGCTAAGCTTCTCTTCTTTCTTAAAGTGATCTCTATCGTGCTTTAATACTTTTAACTTGTTTTCAGTGGAAATGTCATTGTCTAAAAGTATAGCTTTGTCCGACCTTTGCTTGGAGTCCTCATATTCATAAGTGAAACTTTTCAATTTGAGTTCCTGACTAACTGAACACAGCCCTTTCTCCTTGTTTTTGTGTTTGTGTTTTGTTTTATGTTTCTTGACCACTTTTCCCTCCTTGTCTAGTTTGGGAATGGCACCGTCCACACTGGGGTGGAAGGAGCTCTTCTTCTCTGACAGAGTGCTCTGTAGGCTGCCGCGTTTCCTATGCTCCTGCCTCTTCCTCAGCGGCTTCAGTGACTCCACACTGGAGCCCTCAGAGGAGCAGTCAGACTCACTGGTCAGTCTTGTTCTCGTGGAGTCTGATAAGGAACTGACCTCTGACCAGGCAGGAGAAGAAATGGTTTTCCAATTGTCTGTCCGCCAGTGCTTGGTATGCTGGTCTGTGTGGCTGGGGTTATGCTTCTGGGTGGCAGAGCTCCCATGAGATGAAGTGGAGGAAGCAGACAGGGAGCTGAACAGGGAGGGGTCCTTCAGCACCAGCGGGGACTCCTTAAGGCAGCCAGAGCTCCCCACCGAGTCCCCATCGTCCTCACCGCTCTCTGAGGACTCGCTCTCTGACTCGGAGGAACAGAATTTGTCACTCCTTTTCCCAAACCGCACTTCTTTGCCTTTTGTTTCTTTCTTTCGCTTCTTTTTCACTTTATTTTTTTCCTTCTGCTGCTTAGAATTAGAAGGTTCCCGTGTTTTATTACTGGGCAAAATTGTGTGTGCAGAGAGTCTCAGCTTCTCTCCTGTCCCCACAGTGACTCCGATGTCCTCCTCATCTGATGTGTCTGATAAGATGCGGTGAGCCGCTTTCTTTGGTGCAATCGTGTTATTTTTAGTGTAACTTTTCACTTCCATTTTGGGTATAGAAATAAAACTATTTGATTTAGTCTCTTTTCTGTAATCCTTTTTCAGTAAATGTTTGTCATCCACTGGAGGGACTCTGTCCTGCTCGTCATCCTCATCAAACTCATACTCATCCTTGACAGGGGTCACAATTTTCTGGGGCTCTGGATTCTTAGCCTTGTGCTTTAGTCCTTTCTCAAACTCAGAGTCTGTGTTATTTCCATCAACTGAACTAGAAGGTGCAAATGATGGGGCGTCTTCCTCCTCTGAGCTCTCTGTTGGAAATAAGGAGAAAGATGTCAGAGGCAGATTCAAAACACCTGCAGACATGGATGGGGGAAAGCTGTCTCAGAGGTGACTTAGAGAAAGGCCTCCCCAAGCACGTGGTCACCCTAGGATGAGAGTCCTGGAAACCCCACAGAAAAGCACTTCACTTGAGTTAGTGAAATCTGAGGCCAACCATGGGCTGAAGGAAACCAAAGAGAGGTTTGTGCAAAGACAGGTTGGTATCTTAGGATAAGCCTGCAGGTTTTTTAGTACTGAAACCCCAGGTCCTCAGTCCAGAATTTCCTGTAAGTGCCAGGTGTCTAGGAGGTTGGGACCTGGTGTGCTGATCTGCCTCTGTTATCACAGAAGTACTGAGGTTTATACCTCCTAGTGTCACACACCCTGCTCCCACACCCATGACCCCCACCCTGAACATAGCCTGATGCCCAGCCACTGACCAGTTGAGCTCTCCTCACTGGATGTGTAGGTGCCCTTGCCCAACAGGAGGTTCACCATGGTCGGGGAGTTGGCCACCTTCAGCGGTGTCTCGCCCTTTCGGTTGCTCTGCTGAGGATTTCCTCCATACCGCAGCAGCAGTTTCACCACCTACAAGACAGTAGCAGGTGCTTGAGGATGTGTTCTGAGAAACACTGACTGTACAATAGTAACCGTGTAAAACTGTAACTTGTTCAGAGAACCTTGAGCTTAACCAGGGAACAACCCAAGGCAGAGGGCCAGAAGTTGGTGTGCACAACCCTTTCTGGTGGGGTCTCTAGACCTGTGCCTCTTCCACAGGAAGGACCCTAACAGAATCCTGGCACCCCTCCCAGGCTCTCTTGCAGATAGAACAGTTCCAACTCCCACAGAAGACCTCTTCACTCATGACGAGTCGACCACTTTACTGGAATCTTCTCACATAAGATTTCCCCTCCTGCCAATGTGATGAGCTCACCATCCAACAGGGTCCAGTGATCATGAAAAGGTTCTACTAGTTTAGGGGGAAGTTTCTTATTGGAGGGGGGTTTACAGAGAGAGGAAACAAAGACCAAGCTTCTGCAAGCTGGTTTATTTTATGTTTTCATTTATTTTAGAAAATAAGATAATCTCTTCAGTGCTTTATTTTATATGGGTAAGGATGGTCAGAAACACTCAAGGTGATCTTTTAACAGCTCTGTTCAACTGTTTATTGTCAGCAACCTGGGCTGATTATATGCCCATGACAGCTGATTCACTGAAGTACAAATATTAAATTCAGTCCAGTCTGAGGTAAGAGCATGAGAAGAATCTTTAAAAAGGATAGAACTCTTGTTACTCACATACTCTATTTTCACTCAGTAGTTACAATTTCTACTGCTCCATCAGGACAGTCTCCTATTGCTGCTCTAACAAATCACCACCACCTTCGTCTTACAATTCTGGAGGTCAGAAGTCCAAAATCAGTCCCCCTGATCCAGCTGATGTGTGGTATTGGCTCTTTCCTTTCCATGCATATAGGGTTCCTGGCAGTGAGGGGGACTCTGGTTCCATGTCCATGTTGTCTACCAGCTGAAGGCCATTCCAGCTGCTGGAGGCCATTGCATTCCTTTGCCATGGCCCCTGACTCTAAGGCCAGCAGTGCAGTTCAGGTCTCCCTCAAGTCCTCCTCCCTCCTGCCTCTGCTTGCAACTCTGACACAGCCAGGAAAGGATCTCTGTTGTCAGGACCCTTGAAGGCCACTGGGCCAGCCTAGATAATCCACGATCATCTCCTATCTCATGGTCTTTCACTTTTTTCCATCTGCAGCCCCCTTACCATGTGAGGTCACATGTCACAGGTTCCAGGATCAGGATGGGGATATCTTTGGGGGCCATTATTGTGCCTCTCCCACCATGACTCCACACTCTTTGGCATTTTCCACAATAGAAAGATTCAAAATGACAATTTAAAAAATAGAGAGATTTCAAATGACGACTTCCTTCCTCTCTACTTCCTCACCTACTAGCTCACAGTCAGCTTCATGTCACCCACATCTGCCCACTCCTCCAGGTATTTTTAGCAAATCACACACATTTCATTTACTTCTTCAGTATATTTCTCTAAAAGGTTTCTTTAAAATCAAGAAACTATAATGCCATTATCTTACCTAAAAAGTTAACTATAATTCCTAACATCAAATATATAATCAGTGTTCAGATTTCTCTATTTGTCTCAGAAATCTTTTAACTCAGAGTGCCCTCCCAATCTCTCTCTCCCTTGCAACGACGTGTCAAATTATGTTCATCACACTCTTGATGCTACTGGTTCCCTGGTATCTGCCAAAAGTGACCAGGCAGAGCTGTCATAAGGAGCATTTCTGATCTACTGGTGTCATCATCCTCACCATGCAGGGGCCTCGTCAAGATGGCTCAGGTAATGACTGCAGCAAGACTTCATCTTTGTGACTGCCTTGCTTTCTGGTAGCACAAGATGCACCAAGCACATCATGTACTAGTATATCTCTTGCTTCAGACCTGGAGATAGTCATTTCCCCAAGGAAGCCTAGTCCTCTCAGGGGAAACCGTGCACTGGGGTACTCACTGTTGTTGGACTGGCTACACCCCTCAGCATCACATCAGTCAAGGCCTTCCCTAGTTTAGTAGAACCACAGGGACAAGGACAGGGTCCAGCAGCAATCCCCAGGATCCCCGCTTCCTATCGGTATGATGGTCACCTACTAAAACCCAACTACACCTGCGTGGCCAGAGCAGGGCCCTGTCCCACACAATGCAGACAGTACTGATTGTTGGAACTGTGAGAGGCCATCCAAGTGCTGATCCAGGATGAGAAAGCTGGGCTGGTCAGAGAGGACAGCTCTGGTGAGGGATAAAGACTAACTTCTCAGTTACCCAGCAAACATGAAGGACAACGAAGACAGAGAGGCAGGAGCTACAGAACGATATGGAAGTCAGACAAGAGACCCACCTTGTAGTGCCCATTGTTGGCAGCATCATGCAGGGGCGTGTCGTCATCCAGACCTTTGGTATTCACCTCTGCACCCGCAGCCAGCAGCTGCTTGGCAACATCGTAGTAGCCTCGGTTACATGCCTCATGCAGTGCTGTCCAGCCTGGAAACAGACACTTAGGACATATGTTATTTAATCCTCAGGAACGTCATTCCTGTCTCAAAGCAGCACTCCAAGGAAGCTGATGACAAGAAAGAGCCCTGGAGGGCGTTGCTCTGCACTGAAAGGCTAGAGATCCAGGGAAACCCTGAATGCTTTTTACTGTGGTGCCTCTTGTATGCTCAGGGATATTTGGCTTGTTAACCCTACAGATTAACCATCTGCAGGGTTAATCTTAAACAATAAGGGTGGAGGACTGGTGAACACAGCATCATGAGGAGAGCCTCAGTCTGGCTCATCCATCAACATTTGGGGAGAAAAATCTCCCATTTTGGAAACACACCCTCTATGGAGCACATAGATGAAGCCACATCGGGAGAATTCCCCTGGCGGTAGCCCAGAGCCTCAATCTGCCACCAGGTAGAGTGGCCACACACATCAGTGTGCAAACAGGGCCCACTCCTTTGGACACAAATTCCAGTGCTGTGAAAAATCTTGATAAAGGACAATTGCTTCTTTTAAAAAAGGTGTTAAATTAGATGTTGGTCAGATACTATCAACTAGTATCTAGGGCAATGGGAAAAATCTAGAAGTATTCTGCATGAAGATTCCTTTGCTCATCTTATGTTCTTATTCCCCTTTAACAGCTCAATTTTGTTGATTATGCATCATGGCATAATGGAAATATTTTATGCAAAAAAGGGCAACATTGAAATGCAATTATGGGGCCCTCCCTCAGCCTGTCTCAGGTCAGGGAAGCATACCCATTTGTCATATTAAAAGCAGAGTCTCAGGGTGACATTTCTCCCCTGGAAGATGGGAAGGTGTCCCTGGGATGACAGGCACAAAGGCATCCTCTGCTTAGGCGACATGACTTCTTCCTAAATATGCCAGAGGCACTCCTTGAGGAGCCAGGAAGAATGAATTCTCAGCACAGAATTGGGGTTTATATAACACAGTAGAGTAATGTAGCTAAAAATTCCTCAATTCTCTTACAAATAAAGAAAAACAAAATGATTTTTAAATACTTTCCAAGAAACACTAATTCCTCCATCTCAGAAATAACAACTTATACATCTACCTCATGCATCTAGAACACACCCAAAGAACCATAGGGGCCCAGGGTCTGACTCTTGCTGCTGCCAGGCTGATCCCAGTGCAAGGCTATTGCTGCCAGGATGATGACACTTGGCCAGAGAGCTCTGTATCTCTAGAGGCCAGCCTTACATCCGCCTGTGAACTTGCTGCAGGATTCCCCTGCCCTGGCGTCTCCTGGGCGCTGTGAGTGCTCACCTGCAAAGTCCTTGACGTTGACATCCGCCCCTTCACTGATAAGCTCCTTAATGCGCCGGGCGTCTCCCCGGATGGCAGCCCGATGCAGGCGGGTCTCCCCACGCTCGTTTCTCTTGTTCACTTTATCTTTGGTTTTTGAGGCAGAGTTAGGCGTCCCCTTCTGACACACTGTCGACTGGGAGGGATGCTTTGGTGTTGTATCTACTGCAGGCCAAGGAAAGGACAGGTGGAGCATTACTGGGGGTAGAGCCAGTGAGGCTGGGCCTGGGCGTGTTCTCTGCTTTGTAGAAATTTCCAGAACCTGGGCTGTCTTCACGAGGGAAAGAGGATGGCTTTGCATGGGTGCCCATCCCCAGGGAGAGAGCCTCTCCAGTCCCAGAAAGCACCCACCATCCATCATCCTGGTGTCTCACCTGGGCTGTTTGCAGACTCTTCAGCTGTCATCTGCATGAGGAGAGCCACCTGCTGGCGCTCAGAGAGGGGGTAGCCAGCTCGGATCCCAGATAGCCCCATGCCAAACAGCAGCCCGGCCTTCCGGGTGACAGGCTCCTTCTTAATCCTCTTCCGCTCAGGACCCTGCTTCTCTGTGAGGTGGTGGAGGAGAGGGGGGATATTTCATGCCATGGAGTCCTTGGAACCCAGAGCCTTACCTGGAGTTTCAGAGCCCCTGCCTCCCACCTCACAGGGAAAGGGAAAGAATAGAGTTGGCAACACTCCTGCTGCCCATCATCACCTCTTCCAGTGTAACTGTGAGACACAATTCCAACACCTTGTTATTAACCAATGAAGCCTGCTAAGATGAGGCCCCCACCAACCATTTATTCGGCTCCAGGTGCCTCCCCAGACCACCCACCATGTGCAAGGCGGTGGGGACAGCTGATCACCAATGTCCTGGCTCACACAGGACAGGTCTCCATCTATTAAATACACGTGTCTGTAATTCAAGTCCTCCTTCCCGTCCCGCCTCCAAACAGTACAGACATAAAATGGCAAACATAGTTTAGAAATACATAAACAGATCAAGGCCGACTTGCAGTACTGTACCTTTCTTCTTGCTTCTAGGCACCTCCATTTCATGCCATGGCGCTTCGAGGAGCGAACCCGCCTTGAACCACGACATGGACTGAGCTGGAGGCATCTAAAGGCATCAACACAGAGCACTAACAAGACACGATGGAACAGCGCGGCCATCCCGTCTTAGCCTCCTCATAACAAGCAAATCTTCCACCTATCTCACCCATTATAAAATACCCTGTCAACATTCAACAGAAATGCATGTGCTGCTTCTTTTAAAAGAGGCAGGGGTTGAGGGAGAGAAAAGATACCCCCAACTCCAGGAGGTAAAAGCTTGCCTTCTTCCTTCACCTCACCCTCCTGTTGAGGGGAAATTTGGGGTCCATCAAGAGCCTCAGAACCCTCCCCCAAAGCCCATGCTTTTGGGGTGGAGACCCTGTTCAGGGCCAAGATATTGCAGGGTGTTCTAGGTCACAGGGTGCAAGCTGCAGGCAGGAAAGGAGACGTGGGTCTCTGAAACTCTCCTCTGAGGGATGTTACCCTTGCTTCCCACTTGGCATATCCAAGGAGCCCTTATCTTCAGGTCCCTGGCTGGGGGCTTGACCTTAGAGAGGTGGTGACATATGTGAATCAAGGACTAAACAGATCACATTTCCACCTTGTCCATTCCTTCCCAAAATGATAATATTCCTTTTACTATTCACCACCTCAGGCCCCACAAACATGTCCATCATTTTTATTTCCTTAAGGAAAGATTTTCATAAACTTATTTCTTTAAAATGTATTTTAAATTGCCTTTTTAAAAACTAAAGTTGTGACTTGGTGAGAATGCTGATTTATGAGTTGAGGTGATAACTCGGGCACCACAGGTCACCATCACCAGCAACAATTAATTTTCAACCAAGCCACAAGCACAAGTCTGAGAAAGGAAGTAAATTCCAGAAATAATCTTTGTTGATGACCCTGGCTTATGCATCTCCAATTCTACCTACAACCTCCTTTCCAAGCAACAGGGCCTCACGATATATCCCAGAGGCAAGAGCCTCAAGGAAGTCTCTGTACAGGATATCGAACTAGTTCTGGCACAGCCACTCTCATAAATTCCACCCCACTTCTGAAATGACTGAAAGTCATAGTATCCAAATCATTTGGTTTAAATGCTATTACACAGCTGAGTGCTCCAATCTCTGCAGCCGCTCCATGCTCTGCCTGCCTTCTCTACATTTACCCAGTTGCTCATTTGCTGCTTGCTTACATGACACATTCCAATGATGAAGATGACGGAATTTTCCATTGCCAAGGTACAAATAATGATAGAAGCAAAGACCAGTGGGAAGGCCGGACCCACCTCCTCGGCAGTTCTCCACAAGCACAAACCAACCAGGACCCCTCCATGGACAGAGATGTAATGCCCCACCACTGAGGAGGTGTTTCCAGCACAGGGTTCTGAATGTCCACTGTAATTCCCTCACAGGAACGCAGGATGAAGACACATGCACTCTCCCCACACTCTGTGAGCTGGACCCCACTTCTGCCCAATCTCCCAGGAAGCACTGCTTGGTCTCAAACAGTCAGCCTCTTAGCCTCTCAGCGTCTCTTGATCACTGTGCCCCTGCTAAACATACACAGTTCACAAGGCCACTGCCTCCCCCTCACCTAGAGCCATGAAGACAGGAAGCTCACTGGGAAGAGGATGAAAGCAGAACCTGAGAAAAGCAGTGTGGAGAATTCCTGGTTGTGGGTGACATCTGCTAATTACTTCAGAGGTATAGCTTCTCTGCTGTGTGCAGATGTGGAGGGTGCTAGGTGGACCCAGGGGAGGGCAGGGCCTGAGTGGTAAGTCTTCAGGGTAAATGTAACAGCAACTTTAAAATGCCAGAGGAGCCAAGCAGAAAGAAGGCAAAAGAGCCACTGTCTTCAAGTGCCATTGCAGGCAGTAATCTCTTTAGGGGTCAAGAAGGTAGGAGGAGGCAGGACAGGGACCTCCAGGAGCTCACCGCACACTTTCTGAGAGTGTCAGCTGAGAATCTGTGACCTTTTACCCAGAAGGCTTTCTGCAGTAAATTTGTCCCTGGTTGCAGAGCAGGACCCAATGGCACCTTTGTTCAGGCAGGAACAAAGGTCAGAGATGGAGTGTGGAGAAAGCCCTGTGTGTTGGGCGGTTGGTGGCCCGGCACCTCTCCATACTCTACCAACCATCCCTCCCTCTGCCTCTGCTTCAGCAAAGGCAGGATTGTGTCTTCCCTCTCTCTCGTGGCCATGAGCTGTAAGCGCTCTCAATGATGCTGAGGGAAGGGTGCAGACTCTCTCCTGGGGATGAATTCACACCCTCATAGGTGCCTTGGGCTGCCCCACAAGAGCCTTGGGTGTAATATCATTTTCTACAAGCACTCAAAGCTACCAGTACCTTGAGGGGTCTGAGTCAGGCCAGGCTGTGAGTCTTGGGGTGGAAGGAGAGCCTGCAGAAGCCCTGCCGACAGAGGAAGCCTCTCCATTCTGGCCCAGCCTCAATGAGGCCATGAAGCTGAGGCCCACCATGCACACAGGGTGTTGTTGAATGCTACAGAAGTGATCCCACTGCTCTCCTTCCAGACACCTCCCAGCCCAGCCTTGGCCCACTATGTCCTGTTAGCAAAGGCCAACCTCTCAGAGGTGGGAGGCTATAAAATCTGCCTCCTACTCCAGGTGGGCAATGTGCACCCTCACTGGCCAGTGCAATGCTGGATTCAGGGCAAGAGGAGGAACACTTGGGACAAATGGCAAATCCTTTGGCATTCTGCTATTTTTTTATTTGTAATATCCAACCAGAAACAAAGTAGAACTTATATGAATTCCAAATGGCATCTGCCAAGTTTCAGAGTGGAAAACTGGTAGTTCTATGTGACAGCTGAGCAGCACGTGGAGGTCGAAGGTATGGCTCTAACAAGCCAGTCTATGAAACATCCCCCCACGTTTAGATTGGGAGTGGGAGGGGGGAAGGGTTGCAGAGCAGCTATCACATGCTTTAACAGCTCCAAGGGCTTTGCAGGTGATATCCAGAGGCAGAATTCCAGGGAAGGCAGAGTGATGAAAAGCATGGGTGGAAAACAGCTGGGCCTATGATCCCAACAGCTGGAGCAGGGCTGTCTTCCTACGAGATTCTTACTTCCTGTTCCCTCAAGTCTGTCTGCTATCTTTCTCATTCCTACTTTGTTCCTGGTATTCCAATGTCAGCTGTGGCACTCCTCTTAAGCTGATGGATGAAAGATGGTTTCACATGAGCCTGGCCAATCCCCCTACATCATCTTTAGGAAAACATGGTGATGTGACAGCACCCTGTGTCTCTACAACGCCTATATTCTTGTGCATGTTCACCTCTGGTCTCTGTGAAGTCGGTGCACATTTTATCAGGCCTTCTTGGTATATGGCCACCCAGCTGGCAAGAATCCCTCCCCTCCCCAGGCCATCACTGGGCTTCCTACTAAGCCCTTTCTCCTTCTCAACCCATCCGTTCTAGAACACACTTTTGCTGCATTCTTTACTGCAGCTGTCTGACTAGAATGGGGCCTTTTCCCAGGGGAGTAGGACTGCCAAGGGCAGATGTTTCTGAGGGACCTCTGTGTGCAGGAGTCAGCGCTCAGAGTCCACTTCCTGCGACTAAGTCTCACTCCCCAATAGAACTCAGATGCATCCACAGGAGAAAAGACCTGTCTGAGTTAGAGTGAATTCTGGCAGCAAGGACACAGAGTGAGCATCTAGGGCAGGGGTGGGGCCTTTTTTTTCTGCCAAGGACCACTTGGATATTTATAACATAACTAGAAGCCCGGTGCACAAAAACTTGTGCACTGGCGGGGGCGGGGGGAACGTGTCTCTCAGCCCAACTTGTGCCCTCTCACAGTCTGGGACCCCTCGGGAGATAACCACCTGCTGGCTTAGGCCCGCTCCCCTGGTGGCAGATGGCACGCCCGATCCTGCGGAGCCCAACTTGTGCCCTCTCACAGTCTGGGACCCCTCGGGAGATAACCACCTGCTGGCTTAGGCCCGCTCCCCTGGTGGCCGGGGATCTCGCTGCCACCCACCCCACCCCGCCCCGCCCCGCAAACGGCAGGCCCGGATCCCGTGCTGGGGTGGGCGGTGCAGCGGGATCTGTCTGCAGTATGCAAATTTAACAGCCATCTTTGTTGGGTTAATTTGCATACTCCTCTGGTTGGCTGATGCGTGTAGCGAAGGTATGGTCAATTAGCATTTTTGTCTTTTATTAGTGTAGATTCATGGGCCATACAAAAACTTATCAACTTAAAAACTAGCCTGATTGCCCTAACCGGTTTGGCTCAGTGGATAGAGCGTCAGCCTGGGGACTCAAGGGTCCCAGGTTCGATTCCTGTCAAGGGCATGTACCTTGGTTGTGGGCACATCCCTAGTAGGGAGTGTGCAGGAGGCAACTGATCGATGTTTCTCTCATTGATGTTTCTAACTCTCTATCCCTCTCCCTTCCTCTCTGTAAAAAAATCAATAAAATATATTAAAAAAAAACTAGCCTGATATATTTGGTCAAACATTTAATTAACTCACCCCTAATACCCTGGCAGGGCCAGATCAAATGATTTTGCAAGCCTTATATAGCTCACGGGCCAGACATTCCCCACCCATTAGAACCAGTCCAGTTCTGTGGGGGTGGTGTCAGTTTCTGGCTTCCACAAAATTACTGGGAGGTTGGATTGCTTTCTGTAGGCAACATTTCCTCTCCTTGGCCATTTTTAGCATTTTTTTTTCTTGTTGTTCTGTAATTTCATCATAAAATTCATGTGTAATCTTTCCCTTGCTCATAATGCACTATCCTTCCTGAACTAGGACTCCTGTTTTCACAGACATGAGAAGTTCTCTGTCTTCTCTGAGCACCAGTGCCCCCACATCTCTCCTTGGTTAGATGCTAATGTCATGCCTCAGTCCTTTTCCACACACACATCTCATAATGTCTTTCATGTTTCCTATCTCTTTTTCTTTCTATACCTCAGTCTAGGCAATTTCTTTAGTTAAAACTTCCAATTCACTAATTCTCCTCCCCCCCCGCCAAACAAAAAACACAATTTTATTTCAAGTAGGAAATATCCAAGTAGTTTCAGAGCAAGAAAAAAATTCCATGTGTCAGTAGATTGTAGAACACAGGCCACTGGAGATATTTCACATTTGCTTTTTGTTGTTCTGTTATTATCAATTGGAAAACTGGATTCCTCTGGGAATTCTGGGCTTTTTAACAGTTTGACTGAAGGTGCATCACTTGATGTAGAGCAATTTCTCTGGTGTTTGTAACTGACAAAGACTCTTTTGACCACAGGGCATCAATTAGAAGAGTTTAAAGCAGTGGTCTCAACCTTCCTAATGCCGCAACCCTTTAATACAGTTCCTCATGTTGTGGTGACCCCCAACCATAAAATTATTTTCGTTGCTACTTCATAACTGTAATTTTGCTACTGTTATGAATCATAATGTAAATATCTGATATGCTATATGTGTTTTCCGATGGTCACGACCCACAGGTTGAGAACCGCTGGTTTAAAGGGAAGCGCCTAACCAAGAGGAAATTTCCTGAATGTAAGGTTTAGGATTGGCAGGGAGGGAAGATCAAGACTGAGCAATACCAACAGTGGCCAAGGAAAAGAGTCCTTCTGATAATAATTATTTATGTCATTCCTAATAAGCCATATAATCTGCCTATTGAATTTTTAATTTCAGTGATAATTTCCTTATGTTCCATTATATATATATATATATATATTTTTTTTTTTTTAATCTACATGATCTTTTTTGACAGTATCTTGTTCCTTGATCATGTTTTCAATTTTCTCTCATTACACTCTCTAATCATCCAAAGGTGTTATAAGTCCCTGGGGCTGAATCTCTCTATCAGGATGGATTTCTTCATCATTGTTAGGGCTGATCAAATAATTGAATCAATACCCCTTCCCCTGGGAACTGACCTTTAGGCCTCTTCACAATGGACATTCCACTTGCTCAGACCACATACCCCTTGCTAAGACCATTATCTCTCCCCTCCGGACTTCCCAGAATCTGGACCTGTACAGAGAATTCTCCACCCAGAAAAAGCCCGCCAAAGTCCTTTAAAAACCGCTGACTCCCATCACTGGGGTGTTGGAGCCATCCAGGCTCAGCCACCTGGTGTGCAGATGATTGAATAAATTCGTAATCCCTCACCATTCTGGCCTCATGCACTCCTCCTTCGGCGACCCTAACATTTGGTGCTGAAACCCTGGAGGGTTCCACAAGGATGGGGAGCCATTGCCCTGGCTTTGGTCACCCCAAGTTTGCTACTCAGAGAGCAGTAGGCAGCTCAACCTGGGCTTACCTCCAAATCCTACTCAGGTGACATGATTGGGCTTCCCTCTCATATGGGCCCTCCCAAACCAGGAATCTCTCCTTCTTCGTTGCTGACTCTCCATCCCACACAGGCCAATCTTCTCTAGGTGAGTGATGTTCCACAATTCCCTTGCCCCGGGTCTTCTGCCCACTCTCTCTCACTGACTTCTTGAAAGTCTCTCATCTCAAAAGTCCTAGCACTAGGCCAGAAGACTCCTCAGCCATTTGGCTTTGGGAGCTTCTGGATTGGGGATGCCCAGTCCAGAGGGTCACCTCTGATTTCTCATGGTGATTTCTTTAGCAGCAGGGACGCCTACCCTGGATTTGTGGTCTGTCACTCACCCTTCCTCTCTTGTGGGCCACGCCACACTCCCTCTGCTGCGCACTCGCGGCGGGGAGGATCATGCCCAATCACCTCAGTTTATTTTGTAACACCGCCGTTTTGGCCATCACATAAACTAGATAATAAGTCTCAATGGCCTAAAAACAGCACTTTTAATTTTAACACACTGAGCAATTTAGATAATTACTGTCACTGCAATGGAAAATGGTCAGAGATTCTCTATGTTCAGGCCTTTTTCATCCTTCAGTCCCAATCCTCTCTCTCAGTCCTGGCTCTACCCATCAGATCCTTCTCCTTCACACAAAACATCATACTCCTAACACTTCTGATTCTGAATCTACTTTTGACCCAGCATGCCACCGACCTCCACCCCCTTATACATCGCCTCCCTCACCTGCAGTAGACTCCCAAAACCCAGACCTTCCTAATCAGCAACTACCTTCTCCCCCAAGTCTCTGAGAACCCAAATCCTGAGAACATGAGTTATGAAACAGCCTTTCCCCATCTAACACTCGTTCTCAGGCCACCCAAAGGCTATATTCCTTAACAGCCTCTTCTATTCCCATGCAAATTCCAACCTTGAGGGAGGTAGCAGGAACTGAGGGCATAGTCTGAGTCCATGTCCCATTCTCTATGTCCGACCTTGCACAGATTGAGAGGCATCTCAGATCTTTTTCCACCAACCTGATCACCTTTACTGAGGAATGTGACAAACTTAATGAAATCACTCAAGGCCCTGATGAAAACCCAGCTCTCCTCTCCCACCTCATGGAAGCCTTACGGAAATTGACCACCTTAGACTCCACCTCCCCAGTGGGAACCCTTCTTCTGAACACCCATTTTATATCCCAATCAGCCCCTAACACACACCATAAACTTCAAAAAATAGACAGAGGTCCACAAACCCCTCAAAAAGATCTCGTTAACCCGGCCTTTAAGGTCTTTAATAATAGAGATGAGGAGACTCAAATCCAAAAACAAAGGCGAGATCAGGCCAAGGCTGCGGACCAGAAGGAGGCCTTCCAGCTCCTAGCCACTACTCTCATGAACCCCTACGGAGGGTAAGTCAGGGGCTAAGCCTCCTCCAGGCCCATACTTCAAATGCAACAAGGAAAGACACTCAATCAACCAAGTCCTGCTCAAACCCAAGACCCCCACCTGGGTCCTGCCCAGGTGTGGAAGGGAAGGCCACTGGAAATTAGATTGTAGTCTGGCCCCTCCAGGTCGGACCTCAGCCAGTCCAGCAAGGCCGCCCTCTGGATCCAGTATGGAGCTCCCAGACCTCCTGGGACTGGCCACCAAAGAAGCTGCCCAGGCCCTGACAAGGCCCAACAGACTTACATCACCAGGACAGAGCCTCGGGTAACAACTGTGGTGGCAGGTAAGCCGATCTCCTTTTTAATTGACACTGGGGCCACTTATTCTGCCCTCTCCAAATTCGCTGGGACCCTTGTCCCCTCCTCAGTCTCCATTATGGGGTTGACGGATTAATCTCATAGCCATTAGCCACCTCACCTCTACACTGCATCTTACTAAATACCCTCATTCACTCTTTTCTCATTCTACCTCGGTGCTTGGCCAGTGCTAACATGCATCCCCTCATAAAGCCCAGTTGTCCCAAACCAG